>NC_064549.1:16074248-16374248 GCF_023856365.1 Brienomyrus brachyistius
CTCGTATGTAATATGAGTGCTGTAATGTAACGTAAGATAAGCAACGTAGAAGCTCAAATACATTCCTGTTGCAACATTAGCTGTCGCTGCTACATAACGCTATTAACACTGTCATTGCTGGCCCATACAAAAGAGTATTGCATTCACGAAAGAAAAAATGTGCTCTGTTCCTGAATTAACGATATAACTTTTCATTAAAGATTCGCTTGGATGTTTCTGTTTTCTTTAGTGAATGCATTACGCTTCCAAAGGATCACATTATCACCACAACAAAGCTCATTATTTGGACATTTTCAGAGGTGTAATTGGGAAAGCGGGCAGGCTTTTTATTATGGAAATGGCTCAGAGGAGCTGTGTGGTGTTTTGCCGCTTCAGTTTGTAGTACTGTAATGTTTTAATTTGGGGACACACTGCTTTACCGTCCATCCTCAGCCACAGTTCACGCTCAGTTGAAACTCCCTCATCTCCTTGGAGTTTCACACTGTGCTTGTGTGTGAATGTGGTGTGAGTGACAGCAAAGCTTCAGCGTTGATTGGCTAATGTCAGATGAGCAATAGCCAATCAAAGATTGCTGTGGGCGGGACATTAAATGAAGCTGGAAATGACACAGAAGAGACTGCAGCAGAGCCAGAGTACCGCACCTTGTAAT
This sequence comes from Brienomyrus brachyistius, assembly GCF_023856365.1. Classification (NCBI taxonomy): domain Eukaryota; kingdom Metazoa; phylum Chordata; class Actinopteri; order Osteoglossiformes; family Mormyridae; genus Brienomyrus; species Brienomyrus brachyistius. The sequence continues at coordinate 16,074,898 of NC_064549.1, forward strand.
TACTTAATAACGTTGATCATGAAAATAAAACACAGATAATCTGCAAAATGCCCAGTATCGGCCCCCAATAATATTCCATGCTCAAAGTTTCTAAGACAGCAATACACAAGAATAAGGTGAAGCAGAAGACACAGGGGATGACGAAAAACTAGCCAGACAGAGGGCAGAAGCAGCTTTCGAATGCTGGAGATGACTGTCACCTTATCCGGCAGTGCCTCATAAATCGGTGGATGACCTCAAGTGACCTTCAAAAAGAATGAGAAGCTTTCAGTGGTGTGATGTGCACTGCTAAGACAATTCATAACTGGCTCCTAGAAGCACGATTGTCCTATAAAGTCCCTAAAGCAAGGAAGAAGCCCTTTATGAATGAGAAGTGGGGAAGAGCAAAGCTGGAGTTTGCAAAAAATGCATATTTTAGCCAGAGGTATAATCCATAAATTGAGAAATAAGTAAAACAAAAATTTGGTGTATATTTCCAGACCTGTATATTTGTGTAGTTCAATACTTTTGGATTGTATATGGGATCCAACAGAAACCCACACACACAGATTTCTTGAGGCTGACTTCTGAGTTTTGGCTACTACAAATCATAGTTCGCTTTTAAATGGGGTATATTGTCAAGGTAGTTTACGCTGCATGCATAACCTACTGCAGGCTGTTTTAAGGGCAGGCTTTCAGATTAATACATGCATAAATCTTGTCCTTTAACCAGACTGGGAAGCTCTTAGTTTGAATCACCAACTTCATCACCATCCCTTTTATGTGAACGCACAAACTCTGAGTTAATGTGCTGAGTTGATAACCCCCCTTGTAATGCTGTTTAACAGTGCCTGTGTAAATCGGAGTTTGTTAACCCAGCACTAGTGCGTTAAGTATGACCATGTAAAACTTGCTCTGTAGTATACCCCACCAGAGGCTAAAGAGCACTTAGCTGTCTACGGTTAACCTCACATTAGTGGGTGAGTCCATCAATGTCTTCTTTTAAGATGTTGCTGCATTGCAGTCATGCTCTTATGATATTCAAGTTCCATGATGACTGCAATTCCATTCACTTTTAATGTGAAGAACTCCCACGCAATTTTCCAGGTTGATCGTAGGATTCAAGCTGTGACTACAAGCCTCCAAATGACATTCTCTATTCTTGAATCACTCCCTAATCTGGCCATTGTTTTAGGTTTTGACAAACTGTAATATGTGGGCTTTGCTCTTTCTATTTTTCTTTCAGTCCCACAACGCTTTGTGGTTGAAGACACACTTTTCCAGGCTTTTTAGCGCATCTTTTAAACCCAGTACTGGCTTGGAGGAGATTTGTATTTCTGTAGTAGCCTTTGCCGAGGTCCTCAGCTGAACAAGGGCTATGAGGATGGATTCCTTTATTGATGGATGGATGGATGGATTGTTTGATAAAGAGATTCTAGTAATTGTGATAATGTTTCTCTGAATATGTGGCATTTCAGATGACTCCTGGAATGTTTCCCAAAACGTGTAGTGGGGTGACAAGGGAGACAAAATGATGTAACTATTGCTTTGATCTCAAATGTCAAAAACCGTGGCATGTTTAATGGTTTGAAATGCATTGGATGCTCAACCTGTAACACAAAAGGGCAATCAGAGAATGGTTAAGAAGCCCGGCTGTTGTTTTTAGGATGTTTTTAAGGAAGAATAAACCCTGGGATTAGAGTCAAAGCTTGTATTTGTGGCTGAAGCAGAAGCAGCTTTCAGTGAGTCACATCTTGGAGCTGAGTGGGATTTGTATGAGATCAATAGCTCTCTGTATGCTCCTGGGAACTATTTTGAGTCCTGTCAAACCTTGACCTCCCCAAAGCTGTTCCCTGAAACTGCATTAGGTGATGAAATCTGGTGTTATTTTATATCATGTGCACTACAGTTGAAGGTAATTGGAAGATATGTGTTTCAGCTTTTGAGTGACATTCCATAGCCCATTCTCGAATGTTCTACGGTAGGTGACCCGTTTGTCAAAAATAACCCTCTGTTTCAGTCTTCAGTTGGAGAATCAGCATTGAATAGGTTAGCAAGTCATCTCAGTTGGAGTGGATGTTCAGCTGCACTCTCCTGCTGAGAGCCTCTGTGTTTAACAACATAACAGTATGTCCTAATTGTATCAGTGGCACAGATTAGCAGCCCAGAAAGTACGGTTCAGTGTACTGTGAACAAACAGCCGCTCTAATTTCCAGTTAATGGTATTATTGTGCTTGAATGAATCGTTTTGGCATTAAAGTATCTTGCTGTTTTCATTTGCTGAAAAGCATTACAGGAAAGGCGGGCTTGCAAAACTGTACATTTTATGTCCTTGAAGGTGCTGCAGTAGGATTTGGTGAAAACTGAACTTTGTTTTAATCATTTTCTTCGCGTTTTGTTTGAATTTAGCTATTAAGAACTTTGTTGTATTACAGTTGAACTGAACCTTGGAATCGGTACCTATTCATGCAAATGGAATTTTTTCTAGAATATTTTGAGCTTTTCATGGTGGATGTGCGATATGCTGTAGATACCTTTTATTATTAGCCTCTGCCTGCGACATCAGTGCTCCTGTTTTTCTTTGTTCTGTTTAACATGTTTAGTTAGTTTGTTTAGTTTATGTAGGTTTTGTGTTACTTTTGGTTAGACGGCTACATATGGTGTTGATTGGGTGGGCACATACATTTATATACTCACTCAGATGAGGACTAACAAGTTTAATTCTGTTTAGTCATTCTTATAGCTCTTGAGAGAACTGCATGTGTGCCATTTCCTGTCTGTTCACCAGGGCTTCTTGGTTCATTCCATTGTGCCTGTTATTAAATTAACCCAGAAAACCTGTGGCAGGCAATGTCATGCCTTAGCGACACAGGGGATCTTGACCTAGAAGATAATGAGTTCACAGTGAGAGTCCTCTTGCTCTGGAGCCTGTACTTATTGATACCTGGATCAATTTCAGAAAGCCCTGCTAAACAATGTACAGTATATACTATAGCAGTAATGACAGCATTTAGATACTACTGTGTAATCAAGATTTTGCCCCTCTGATTAATAAGGTTAATTAAAAGTGTAAAAGTGTTTTTCTAACCAATCCTCAGGGACCCAGAGATACTTCATGTTACTACTTCCCTTAGAGTTTGGAGGGATTGTGAACTTGGACCATCCGGGGTTGCCCGAGGACTGGTTTGAGAAACACTGGTTTAAAAAAATGCACAGCTCTGTGAACTTCGTGGAAATTACTTTGGATTCTGATTTTTTTTTTATATGTTTTTTTTGGTTTGTCTATATTTCAGTGTTGATCATGCATGACACAAGGTATGATCTATGAGAGGCGTATCTGCTTCTTACTAGCTTAACATGTGGTGTTTTTGTGTGACTTAAGTGCCCTTTGAAGAAAATGTGAAATTTGCAATTTGGCAGTGTGTGGCTCAGCAGGTTAGCATGTGATCGGAAGGTCGCTGATTTAAATCCCATGGCTGGTGGAGTGATTTCACTGCTGGGCCCTTGAGCAAAACTCTTAACCCCAGTTGCTTCAGGGATTGTCTGAGCCTGTTCTCTAATCCCTGTCACTTTGGGTAGAATCGGCTGGTAAAAAAATGTCATGAAATCTGTACAATCGAAAAGGGAAAAAAACAATTTTTGATAACCAAGCATTTGTCAATATCTCCCTCCCAAAACTGTCAGCTTCACAGCCTGTCAGATGTTGGTATTTGACTTTTATGAATCAATTTCTAGATTAGTGCTTTTTAATGCATCTTTTTGTACACTGGGCCTTTTAAGAGTTTTTTTTTTTTTTTTTTTTTTAAATTCTGGTTCAGTAATGATGTAAACATTTTCTTGCACGCCCAATTAAAGGAAAGTACCAAATGTAAGCTGTTAAATCAAGTCGCAGTTGTCATCTGCCAAGACAAGTTCTTGGGACAACTTAGGGAAGTGACATCAAATGCATCTGAGAATTGCAGGAACAAATATTAATATGTATCCCAGTACATATCAGACATGCATCGTTTGGGAGATTTTTTTAAAAGGCATCAAAGGAGCAGAAACTGTATACAATTTATAACATTTATAGAGCATACTTGCTATATTGTTAAAGTAGGGGATAATAAGTGTTACACACACACAGAGTGATTTAGTGACAATAGTCCAACATGAGTTTAATGAACTTCACTGAAAGAATCCTGTCTAGAGGTAAGAATTGCACATGAAGCCTGACAGTCATTGGAGAATGTCTTCACTGTTAAGATTTTCTGCAGGATGTCTCTCTGTCTTCCTAGATTTAGTCAGTTTCAGACCCCACCAGCCCATATATCCTAGTGCCAGGGAGCTACATTTTGTGTTTTTGTGTCCCCCCCCCCCCCCCCAGTTTTTGGAACATCCATGTTGTAGGAAGTTTTCAGCATGAAAGCTCACTGTCGTTCAGTCAGAGGATACTTTGTCTGCAGAACACATGCAGCAGCCCCATCGCCAGTGACACAATTGCAGCAGAGTACAATCATTGCTTTCAACCCCAGAGCTTCTCGTATGTTGGTGGGTGTGAAGGAAGCTGCAGTATACAGCTGGCATGTGAGCAAATGCAGTGAAATGGGGATCTGACGTACTGAACAGCAGAACGGTTCGCAGGTCATATCTGCGTAGGGAATGACTTTAATCTGGTAATACAGGGAACTCTGGAGCAGAGCATGCTTGAGGAAGTCATGTGGGAGGAAGTGTTTATATTTCTGTGAAACACTCACTTAATGTTAACCTGATTGTGGATTTTTTCTTCTGGATTAGTTGCTTAGCTTATGGGGCCCACAAATGCATTTTTTATACACAACTAACTCCCTTCTATGGGTAGTAAAATAAAGACCCAGAATCTGTAACAAATGATACACAGAACTCAAGCCTGTGAGGCTTGTTGTGTTTGTTTTGTTTGTGTGTTTGTTGTGTTGTGTTGTATTGGTTCTATAGCTGAACTGATCCTTTCTGTTGTTCATGACTTGTGAAGTATCTGACTGGAAGTGAATATCAGTTTTGTTTACCCCTTTATTCTTTTTGCCGTCTAGGAAAACAACTTTTTTGCTCTGTATCAGTGATGCTAGTTCTTGTTAAGTCTGTCCTGGTCTGTGTTGCATGAGAAAAGAGACAGTCAACTGACGAGAGAGAGAGAGGGAGAGAGAGGCGGTCTGTCAGACTCTGTGAGCTTTGGCTTGGTCCTTCATTCTGTGATCTTGGAGATACTTTGTCATCCACATGCAAACACTCCGCCGTAACTAAAGGTCCCAGACTTTGGCTTCCCCTCAGGTCTGTCAAGTCTGAGTTCAGTCATTTAGCCAGCGTGTTTGTTCGTTTTAAGCTCAACACACAGAACTGAAGCAAACCCGCCTCCCCCCATGTTTGCTTAACTTGACTCTGTTTGTCTTTGTTACTTTCCTGTTCGTCCTCATCCACATACCACAGTTCCTGAGGGAGGACCTGAATTATCATGACCCCAAGGCTAAGCACAACACCTTCCACGGGGACGACCAATTCATCAGTGTGGAAGACCTGTGGAAAGCTTGGAAGGGCTCTGAAGGTATACCTCTGTTTTCTGTCTTTACATCCGTAGGTTTTGCACATTATATGGATGAATGGGAGGTTGGTCATTATCACTGTATTTAAACACCTTTTGGGTTGCTGTTAAAGCAGTACCCAATTATCCATTTGGAGTCATTCAGAAATTCTCCTGGCCTTCATGAACTTGCACAAACATTTTTTCACAAAAGCACTTCCCTGCCAATGAATCTTTTATTCTTGACAAATAAAAAGCATTGTCAAAAGTAGTGTGTGTGTGTTTCCGTGTGTGTGTTTCCGTGTGTGTGTGTGTGTCCGTAGACTGGTATCCCATAGAAGGTGAACCCGGGCTTGTGCCATCTGGGATAATCTCCAGGCCCTCATCACCCTGACCAGGATAATTGTTTTGAATATGAATGGATTAATTGAAAAATGTTTTTAATCCTAATTGATCGCTCTGGATAGCACACACAGATCACCTGCAGACACCCGCATTCATACGTTACTGGGCAAATCCATGTCTTGCCAACACCTCCTCAATTTCACTGTGTGAAAAGCTTTGTTCCTGATAGTCCTATACAGGTTACTAACCCTTTCAATGGTGCAGATAACGTGTGATTGTAACCCAACAATGAGGGCAGAGTGGACAGTCAATAGTGTGACATCTGAATCCCAGGAATGAGACTGCTGTAATCCGATCCAGCAATGAGAGTGTTGTTATCTGATCCTGGAACGCAGGCTTAATAAGAGATTTCTTGGGTGTGATATCGTCACAGGGCTATTGAGAAAGGAAAAATGTGCTGTTAGTGCGTCATTGAGATATCCATACTAAATCTAAGAAGGGGATCACCCCTGGATTTCTCCTGAGAAGGGTATGCACTGATGTGACTTTCTCACCAAAGCATGCCCCTTCAGAGGGACTGAGTGGCAAAACATGTTGCAACATTGCTGATTTTAGTCTGGGGCACTGCAAAACAAACAAGTATTTGTTTAAATTAAAGGCGACTGGACTTGACAGGAATCTGAACAACGTACCGAAAGACCAATGCGCCATGGATTCTTATGTGGCCAGCAGTCGGGCTACCTGGCAGCATATTTTATAGAAACTTATAAAACTTTTTTGGCTAACTACCTGCACTGGCTTTGTGGAGTAGCCCCTAATAAGGGAGAAGGGTTTATCTTGGCTAGCTAACACTATCTAATCATCCCCTGCTTTGTAGAACAGAAGGCTCTTAATGGGTTTTTTAATAAATGCTGACAAAAACTTTGCGATTTCTCAGAATATCAATGAATATTGCTAAGTATTTAACTGATGAGTAGTCAATGCAGTATATAACTTAAGGTATGATTTTACCCAAACATAACTGGCACGCAATGAGAACGCAAATCTATGTTTTGGAGCCTGGATTTCAGATGTTTCTTCTGGTCGCAGCCACCCATTTGCTTCTCTTTTCTGTAGTTTTCAGCAGTTATAAAGACTTCAGATTTTATTTTTTTGTGAGCTTGCAAAGCCCTGGAGAATGGGGAAGTAATGCAGACCTGCTGGAAGGTGTTTGATCATACCAGAGCCAGAGATGAGGGCAGATATTACTGTGGGAGACGGGTTTAAGTCCTGATGGATTTCTGTGTCCTTCTGACATAAGGGTGTGACCTTTTTAACTGGATATTTTGCGTTTTTTCTTCCTTTACTCAGCGTCATATTAGAGGTCTGGACAGGCAACTGGCAGCCTGCAGCAATAGTCCATGCAGATGTCTGCCAGAGGGGCTGCTGGGATAGGTCTTCCCTTCTCTGTTTGTCTTGAGGAAATGGCCTGCTGATGTCCTTGCCTGGAGTTTGTAATGTGCTGTCACTGATGTTTCCAAGTAGGATTCCCCTGCACACTTCCGTGCCTGTGGAATTCGGCGATTAGTACAAATACTCCTATATATAAATTAGGGCTGTACAATTAATCGTAAAATCTGTGATCTCGATTCACACCGCTGCGATCTCATTTCTAAATTGTATTATGTAAGCTGGATTAAAACAAGCACTTCTACTTTTCCCCAGAGAGTCTCAAGCATCCCATCATTCTCTGTAAAGGGTGCTTTTCCACTGCAGCAGGTACCTTTGGTTTGGTACTTCAAGAAAGTACCGAAGGTACAGTACTTCACGGTGTCGCTTTTCCACTGGCATAAAAACTGGTACAGGTGCCAAATGGAATTACGACACGAGGCCGGGCATTTTGTACCGAATTCAAAAAATGGCTGTAGTATATTTTAGGGCTAGTTCATGTGCGATATTAATACCAACATCGCATGTTATCCACATCCAATTCTTGTATCGCTAGTCAGATTAAGATCATGCTTTTTCTTGCCTTCAATTCAGTACGGATATTTCCCAGCAGGGGGTTTAGGTTTCGCTAAAACATTTTTGTCTGTCATAGAAAAAAAAACATCAAGTTTTGCTGTTTTAATTATAATTCCTATTCAGTATTATCTAGTATATGTTTAAAAATCAGCTTAAAGTTTACCTCCGCTGCTTTTGTATGAGTGCTGCATATTTTCTGCAAGACGGCTATTTTCATCCTTGCTGTTTAAATCAATCCTAGACGGGTTTATTAGAAATTTATGCTGAACTTTTTTATTTCATAAATACCCTAATATTTATTACGATAAAATCACATTTCAATACTAAGTGGCACTTTTGGAACTGGAGCCTTTGGTATGGCTGTTTGGGTTGCCCTAATTGAATTGCCAGTTGAGCATTTCGTTTCTGCTGTCAGAAGTTGATATGCTGGTCCTGGATCAGTCATATTTTTGGGACAATCATATTTTGTGTTTCATTTTGCAGTTTAGTGCAATAAATATTTAAATTTTAGAAAAGAATCGTCATCTGGATTTTAAGCAAAAAAATTGCAATTCATGTTTTTTTTCCCCAAATTCGTGCAGCCTAGTATTAATTGTTTTAAGGTGATGACCTGAGAGATGCTTTTATTTACTTCATCCTTTAGCATCCCAGCCTTTTTAGTCCTGAGACTGTAGAGTGTTTGTCCTGCAGATTTTGGGGCAATGAGTCAATCTGAAATGGTATTTCCCTATGGCCAGTAATGGAATTTTTGGTGAAGCATGTAGAGATGCTGGGGGACTGAGTCCTGTGCTCTCCTCACCAACAGTGTACAACTGGACAATGGACGATGTGGAGGACTGGCTCAACAACTACGTGGAGCTGCCTCAGTATGCAGAGACCTTCCGGAAGATGCAGTTCAATGGCAGTGTCATGCCCAGGTACGAGGCCCTTGTTATTGAGACCCTGTTAATGGAAATATCTGTCTGTTCCTCATGGTGGCATTTTGTCACTAAATCACTGTGTTTGTGTGTGTGTGTGTGAGAGAGACAGAGAGAGACAGAGAACGTTTGAATTGCCCTGTGATGCACTGGAAATGAGTCTGTTGGGCCAAGTTGTCTGTTGGGCCAGCTGTCTGGCAATCGGTTGCAATACGTATTTTATGACCATTTGCACTGACATAACATGGAATTACCACACATTTTACCCTCTATACCGAAAATGAAGCACGAATTAGCATATAAAGGTTAAAAAATCACGATAATTTCTTGTCATGTCAGCGCAGACACTAAGATGCACAACTTTGTCGATAGTTCATGCTCTGGTTTACTCACCAAAAAGTCTCTACTGGTACACCGGCAATTCTTATAAAATGTCATTAAGGACAAATTCTACTGAACATGAAGTTCCAGAACATTTTAAGATAACCATAACAACCTAAATGTACTGATGTAACAACCTAAATAACTGAAATGTAATTAGTAGCAGCATAATCAGATTCTCTTACACTGGTACCAACCAACCCAAAGTGGTACTGACAAATCACTTGCTTTTGCTTAATATCTTCTCTGTGGAATCCAAAACATTTCCATCCAGTAAAAAACATTTCTTAGGTTTATCACAAATGTGGCACACTGTCAGTGAGCAGGAACAAAAATGGTTGGTTGGCTCGGAAAGCACATGCAGAGCTCATGCAAAAAACAGTGGAGGTAAACTTCAGATGAAATACTGCAGAAATACTGTCACCCCTCCGGATTCACAAATTTGACATTTGCAGTTTTGCTTATTCGGGAGTTGGCAATGAACAATTATGGGAATATTTTTAGAAAAATCTCATCTTGCAAACAACGCATGACCCTAAAATAGCTATATAAACAATACTAAAAATGATTTGGATTTCATAAAACCATATCATGTATAAATATTAATGTTATTCAATATTTGTTAGTGTGAGTGCTCTTTATCTTTAATATTAAAAGTTATTTTTGGTAAATTTGAGAGAAATGTGGGATCTTGGCTGAGTATGCTGTGAATCTTTGTCTCCGTAACCAGCCAAACCCCTGGCTTACCTGTCTTTGTGACCATGAAATGTCATGTTTCTCGCAGTAATTCATTTTGCAGTTTTTATAATGAATCAAGATGTTTGCAAATTTTTGCGGGGATCTTCCGCCCCTAACTCCAGTTTTAAGATTTGTTTTGGATTTTATACATGTTCTCAAATATTTGACAAGAGGGATTAGTTTTCTCCGGGGGACCTCGTCAAGTTTTCCAGAGGTGTAGAGCAGTACATCACTACTGAGTAACAGCAATTTGTAAGCTACTGTATGTTTGGGAGGAAAACGTTCTGTTCCTATATCTGAATAGTATGTTGATGGGATAGGTGACGCAGAAATGAAAATTCTCTTCTCATTTACTTTATGGATGTGCTAACTTTGACATAAAATGAATCACATCTGATAATGTTAATCTCCTCTATCTCTGATCCTTTGGAGAAATTACACGTTTCTTTTGCGTCATAAAATAACGTCATACCCAAGACGAAGCAATTACAGGTTAAGGACCTTGCTCAAGGGCTCAGTGGAGTACAATCACTCTGGGAATTCATAGGATTTGAACCAGCAACCATTCAGTTGCTGCCACAGATCCCTAGCTCCAGAGCCACCCTGGTCACACTGGTCCATGGTGTGGTGCTGAGGTATCACCCGGTGCATGGCTTCACTCAGGTTCTCATCCTTGAGGTGGTTTGTCGCGTGGTGGGTGTGGTAACGCACTGTATCAGTGCATGCTCCTTACCTCTACCTCTCCTCTTTAACTGTTCAAATCAGCCAGACAAATCACTTAACTGGCTACATACAGAGCCTCCTTAAGTAAAATGAATCCCATCCAAACAGAGCCAATGCTGATCCATCCTTGTTGTGTAGTATGTAGATATTGACATGGAAGTATGTTAGAAGAATATAACCATGTTGTTCTCCAGTGAAATACTGTCACGCTGCTTATTTATTTGGCTTGTCATGCAGTAACTGGGGAGGCCAAGGCACATGGATTACATGAGTGCTCTGAATGTGGAAAATGTGAGCATGGTCCTTCAGTTATGCTCCAGTGCATCTCAGACTGTAATGAGGGGTTTATGTCCTGCAACCTGACCGTGACCTGCCTGTGAAGGACTCTGGATTCTTTTTGGTTAAACAAGAATTTGCATATGTGGTGAAATTGATATGAGTTGCTCATCTCATTTGTATTCCATCTCAAATCAATGCATCTTATTGGGATCAAGGCCTGTTCAGTTTTTAAGCTTGATTTCTAAGCCAACTTCATTTAAACCAGTTTTCCTCGGTACCAGTGTAACAGTGTAGGTGATTATAAGTCAATAAAGCTCCAACTGGACACCACTGAGCTTTGCTGGCTTCACCTATAGAAACCTAAATATTGGGCAACTGGACGAGGCTGTATTTCGAATCTAAGCAAGAAGGGATGTTTTTTGTGTGTTTTTACACTTGACTTCACTACAGATATTATTTCATGGTATTGAAAGGGAAAATATTAATTAATTTGACGTTACTGAAATAAGAGGTAATCCTCAGTGTTGGAACTTCAGTCCAATCGTGCATGTGTTCCCCTGCAGTAAAATAGTCACTGTACTCCTCTTTATACAGGCTTGCCACACAGAATACAACCCTGACCCAGTCGGTGCTGAAAATCCTGGACCGCCGGCACGCTCAGAAGCTGCAGCTGAAGGCTCTAGACACTGTGCTGTTTGGGGCTCCGCTCAGTAAGTGACTCGCTATACCAAGGGCCAAAAGGGGGGCTGGTTGAAGTGCCACCTTCTTTACTGTGTTTCCCACCCCCTACCGGAATAAATGTGTGTGTCTCTGCGGCTCTGCCCTTTAGGAGCAGTGCTCATACGCCGCGGTTATTGATGGTTTGGAAGTTTAGCGGAGCCTGGCACACTCCTGTTTTATGTTGGGGAGCAACATCCTAATGTTTGTGTTGGAGCAAAAATGTGAAGCAGTAAAAGTGCCAGAAAGAAGGATGTGTTGGGGGTGTGGGGAGGCAGCCCAGAATCACCCCTGCAAGGGCTTTGGTAACTGGGCTGTGCTGTACCATGGCTTCTGTTTCACTCATTTTCTTTCATTTACGTCTCATTCACATGTATACGTTTCTCAGATGCTAAAGAGGCACAGGGACGTGGCAGATGGTGCTTGACCAGCACTCCCGTTATCTCCCTGCCACAGAAAGAGGAAGGATGTAACTGGCACGTGTCATTAGAGTTCAGCGCTGTCCATGGCGCTCGGTCATGTTTCCGACAGGCTGCTGGGAAGCACGGGAGCGGCGGTCTCTGGGAGGGGCACGGCGGTCCGTGATGAAGCCAATCTGCCAGATTGTTTTATTTGTGACTTTATTTTCATTCCTGTCTCTTTCTGACAATTTTACTGGCAAAGTAAATACAGAAAAGAAATCCGCAAACAGCAAAAGAGAAATGCATTCAGCGAGTGACGTGCAGCAGTGGTTGCCAGTTTAGGCGAGCCGGTCCTCCTGGTGCCTGAGATTCTCTGGGAGAAACTGCCTGTAGCTGGAGTCTCTGTATGCAGAGCACGCTGCACTGGCTCACTGGCACCGAAACCGCCGCCCCCGCCTGCCTTGGTCGTAGGTCGCTCGCAGGAGGGTTAGACCCTCCCCGCTCCTTGCCTCTGTCTTGTCATTTCCTGCTTGTCCTTAAGCAGTATGCCAGGACTCTGTGATACGAGTATCACCCCAACGGCGAGGAGGCTCCACAGGCTATTACCCCGTGCTGTATCGAGGCCAGATATCTGAGTCATTTCGTAATCATCCAGTAAATATCCACGCTTTTAGTTTGTGGATTTTTGCTCAGACCGGGATACATCAGTTAGAAAGACTGCCTTATAGAGGAAATTACTATGAGATTTTACAGAGCACAAATGCAACTCAAGACTAAGGAGTATTTACCTGTTTAATAGATGTATTTAAAGTGAGAGCTACAAATAAAGTAGAAGATTAACTGATAAACACAAAAGATTAAAGGGGAAGAGAAGTGACTTTGAGGGGGGAGACTGTATGGAAGAGATGAAAGGAGCAGAATGACAGGAGCCTGCTTTGTTCATTTCCCGCTGGCTGAAGTGTACCAGCTGGTTACCCCCACAATGGTGGGGTGGGGTGGGGGGGGGGGGGCTCATCCAAGAGTGTCCAGGGAGTGGGGGGGGCAGTCTGCAAGTGACAGCATTAGCGAGAGGCTATGGACTTCCAACTGACACAGACAGGGATGGGCTGGCTAACTGCAGCAGCTGTTCTGGGCACCATGAATAAGACGTGATATCGAAATGGGGACTGCCGGCAGAGCCTCCCCGCTATCCCAAGGGTAACGTCAAAAGTTGAAGGACCCCTGTTGCTGGCTGCATAATTAGTCAAATTGCTGATAAGCCGGTGATAGTGTAATTAGTCGTAAGGCATGTCCGCTTTGACATCCTGTCTACCGCAGACAACTTCCTGATGCAGCACTTATACGCAGGGAATTGTGTGAGCCGTCAGTTGGTCTCTCTTAATTAACACCAGTGTCCCCTCTTCCTTTCACCTTGGCTCAGTTGGCGAGGCCTTTTGTTTACAAATAGGAATGCCGCGTCTGGTTTTCCGGTGGCTTTGGTGCAGGAGTAGCTGCGGAGGCCCAGCGCCCTCTATCCGAGTGGCCGGTTGCCGAGAGCTCGCCTGGTAAATATCACAGTGATGGATGCCTGGCTCGCGCTCTGCTCCTTAGGGCTGTATGAAGGATTACAGATCCCAGGTAGAGTGTGCGACATGTTCGTTAACAGGATGCATCCGTACCACTATCCATCATTAAAATATGAAGCTTGTTTTGGTGGCGTACCATTGTATTTGGGGGCAGAAGGGGTTGAATGTCTAGCTTTAAGCCTGAAACAGTGAGCAGGAAATTAGGTTTTAGCAGCAGGCACATGCAGAGCAATGTCCTGGAGGAAAATGAATGACTTCTGCCTTTCCTTATTGCCACAGCTTCCTTTACCTTTCGCTTCACCACTCAAGCCGGTACTGTAAATATACGAAGCTCCATCTCTTTCATAAACGGCCTGTTTTGAGTGCTCAAATAACGCGGAGAAGCGGGCCTTTCGTGTGGAAAGAAGATTGAAAATCGGTAGACCTTGTAGATATTGTTTTGAATACTGTCGGTCCTTGCGTCACGGCAGTCTGCACATATAGTCACTTTCATAGGCCCTGAATACCTTGGAGAGACAGGCAGCCGGGGTAGTGGGAGAGCACCTGCAGGAAGGGAAAGGAAGGGAATCGAAACAGTCTCAACTGGTTAAGGGAGTACAGAATATCATAGATCTAGAGTAGTCGCAGTATGTTACCCGAAATATGTTATACGGTAGCTCAGACGCATAAGTCGGATTAAGTAGGATCATGTATCCGTAGCTGTGTATCAATATATTCATAGTATAATATATCCATATCCACACCATATCCAAGTCTAACAGCAGAGAAAAATAGTATGTTTTGGCCAAATGAGCGAATGTTACCCTGATATTAAGGTAGACCAATAGAGGTGGAGAATTACGTTTGTTTTGTTTGGTCACAAGTTATCGACAAACACATCAGGACTTTTAAGTCCTTACTGGTCCCTGGATCTTCAGCAGGTTTATCAGTGGGTTGCTCTTTGTGCTTGGGGTACCTGGTACCAGAGTGTGGACGGAGTTCTATGCAGGATTGCTGAATAAAGGAGAAAACTCTGCCACCAACTGCGAGGTCCGGAGTTGTATTCTAAGTAGCTTAACTAGGAGCTGTTGGAGAGGTTGCTTCCAATTTTTCTTCCACATTGGTGAACAAACAAAGTGGGGTGAGGATGATGGTGATACTTATGCTAGATGCCCTTTAGATGACAGAATGGAGATGTTTATGTGGAAAAATACACTTCACAAGATTGCGATGTTTAAATTGGGGGCGAGAATGACTTGATAGCAGTATAAATCAAGAGCTGTCTGGTTGTCTGAGTGCTGCAATATGATTCCGTGACAGTCGCCACTAGGGAGGCATCCCCTGACGCTGCGGAAATAGGCTGTAGTAGAAAGAGATGAAAGTGGCTAGTTAGTAGTGTGAGGCTTATATTTTGGGAGACGTAAGCATGTGTGTGTTTACGTCTCTGTTTGGCCGGTCCTGCTTGGTGCGTGTTCTCTGTCAAAGGAGTTGTGTAGGGCAGCAGATGTGGAGCTCTAGGGTTTGGTCATAAATGTCGACTCTCCTGATCTTCATTGCTTCCGTGCCCAGTCACCCACAAGTGGGCCTTTAGCAAATGGAAATAATCCGCTAATCTGGCTTTAGCTATTGTGTTATGCTGTGCTCCCTGCCCGCGACGGAAATGCCTCACTTGGCTGCCCTCGGTGATGGGTGATTTGTCCTTGGTTTTATTTCGGCGTCATTTCCTGACTCGCTATGCAAAGTGTACGGTGTTGTTTTTTTTGTGGTCAGTGAAGCACCAGCCTCTTCCTGGTCATCTATTGATGTATTTTATCCTTTAGTATTGTAGGATAATAGTTAACTTTGTTTTGCACAAGAATGTAAATCCAAGACTTTATCACCTTTTTAACTGCATAGCTTTTCTCCAATAGCTTTTATAAAACCAAATTCTATTTCCTGGTTCATTATTGGCTGTGACAGGGAGAGACCTGTCCTGTAACAAAGCCCTCTTAATGAGGTGCCATCCCCCCCCCCCCCCCCCCCCCTTCTCTTACAGTGAACAGACATAGCCATCTGAAAGACTTCATGCTAGTGGTGTCTATTGTGATTGGCATGGGCGGCTGCTGGTTCGCCTACATCCAGAACCGCTACTCCAGGGACCACATGAGCAAGATGATGAAGGATCTGGAGGGCCTGCAACGGGCTGAGCAGAGCCTACATGACCTGCAGCAGAAGTGAGTTTGCAGACCTGCTCATTGGATTGGGAAGGTTTCAAGTGGGTGGTTGTTGGGCTCTCCATTGACATCGCCTTTGCAGTCCAGGTTCGGTAAGTTCTGGGCATTTATGTTCTATTAATTTTCAGTTCAGTTAAGGTCCAATTACAGGTAGGTTTACTGTCTTGTAAATTTAATAATGGAAATAACTTATGGTCAGTATACTGGAGAAATGTCATGTTTCATGAATAACTGCACTTGATAGATCTCAAAGCATCATCCACCTGAGTATGATCTTACCTTTGCTGAACCCTGTGCTGTTAACAGACATTTCATGAATTCATTTCTGTCACATTCTTTCTGTATGCAGTTTTTAGTTAAGCTACTTCCACATCTCTGTGCAAGGTGGTGTGGGAGCCTGGTTGCCATGGGGGCCAGAACAACAAAGAGCGGCAGATGTGAGAGCCTCATGCCACAGGCAGATTGCCGTGTAGCGGGAGGCTTAGAATGCTGATCGCAGCCCTGGGTTTCTGTGGGGGTCGTCTGACCGATTCGGCTCGCCACGATACCTTAAATGGAGAAGAAATGAAGGAGATCGTTCGCTGTTTAAATCTGATCTGATTGCGGCGAACAATGAGGTTCATTCCTTATTTTTAGGAGCGTGTTAATAGCATTATGCAACAAACCAGAGGAGACACGGATTGGGGGTCCCTTCATACTTCATGCATGGACACCGCAGTGGAGTTCCTGTGTTTTCCAGCTGAAAGTCTGTGTGTCTTGCTCTAGATAATTCCCCTTCTCTGTGCCGCGCGGGAGCAGTCTAGGTGTGGGCGCTCGCACGGGTTCCTCACGCCTACCCCCGGCAGCTGCTGGGGCCCGTCTTGTGGCCTTCTTTGTGGAAAGGAGGGCCAGCTGTGGGTTTTTGGTGCTGGTATCCACCTGGACCACATTTCCTTTTACTGGCCAGTGGGACTCGGTTCTGCTTCCTTTGAAGTTTCACCAGTGCTTCCTTTACTTGCCAAAATTTTTTCTTTTAGCTTCCTTTAGCTTGCTTTTTATTTGTTAGCCACTGGGATGGGGAAATTCAGATATACTTCTGGTTGACTCTACTCATTCAGCTGGCGAGGGAGACTTGTTGTTTGATGCGTCATCCTCCCGATGATGATTGGTTAATTACTCGAAACTTTCCCATGTTGTTTGAAGGCACTCGCCAGGTGGAACTAAGTGCTTTGCTAGTAAACAGGAAACCTTTTCTGTTTCTGTAGGTGTAGGAAGGAAGCCGGCGGGCTGCCCATGCGCAGGACGTCACTGTTGCTGTGGTGACTGCACATGGCATGGGGCTGTCACTCGGCATGTCGAGTGCTGCCATCCTCCTGGTCCCCGGAGCTCAGGGTTCAGCTGCTGCTTGGCTGAGCCTTCAGGCAGATCCCATGTCCAGTTCAAGTGGCCCCTTTAGCAGAGTCATCTTCTTTTAGCTACTCCTGGCAGAAAGGACCAGGGAAGGATTAGGCTAAGGCAGGTCTGGGAACGGCATGCTGGCAGAGCTGCGGTTCATGTTTGTTGAGTTGTGGTTTTGTGGTTTATTTTTCTATTGACGCCAAGGTGGTGTCAAAGATGAAGCAACTTGTTGCATGTTACACCGCAGTTTGTAAAGAAAAGAATGTTGCCCCACAAGAGTAACACCCATGTATAGATGTAGCATGTCTAATTATGACACCCTGTTTATGGTAAAAGTTTCAACAGTCTAATAGTCATTTGCTGCGTTTCATGAGATGTTTAATGATATGACCAAAAACATGTTTTTCTGATAGAATGCTAAAATAACGGTATGCGTATCTGTTTGGAATATAAATTGCCCTGAATCGTAGGGAAAGAAGCATCAGGCGTTTAAATGTGATACTCACGGTTAGTCTGTTGCTAATGTTTAGCCTCGCCCTTCCCAGCAAGGCAATCCGCTCGCGAGTGGGTGACACATGTTTGCCACCGGGGCTGTCAGTCAGCTGTGCTGCGCAGGAGTTTAATCGCCCCATGCAGCCTTGCGAATGCTCCACGGCACCACGCCAGAAATGAATCCCAGCAGAATAAAAAATTGCTCCGTCTTCTCATTCATTACCTTTGTTTTCGTCCTCCGTTTAAATCTAGATGTTTTCTTATTGCTGAATTTAAGTTGCTGTTCAAGTGAAGCCAAATATTCTTCGTTTCTGTTTAAGCAGCTGAAAATGATGCTCAGAAAACCTTCGTTTGGCCTCGGCGGTGCAACGAAACAGAATCTCTCCCTGATTCACGATATTCTCACGCTAATTGCTCTATCAGACATTTACGCAGTTTGTAGAATAAAAAAAAAATTAAATGACTAGATTTGCATGGTGAAGAGAATTTCAGGGCGTGGGGAGGCAGTCACCCTACAGGGGCGATAACTTGCCTGCAGAACACAAAGATTTGTAAGTGTGGTTTTATTATTTTGTAAAATGGGAAAAATTCTAAATTTCTTATTTCACCTAGCCTGCTGTTGCCAATAGCAGGACAAATGGGATGGCGTAGTTTGCAATGTAATACAACTTTGATAACACAGGAGTAAGGCAGAAAAAAGTCCACGGTGGGTTTACCAGGGTGGCGAACGACTGGGGAGGTTAATATCTAGCATTGGCAGTAACATTGCTGCAAGAGTTTACGGTGGTAAAAGTCTGAACGGTGGTAATGCAGTTGAAGTTCTGCCTTGGTTGTTGTCATGCCTGGGGAGCTGTAAGCCTTCTAAGAAAACTCCTTGGCATCTCCACTTACTGGGTGGCAGAGGTCAGGGCTGTGTGCGTGTGTGTGTGTGGGGGGGGGGGGGGGGTGTCCGTCCTGGTGTCACCTTTCTGTGCCCCTCTGCTGCACTCATCACGGGCTCTTGTTTGAAAACTTCTGCTGGAAACCTAGTGGCAAGTGAAATTATACGGACTGCTACTAGTAAGTGGAGTTTTGGGAAGTTCATTGTCATTTACAAAGTTTAGAAAGTTGAAATAAAAAACCTCCTCTGCTTTGTCCTGAATTCCCCACAGCTCTCTTGGATTGGCTTGTTTTAGGGCTTTTCCGCTGTTCCCTCAGTAAGTAAAGTTCCTGTCAGTGGAACCCCGTTCCATTTAGATAAAGATATTCTGGGTACCTGCACTCTTCCTGAGGGAACAGTTTGTCATGGGTGACCATGGTTACTCCTGTAAACCAAGATGATGGCTTTTGTCTCTAAACTGTGCCTTTGTCATAGCTGCGTGGAAGATTTCATCCTGTAATTACACACCTTTATATTCAATTATAATGTCTTTTACATAGGGCTCCTTCCAGGTGACTTTCTTCTTAGTCTGGACTACTGTGTTCCTCATTACATGCCCCCACCCAGTGAAGTGTACACTTATCTCCTTATCATGCTCATCCACCCATAATAGTAGAGTGATGTACTATGTGGGAGTTCTGATCTGCAGCATGCATTTCCTCCATTCTGGAATGTTCTCTTCATGGCCACTGTGTTTTTCTTTAGAATGCCTGTACATTTTATTGTATGTAAAAGCAATCGACATTTGGCGTCTTAGCACTGGAAACCTGATTGTCTTAACTTGGTGGGTGTCAGTAGTAGATCGTCTTCACTGGTGCAAGAAGCTATTGTGTTCAGATTATGTGCTGCAAATAAATTGTCATGTAGACCGTAATAGTACCAAATGGGTATGAATGTAGAAAAGGATCTTGATATTTTGGGACAAGTTAAGTTAAGCAAATTATTTTGTACTCTATGAGCTTCTTGGTCTACCATCCCATCCAGAGTGTACACCTTGCTTGTGCCCTCTCCTGCCTGGGGTTGCCTTTTTTTATAGGATATGTTTTATTTCTCTCTGTCTTGTGCCAAGGCTGCAGATAGCACAAGAGGAGCACCGCACTGTAGAGGTAGAGAAGGTCAACCTGGAGCAGAAGCTACGAGATGAGATCAACGCAGCCAAGCAGGAAGCTCAGCGGCTGAAGGAGCTACGCGAAGGCACCGAAAACGAACTGAGCCGGCAGAAGTACGCCGAGGAGGAGCTCGATCAGGTACCACGTGGTCGTAGTGGGAGGTTTTTGGGGGATGTGGCTGATGGACAGCACGCGGAATGCGGAACGTGAATACTATGAGCAGGACGAAAACGACCCTGGAGAACACAGTACAATGACCCTTGTGTAAAATCTCAAGGAGGAGGATCTGCTTATCTACTTATCCAAAGAGTTGCCACCAGTATCAGTAGCTCCTGCTCATTCACACCCTTTGGGACCGAGCAGGAAGAGCCCGAAGGCCGGAGCGAGGGTCTGGCACCCCATGGACTGACATGGGTGACGTGCATCCTTATCAGCCAACAGATCGCAGCAGCGTTCCTATGTTATGTGAATGGGGCTCGGATGAGGTGAGCTGGGAAATAATGTAGCTAAATGGGTGTCATGTCTGAGGCGGCGAAGGAGCAGTGAGCATCTACTCTGTCCTGTGAGGGATTGGACTTCATGTCGACATCCTCATAACAGAAGTGAAGTGTGGTTTGTAAACTCCGCTCAATGCCCGACATCCTCCATTCCATCATGCTGTAGCTCTGCCCACATCCTCTGCTTATACTTGGTTTTGGGAACAGCTGTTCTGTAATTAGAATCCTGTGCAAAGTGTCTGGCTGTTTTTTTTTTGGGGGGATTCCATGGTTTCGGGGGGGGGGGGGTCACATAAGGTAAGACGTCATTCTTCCAACCTTGATGAGCAGGGAGAGCTCCACTTTTGGATCTCATTGACGAGGTGCAGCTCTATGCGTTTCCGTCTGCGGCATATAGACTAGGCCAAGTATGTCTATTGAATTCCGGCATCTGTGTCCCCTGGTCTTTATCTCCCCACCTACGGCCTTGTACTAAAAACGGTGCTCAGGGTTGTGCCTTGAGTTTCGTTTTGCCATTCAGTTTGAAGGATGGTTTTATCTTCTGGGTGTATAGCTTCAGTGTCAGTGCCACAATAACTTCATTTATAAATGATGACATACTGTCTTAAGAGGTCATGTTTCTCAAATATTCATCAAAAATGGAAAGTAGCACTGTGTCACGGTTTGGCTTGTCACTCTTTTAGAGGTGAAAGTCTGTGCAGGACTACTGGGGTGAGTATGGTTTGTTTCTCCTTCAAACACTGGAGCTACACTTGTACTGAGCCTGGGTTCCTGCATCCTACACTGAGACTAAACGTACACTGAGACTAAACGTACACTGAGACTAAACGTACACTGAGACTAAACGTACACTGAGACTAAACGTACACTGAGACTAAACGTACACTGAGACTAAACGTACACTGAGACTGCCGTCTGAGCCCAACACTGAAATTAAACCTACACAGAATCTGGCACCTGGACTCAACACAGAGTCTAAACCCAAAGATAGACTGGGTTTATATGGGCAAAACTAAAGTGAAATTAGATTATATAATAAAATGGAAGCTCAGCCGAGCTACACTTATATCTAGTTCACTGCTTGATGCTTGTAATGTACTATTAGCCTCGCATTGCTTTCGACTGAATTACCTGCTAAAAGCATATAAATGTAAATAAGCTATAAAATGTTATGAAATTATATTTTGAATCTTAGGTTTGCTGGAAGTAAAGGATGCTGTGTCACTTCTGCTTTTTCACCTTTTTTTAAACTTGCGTTCCCCATATCTCAATTATTTTAGAACTTTTTTTTAATTCTATACTTAGAATTTGTGTTGCTTTGAACTAGTAAAGTAGCTCTTGCTCATCAGAAAGGTAGAAGAACTAGTCTTTCTCCAGCATTGCAGCAGTCATACTTACCTTATTTAGTAATTCCCATATTGGAAGTTATTATTAGAGCAAACTAATAATGAATGTTCCTGTTAGCCTACGCAGCGTTTAGTCCACTTCCATGCCGTACAGCTAGTAATTGTTTTGAAACTTCTGAAAGTTGATGTTCGTGTTCTGATTGCCGTTCCTTGTAATCTTCATGATAATCATTTTAATGTGTTCTTAATGGACAGCTGCAACAGTATTCGTTTGCCAAGTTACTTTTGGTCTCGGCACATTCTTTAAGCCCTCTTTGCGTCTGCATGTATTTGTAACGTGATATAAACCTGCTATTTTGACCTTGTGGGGACATTTTTCCAGTGCCCACCTGGATTTATGGTTAAAGTTAGGGCTGGGTAGGGGTTAGAGGAGTCCCCATAGAGATACATGTCATGCCCGGCTCGTCCGCTCCTCCTGTGTGCCACGCCCCCGGATTTCCCACGTGTTCTTTCCCGATTGTACACAGCTGTGTCTGCTTCTTTTCAATCAGTCCAGTGTATTTCAGTCCGTGTCTTACCTTAGTCCTTCGTCCGTCATTGATGTTACGTGATGTCTGTTGGCGTGCCATGTTCCCCAGTCCACGTAATTATAATAAATCTCCGTTCACCCTGCTTACGCCTGCTCGCCTGCTTCCTTCCTGCTCGCCTGCCAGCGCGTTCACCCGCTTCCTCGCCGATCGTGACAATACAGATACCTAATCTGTTTTACTGTGTGTGTGTGTGTGTGTGTGTGTGTGTGTGTCCTACAGGTACGCATGGCTCTGAAGAAGGCCGAGAAGGAGCTGGAGTCCCGAAGCAGTTGGTCAGCACCTGAGCCTTTGCAGAAGTGGCTGCAGCTTACGCACGAGGTGGAGGTGCAATACTACAACATCAAGAAGCAGAACGCCGAGAGGCAACTGATGGTGGCCAAGGAGGGGGTGAGTGGCTTCGGGAGGCGGGGGGGGGGCGGGGGGCTGTAGATGACCTGTGTTTGAGGCTGTCCAATGGATGAGTATCTTCTCCCAAGGCGGAAAAGATCAAGAAGAAGAGGAACACTCTGTTTGGTACCTTTCACGTGGCACACAGTTCCTCGTTGGATGATGTGGACCACAAGATTCTGGCAGCCAAGTGAGTCTCCCTCTCCTAATTCATACACACTTTTGGGATTTTTTTAAAGTGGGGCCTGTCTTGTTCTTTCCTGCTGTTCCTGTATGTAACCCCCCCCCCTTCAGGCAGGCTCTGGGCGAGGTCACGGCTGCCCTCCGTGAACGACTGCACCGCTGGCAGCAAATAGAGGTCCTGACTGGCTTCACCCTAGTCAACAACCCGGGGCTGCCGTCCTTAGCTTCGGCCCTCAACCTGGACCCCAGCTTTGTGGGCGGCCGGGCTACACCTCAGCATTTCATCATGTCCGACGACATGGACGATATGGATGAGGACATCATGTCTCCTGGGGCACTACAGTGTAAGTACCCAATGCAAGCTGCTACCAGTGGATTCTTTCCTGTTGATGACATCAGTTTTCATGAGAAACTACACAGATCTTTCTCGCTCGGGGTCCCAAGGACAGCAATTCCTTTCATGTTTTGAGAAGAAAACATCAAAGAATTCATTACAAAAGTCTCCGATTTTCCTCCCTGCAAGTCTATAAATTTTTATGTTCAAGGTTGATCATAAAGTTTCCGGAGAAGATTTTAGCATCTCCTCTCACATACTTGTTCTCTTTGGCGGTGGGGTGCGTTTGCGTGTGTCTGTGTGTCCGTTTCTTGAGCATGTTCCTTGTCAGCTGCATTGTTCAATGCACCAAAATTTAAGCACCATGTCTGTTTAGATGTATGGTATCAAAGTACATCCATGCAGCTGACACCATAAGCCTTTGATATTTTAACAATTTGTTTTTGTATCAGGAAGAGAACATATTTCCTCATGTTAGATTTCTGTATCGTATCAATCAAGTGGGCCAAGAACACCAAGCCACAAATAGAAACTCGCTGAGTAAATTCTTTTGCTGGATTTTTGGAATTATGTTCCAGATATTACTGTATTGGAGGTACAGTGATTTCAATTAATATATCCAAAAGAGCAAGATTGGTCACTTCATTTGTATTTTGTTGCATTTGAAATGCAAGATGACGTAAATGGACTTTATCTGCCAAATAGCCTGATTTCATTAGCTCTGTTTCCCTGTAATATTAGGAATGTTGGCTGCATAAAACTAGAGGATGTAGATATAAGATTACATTTTTCTCAATGCTTCTGCAATCCAGATGTCAGGACTGGGGATTCAACACCTCATTGGCACAATTACCAGCTGCTTAACAGGCAAGAGGATTGGCCTGTTTAGCTAAAGATTAGGTGTCTTGAAAGACAGACAATAAATCACGTTTAATGAGCTCCAAAGCACTCAAGTCAACAGTGAGTTCATCACATCACTTGTGCCGCGTATCCTTCTCGTTTATTTCAGTTCATAATTTGCTGAATTCATATTGTAGAAACATAAAAAAACAGACTAAATCCGCAATCTGGCGTCTTTTCAAAACGTCCATTGTCAAAAGTATTAAAACTTTTAAAATTAGGTTAAATCAGCAAAGAAGTAAACCATATCACCTTACTTTGTTTTACCTGCATCAGGGTCGTGTAGTGCTGCCCTCACCTGAAGATCGCTATTCGCATTATAAATAGCTGCATTAACGCATATTCAAGTCGCATTCACATGATAATTTGATGAACGTCGCAATGGTGAAGCGCGGTCCAGCTACATTCCCATCAGCGCCATAAAAGAGTAGGGGGGGGGGGGGGGGGGGGATGTGCCCAGGTGTGAATGGCTCATGCACACACATGAAAGTTGCTATATATTCAATGAAAGGAGTCCAGAAATAGTGACATGAGTTCGATTTTTCTTATTTATTTATCCAACAATGTTGTAACTATACCATTTAGTCATCTTCATGTAGCCAAGACTTTGGTGATCAGAACAAACTTCCAACATTGCTTACTATGTACTTTTATAATGTTTCTGCAAGTGTAAAACTGCATTTTGCAATGTATATACTTTCATGTCAAATTACAAGCTTCACATAAATCTGACATATTTACAAAGTACATTAAAATAAAGATGAGTGTAATGCTAAAACAAATACAGTCGCAAGAAAACGTATGTGAACCCTTTGGAATTACATGGATTTCTGCAGAAATTGATCATAAAATGTGGTCTGATCTTCCTCTAAGTCACAACAATAGACAAACACAGTCTGCTTAAATTAATACCACACAAATAATTATGTTATGTTTTTATTGAACACACCATGTAAACATTCACAGTGCTGGTGGAAAACGTATGTGAACCCCTAGGCTAATGACAACTCTAAGAGCTAATTGGAGTCAGGAGTCGGCCAACCTGCATGAGATTGGAGGTGTTGGTTAAAGCTGCCCTATAAAAACACACATCAGTTTGAGTTTGCTTTTCTCAAGAAGCATTGCCTGATGTGACCGATGCCTCGCACAAAAGACCTCTCAGAAGACCTATGATTGAGAATTGTTGACTTGCATAAAGCTGGAAAGGGTTATAAAAGTATCTCAAAGCTTTGATGTTCATCAGTCCACGGTAAGGCAAATTGTCTATAAATGGAGAAAGTTCAGCACTGTCGCTACTCTCCCTAGGAGTGGTCATTCTGTAAAGATGACTGGAAGATCACTGTGCAGAATGCTCAATGAGGTGAAGAATCCTAGAGTGTCAGCTAAAGACCTACAAAAATCTCTGGCACATGCTAACAATCCCTGTTGGTGAATCTACGATACGTAAAACACTAAACAAGAATGGAGTTCATGGGAGGACACCACGGAGGAAGCCACTGCTGTCCAAAAAAACATTGAAGTTTGCAAAAGAGCACCTGGATGTTCCACAGCAATACTGGCAAAATATTCTGTGGACAGATGAAACCAAAGTTGAGTTGTTTGGAAGACCCATATAACATTGTGTGGAGAAAAACAGGCGCAGAACACCAACATCAAAAACCTCATCCCAACTGTGAAGTATGGTGGAGGGGCATCATGGTTTGGGGCTGCTTTGCGGCTGCTTTGCGGTGTCAGGGTCTGGACAGATTGCTATAATCGAAGGAAAAATTAATTCCAAAGTTTATCAAGGGCTTTTGCAGGAGAATTTAAAGCCATCTGTCCACCAACTGAAGCTCAACAGAAGATGGGTGATGCAAAAGGACAATGACCCAAAGAGCAGAAGTAAATCAACAACAGAATGGCTTCAACAGAAGAAAATATGCATTTTGGAGTGGCCCAGTCAGAGTCCTGACCTCAACCCGGTTGAGATGCTGTGGCATGACCTCAAGAAAGCGATTCATACCAGGCATCCCAAGAATCTTGCTGAACTGAAACAGTTCTGTAAAGAGTAATGGTCAAGAATTACTCCTGACCGTTGTGCAGGTCTGATCTGCAACTACAGGAAACGTTTGGTTGAGGTTATTGCTGCCAAAAGAGGGTCAACCAGTTATTAATTCCAAAGGTTCACATACTTTTTCCACCTGCGCTGTTAATGTTTACAGGGTGTTCAATAAACATGAAAACATAATTATTTGTGTGGTATTAGTTTAAGCAGACTGTGTTTATCTATTTTTGTGACTTGGAAGATCAGATCACATTTTATGACCAATTTGTGCAGAAATCCATATAATTTCAAAGGGTTTGCATACTTTTTCCTTGCAGCTGTATATAAGAAACAGAATTTACTATGAATTAAATTTATGATATTGAAAGAAATGTGTGATCATGCCCCAGTCAGTGAATGTGTGTTCCCTACCCCTAGACCCTAGAGAGTTAATGGGACAGAATTTAGAACCCGAGAATATTTCCTGTTGTTCCTCTGGACAAACACTGAGCTTGCATCAGAAAGATGACATTAGATGTAACACGAGAAGTTTTCGTAGTTCTTTTTGTGTTTTATCTCCTAATATTGCTGGAAGCCCAGTTAGAGAGCATTGTCACCTGATGACTCCTGATTGGTGCTGAAAGTCACAGTGTAGGTTTTGATACATGTCCGTAATAACTACCATCCTCCCCACCCTTTGACCTTTGGCCCCTCTTCACTCTCCACTGCATGATGGGTAACCCGCAGACGCCGCCTGGCAGATGGGTCGCCCAGTGAACGATCTCTGGTCTGTCAGTTCCGAACATCATTTGCTGTGGACCTCTTCTGGTTTGCCTGCCGTCCAATCAGCTCCTCCTCTCCGGCCAAACTCACGGCAATCACTTGAGCATCACTGGGCATGCAGCGATCCGCATGGGGTGGAAATTGTGAAGGGTAGTCTCGGGAGGGGTGTGGGTTGATCAGTTGCGACTGTTTCTGCCTGTCAGATGGCTTGTTCTTTGGGCTGACCACCTTTCTGTCCTCCAACCACGTCAGTCATGCTATCACCACTGACTAACCTTCCTGCCCAGAGTTTCTTTTACGAAGACTCTAAAGACTGTTCAGAATCAGAATCAACTTTATTCGCCAAGTGTGCTGGGGCACACAAGGAATTTGGTTCTGCTAGAGACTCCCTAGTACACAGACAATAATGACACTGTACCAACAATAAATTACACTATACAATATATGAAATTTGAAATATACACACATGGGTTACGCTACAAGTATAAGGTGCGAGGTGAATACAAACAGTTTAAGGGGGGAAATTTACAGAAGGTAGGTGACACAGTTTAGCTGTTTAAGAAGGTGATGGCCTGAGGGATGGAGCTGCTCCTATGTCTGGTGGTTTTTGTATACAGAGTTCTGTAGCACCTGCCAGAGGGAAGAAGCTGCTCCTATGTCTGGTGGTTTTTGTATACAGAGCTCTGTAGCACTTGCCAGAGGGGAGGAACTGGAAAAGATTATGTCCAGGGTGTGACGGATCTGCAGTGATTTTATCTGCCCGTTTCCTAGTCCTTGGGCAGGGGGGCACCGATTTTATTTATTTATTTATTTTTTTTTTTCCCCGCTGCCCTCATTCCGCTGCAATCTCCCTTGGCCCTGTTTAGTGGTTGCTCCGAATCACACTGTGATTGATGAGCAAAAGACAGACTCAATGACAGCAGTGTAGAACTGGCACAGAAGCTCCCGTGGCAGACCGTACCTCCTCAGTTGCCGCAGGAAGTTCATCCTTTGCTGGGCCTTTTTGAGGATGGAGTTGATGTTGGGGTCTCAATTCAAGTCTTGGGAAATGGTTGTTCCCAGAAGCTTGAAGGTCTCCACCGTTGCCACAGGGCTGTTGGATATGACGAGAGGAAGACGTACCTGATGGTGCCTCCTAAGGTCCACTGTCATCTCCACAGCCTTGAGCGTGTTAAGCTCCAGGTTGTTCTGACTGCACCAGAACACCAGCCGGTCAACCTCCCGCCAATATGCAGACTCGTCACCATCCTGGATAAGTCCAATGACTGTAGTGTCATCTGCAAACTTCAGGAATTTGACCGCTGGGTCATTGGAGGTGCAGTCATTAGTGTAGAGGGAGAAGAGCAGTAGGGAGGGACCACAACCCTGGGGAGCACCAGAGCTGACTGTCCGTGTACCAGACGACACGTCCCCCAGCCTCACATGCTGCTTCTTGTCTGTTAGGAAGCTGGTGATCCACTTGCAGATGGCAGGGGAAACGTGGAATTGTGTGAGATTGGAGGAAATGATTTCGGGAATGATTGTGTTAAAAGCTGAGCTGTAGTCCACAAACAGGATCCGTGCATACACCCCTGGGTAGTCCAGGTGTTTCAGGATCAAGTGCAGACCCATGTTGATTGAGTCGTCCACTGACCTGTTTGACTGGTAGGCGAACATGAGATCGAGCATGTGGTCAGTTGTGTTCTTCAGGTGGGCTAGCACCAGTCGTTCAAACAATTTTATTACTACAGACGTCAGGGTGACAGGCCTGTAGTCATTCAGTCCTGTGATGGAGGGTTTCTTGGGGACTGGAATGATGGTGGAGCTTTTGAAGCAGGAGGGAACTTCACACAGCTCCAGGGATCTGTTGAAGATCTACGTGAAGACTGTAGCCAGTTGGTCAGCACAGACTTTGAGACAGGAGGGGAGACATCATCTGGGCCTGGTGCTTTCCTGATTTTCTGTTTCCAGAAGAGCTGGATCGCATCCTTTTTGCATATCTAGTCAGAGGTGTGATGTAAGTTCTTGTTTCTGGGCTGAAGTCGGGTGTGAATTTCTTTCCCTTTGTTTGCCTCAACTGGGGTGGATAGTCTCTCGTAGCTAGTGATCCCATGCAGGCCTCGCCATACTGCTGCAGGGTCATTGACTGAAAACTTGTTTTTCAGCTTTTCTGCGTAGCTTATTTTAGTCACTTTGACCTCTTTACTAGGCAGGTTTTTGGTCTGCTTGTACAGGTCTCTGTACCCACTTCTGTAACTATCCTCCTCAGCCTGACGAAGTTGACGTAGACTTGCTGTGAACCATGGCTTGTTATTGTTGAATGTGCGGAAGGTCTTGGATGGGACGTGTCCCACAAAGACCTTCCGCACATTCAACAATAACTTTCTTTCTGATGTGGCAAAGACTAACTTAATGTATCTTGGATAGGGTTGATTAGTAGGCCTTCCTGCTAAGTCACCCCATACAGCCTTACACTTGACCACAAGATCAGCTTTGGTAGATGTTAGCCAGGACTGTAGGGCCATCCTGCTGAAAGGCAGCACTCTTTACCCTCGTTCTCAGTTGTACACAGTAACTTTCAGAAAATCTGAGATGCTGTCACTTCTCTCCCATTGTTTTCTTGCATGAAAAAACTGACCTTGAATCTTGGTTCTCAGCACCTAAAGAGAGTGTTTGATGTTGACACTTTGCTGAGAGATGAACTCTTCACTCAATGCACCTGTGCCTTCTGCTTCTACCACACCAGTCACTACTCACTCACTCACTTAGTCTTTTTGAGTATGGTATGTTAACAAATCCCCCCTCTTCTCTGCCCTCAGCTCCCAGTATGATGTCCTTACGCCAACGGCACATTGACCCCCAGCTGGCTATGGGCTCCCAGAGGTTGGTAGAGAGCTGTTTGTTGGCAGGGCACCAGGGAGAGGGCAGCTATCCCACCAGGCCTAGGGCCCCCGCGCGCCCCTCACGAAGCCAGTCGTTCGGGCAGTTTGAATCTGTCCCTCTACCTCCATTATCCTCTACTTTCTCTCACCCCTCCATCGTCTGCCCAACTCCTCCATCGCCTCTTCCTCTGCACCACTCCTCCTCTTCCACTCCTGCTGCTGTTATGGTTGTCCCACCCACCTCGATTGTCCATCATCCTGCTTATTTCCAGCCATTGGACACCATCCCCGATGTCCCCAACCTTTCCCTGGTGCAGTCCCAGCACTCCGGCAGCTTCGGGTACCTCCCCCTGTTTTTTTTTTTTGACATCGCATGTCTTGTGTGACTGTGTCCAACTGATTTTTAATCACACTTTGTTTTTTGTTAGTTTTTTTGCCTTGAGGTAATCTTGTAATTACAATTTGGTTTTGTTCGGAGGTGGAAATTTCAGGTTCAGAAAGTAAAAATCCAGACCAAGATTTTGTTTCAACCAGTCAAGAGAGTACTGTATAATTGTGACTCTTCATACTCAACTGGTTGGTTGGTCAACAAAATCTTGGTTTGGATTTTTATCTGAAATTTCCACTTCTGGTTTTGTTTATGTTCATTTGGAAATCCTGTGTATTTTTCCCCTCCCCTAATAATTTTGACACATCAACATTCATTTTGAAGCTGTTCATTTTCCTAAACCTTTTGTTTTTGCTTTTCTTCATCCTCCTCTTCCTCCTCCTTTTGTTCCAAAAGTGGCTTTTTTGTTCAGTCCTGCTGTCTCTTTGTAGTTTTAGGGAATTCTGTATCAAGGGCTTGACACAGGATCTCATCTGTCTAACCTTGTTTGTACAAAGTGATGTAGGATCAGTGAGCCAAGGCATGGTTTGATTTGATGTGAAGCCCCTGCCCCTTACCCTGTTTTATATGTGTTCCACCCCAGAATAATGTGGTTTGTTTGTCTGCTTCGCAGGGATCTTAACCGCTCTGATTCTGACTCCTCCTTGTCGCTGTCCCAGTCTGGTGAACAGCTGCGTCTCTCGTCATCTCTTGGCTCTAAGGGTCATTCAGTGAAGCCCAGCTCCTTCCTGCATGCCCACACGAGTCGTGGAGATGAACCCGCCCACCTACATGCTCATACGACCCCCAATGGTGGGAACCGCTTCCCGGAGGGAGGTGCCTGGCTGGAGGGGGGCCCAGACAGCCCCCTGCTCACAAAGAAGACGTATGCCATAGAGAAGTCAGCCAGTCTTGGCGAGATCAACAGTGCCCTGGTCGGGCTCTCGCAGTCCGAGTCCTCACGCTCCATAAGCCCCACTTCCACTGACCTCGATACCCCTTCCCCTACCGGAGCACAGTCGCTCGTCGGCGGGATCAAGGGTAGCAGCCGCCTTCCCCAGCTCTCTTCCAAGAAGAGCCCCCTGGAAGAAGACAGTGGCTCCACAGGGGAGGACACTGACTCCACAACTAGCCGCAAGAAACATCCGTTCAAGATCTTCAAAAAGCAGAAGAAGTAGTGGAGTGTGTTGCTCCGCCACAGACAGTTCATCAAGCCCCCCCCCCCCCCCCCCCCCCCCCCCCCCCCCACCCCCCCTTTTTTTTTGAGAGATGTCAGATTTTCTCTCGCTGAAGTCTTTTTTGAGGATCTTTCTGTCCTTTTTTGAGATGAACTGTTAAGGGCGGGAGGGGAACAAGGAAATTGATAGATTTTGTTTTCGTTAAGGATTAAAATATATATCTACAAAAATTGGAATCGGTGGGCTTATATATATTGGAATGTAAACTGCTATTTATTCTGCAGGAATCGGTGCCAGTATTTCTCAAGGAATCCTCCTACCTGACGGTGTTCTTGTTTTAGTTACATCTGTTTGCATGTCTTCACCTTGGTTGAACTGAACTTTGAATGCTTTTTGGTGTTTGCTTGGTTCTCGTCCTTCAGCTTAAGCTATATGGCCACTGCTGTTTGTTACTTCCCCTTTTGGTTTGGTGGTCATACTAAACTCAGTTAATGATGATGTTGGTTACCGAATTGGGGGGGGGGGGGGGAGGCTGAACCAAAAACAAACAAACTACTTCCCAAAGAAAAAAGGCATAGCAGGGTGTAGCTGAAGTCTGCTTGGGAACACTTAGGAAGTCTAGGGGATCACTCCATTTTTCCTATTTCTAATAATAATACTACTTGTGTTTCTCTGTCTCTGATTTGAACATTTACATTGTGGTCAAAAGGTTACATTTCTTCCACCCCTCCCCTATTCTGTTCCATTAAGAACTGACCAAGTTCTTTTCATACTAAAACATGTTAGACATTTGATGTCTTTCTTTGTTCCTCTTGATGTTAAATATGAGTCTCGTTACTCTTATGGTGGTTTACTGAGTCCCTGGAGCCCACATATCTCCATGTGGTGCTGACAAGGAGAGCCTTTGGGCCTTTGCAGCCCCTACCATGACCTCCCAGGGCTGGAAAATGCTCTCACACCAGAGTGTCACCTGTGATATGTAATCTGTGTTTTATAGACACTTCAGAGAATGTGCTGCAAGTCGTATTTGTCATGGTGTCAAAAAATGATGGGTAGGAGGGAGGCCTAGATGCCATATAAATTGGTAATTAAGGTAGGAAGTTAGTTTATTGGGGGAAGGAAACTGTTTTATGATATTCTTAAGTGCTGTATTTCCTTCTTCAAACACTAGAATGGGTCTTCGTGTCCTGGATGAGGGCTCCCCTGTCTGGCTGGGCAGAGCTCTCATCCAGACTGTTATTCTGGTGTTTGTAAATACACTGTGTTCCTCTGTCCCCTACATTCCTTGTGTGGAATAGGGCATGGAAGCTAATATTTTTGCTGTAATTTACCAAATAGCCTCGTGCTGAGATTCTCATGGACAGATGGTTAGAAGCATGATCACGATCAAGCAAACGAAACAGCCGTGAATTGAAGGTGCAGCTCAAAACAGGACTGGAGCCAAAATTACACAAGGATCTGTGTGTGATTCTAAAGTGGATCAATCTGTCTTCGGAACCCTGCATCTTGCCTTAAGAACTGTCAGGTACCATAGCAGTGCTGGCAGAACAAACCATTCCCTCGCAGGGGGGGGTGTGGCTTTCCCAAATAACGGTTATGTTGGAATTGTCAGTTTTTTCCTCTCTCCTTCCATTTCCCTTATTATAGTTTATGCTCCGCTTGGTCATTTTTCAAAAATGTAATTTGTACCACTATTGCACGTTGAAACTAATGGGTGTGTGTGTGTGTGTCTGTGTGCGTGTTTGCGTGTGTCTGTTCTGTAAGCGTGTTCCTCGTCAGCTGCATTGTTCCCTGCACTCCTGCATGTGACCCAGTGCAATGCCTGTGTTTAGAAGGGAGATCCTTCTCTACTCCACATGGCTGATTTTTTTCTGATTTTTACTTGGTCTCTGTTTATGACGACATATCTTCACAATGGGAAAAGAAAAGACTTTTTGCATCTTCTGTGACTTTAGACTTTGACTCTCCAGAACTTTATGGCACTCCTGCATGATAGCAATAAACTATTTTGAATGAAAGTTCCTTTGCCTTTGTTTTGTCCCAGACAGCATTGTCTCCTGCTGTCCTACATCATCATTTTGGTATGAAATTACACTACGAACGGCAAAGAATCGCATATATTGGTAAGGCTTTAACAGAATGTTTAAGTCTTCCTTAGGACCAATGGAAACTACCGAACCATGACAACTTTTTACCATTCTTGTGTTTCTGTCCATTTTATCCCCGTGAGGTTTATGCGCTTATATCAGACATTTGTGTTAGAAATTAAGTGAAAATTGTGTTTCTTTTAAAAACATTCCATGCAGTTCACCCGCCTATTTATAACATAAATGCATAGCCCAAAATACTGTGCATGTTTGTTTGAAGGACTGTCAGGAAGATACATACAGGAATTTGTAATGAAATAGCTGCAGTTCACTTTATTCCACTTTATTCCAACAGCAATGTGAACTTGTGGTCCATAATTTCCATTCGTGTTGCTGATCACAGATTGGCTCTTTCCCATACACAGAAGACTGACTCTTATGTGTTAAAATATCTCTCTATGAATTTCATCTTGTGTAACAGGAAGTAAAGTGATTCTACCTTGATATTAAAAGAGAAGAGTAGCACTGAATGGTCCCGAATGTATATATAAACATAGGCCTACTTGTTCTGTACACTTACCGTATGTAAAGAGATTCGTGATACTGCCACCTAGCGGCAAGTAGGTTTGTTACTTTGTTACTGAATTTTATTTCTCCTGCCTCGTAGGTCATTCAAATTTTATATCATTTAAAAATGTTCTAATTGTGTACGTGGTATGCTATTCACATACATTTTTCTGGAATACAATTTGAGTAAAATATAACCAACAGAATAAGTAGGCTACAGCGATATGTTTGTCTTTAAATATTTTCTATTACTATTATTAATTTTTAGTTGCTGTTACATTATGTAAGAAAATATTTAGAACTGAGGTTTGTGTGTTTGGTGGACCAGACTGGTTCAGCGCCATAAGCTTTGACCTTATTTGCAGCGACGTGACATATTTCATTGGGGAGTTACAGCGTCCAATGACGGATACCGTTCGGGTGAATAAGCATGTGGAAATGAACCTTACTGAGTAAATGCCAGTGTGTCCTGTGTGTCTAACGTGGTAGGCTACAGTTGTGTACAACACTTAACTGTAGAAACAGTTTCAATTGCGTGCATGCGTGTGATTTAAGGTTGATTTTACATCTGATCCGGCTAAAGGTTGTTTTATTTATGGAAATGATCGGGAAAACTTGCCGAGTGTCCCGATTCGGGGAAATCTAAGGAGAAGAAAACACCCTCCAGGAGCCCAAGCTTACGTTTATTCAGGGAGTCCGGAATTGCTAGTTACTTCCTTCTCCTCCTGGTAAATATTGCCCTGTTGCCCAGATTATTTGTAGCTATATAAAATCTTTAATTGTCTCCTTCACATCTACATGTATGTAAGAGTTTAATACGTTGTAAATAGTCTGTAGGATTTGCAATCTAACGCAGGACTTTTGAGGTAGCTAATTTTAGGTTTATAATGGAATAATAGAGATTTGCCGTAAGATTGCGTACGTGAGTGTCATGCCAGATGCGTGACTTGACAGCCCTGAACACACACCCTCGGGACCCAAGGAGAAGTTTCATCAAAGGGTTCAGAATTTTTACCTTCGCCCCTGGATGGAGGTCTTTACCCCCTGGTACTTATTGATTTGTTGCCTAGATTATTTGAAACCGTATAAAATCTTTAATTAGTTGTTTCGTTAATATTTCAGAGCATGAATCTATTATCCATACCTTTGTTTTTAGGTAGATCCATCCATCCATTTTATATCCCCACTTATTGCATATGCAGGGTCGCTAGGGTCCCGAGGATATCCCGAAATAAGGGGGGTGCAGGACAGGACGACAACTCTAATTCATTCCTAGCTTGATTTTGTCATGCAGGAGTAATCCGGTGACCCGGATTAAATATCCATTACAATGTGCGAAATACGGACACGTATTATAGAGTTGGATCTCTGATCTTCAGAGGTATGAGACCAACACGCTTAGCACGGCGCCCCCATTAGACAAAATGCTACCAGTGCTTAAAAATGTGCGCGACAGCGTTTTTAATTAAAATTCTTACATTTACAAGCAACACTCACGTAAATATAGTATATAGGCCTAGAGTCACGAATGTTTAAATGTCCTTAAAAACTGCGTTGCATATCTAATATAGGCAACTTTAGATACCAACTGTAGCAAGTGATGCTTCACAATGAGAAGTGGCAATGGTAATCTAGTAATGTGAAATAAAGGAATAACATTTGTATATTAAGAATTGGTTACTGTGTGTAAAAGGCGGGTGGAGTTTTGTATGCATTACTCTATTTACCTTACCTACCAGTCTGGAGATTCAAGCAGGATATTATTCCGGGTTTGCTTCAGTAACTACCTTTAACAAGACTAATCCAGAAATATATTCTAACGTGAATCTATATAATGTTGATATTCTGCAGTTTTGTATAGATGTTAGCTGCTTGATGACTCTTTACAAAACGTCAAAGGATGCCGTTTGATGGATCACAGTATGAGCCGATGAGTAAACAACAATGTTAATGGATCGTTTCAATATGAAAAAGTTTAGACTTTTTTAACAATTGAAGGCTACTCGGATTGTTAAAAACATATATATATATATTTTTGTATCATTACTGTTGTTCCGTGTCGCATGTATAGTTTCTAATTTAATCCTGTGAGCCTTTTTTTAGTGATTAACCGTGGGTGGGTTTTTGCTTATTTCTATTTGCGCAAACCTAGAGAGTGCAGTAATACTGTTTAGATAAATAGTTTCATGGGGCGCTGAAGGGATTCAAAGGTATAAATATTTTCGAGAAAATGTCGCGGATAAAGGATAGATGTATTTTGCCGCTGCTATACTTCGCTGTTTTGGTGAGTTCATATATATTCTGAGCTAAGTGTAAAGGCTGCGTTACACTCAACATTTTTATTGTGTTTTTTTGGGGCATATTTCAGATGTGTGTTTTTTTCCTGTCCTTTCAAACGAATGCAGAACGCCACTGAATCCATCCATCCTCCTCTCCACAACAAGGTGGAGTTTCTGAATCCACCACATGAACCAGTGTCTGAGTATCTGTTACGGGTCCAGTACTCCTGCTCTGTGTCTGCAGTCGTGCACTTGGAGGCACTTGTGTCAACGGATACCACAACTGCTGCTCCAGTTTTCCAGAGACACTGGTCCTGTGAGCCAGGCTTGACCAGAATTCGAGCTCTGACCTTCCAGCTCCCCGACAGCGTGGTGTACCAAGCAGACTGGCTCATGCTCGATGCAGATTGGCTGTTTGATGTCACGATGCGTGCCTGGATCACTGGGCTTGGAACTCAGAGCTCTTACCAGACCAGTCTGGCCCGTGACCTTGTGCAACTGCAGCCTGTACCCCCATTCAGCCGTCCATTGAAAGAGCACCAACTCTGCCTGCGCTGGGATAAGGATTTGCTGTGGCGTATTCACGGAAAGTCTGTTCCTCAATGTCCAGAAGAACAAGGTATCTTTAAAAATTGATAGCAGGTTATCTATCTATCTATCTATCTATCTATCTATCTATCTATCTATCTATCTATCTATCTATCTGTCTGTCTGTCTGTCTGTCTGTCTGTCTGTCTGTCTGTCTGTCTGTCTGTCTGTCTGTCTGTCTGTCTGTCTGTAAATTTACTGTAAATTAAATGTAATTTACTTTAGATCTTCAAAACATCATCTAATGACATTCCATAAAAAGCGTATCTTCTTCTTAGAGGTGGCCCCTTTCATCTCCTTTCTGTTTGCGTCCACTGGAGAGAACTTTGGCATCACCAGGACTCTGCATCCTTACAGAAACAAGGTCTTAGAACAGCTGAGGTTGAAAACTGTTTCCTCTCCTTGGTAAGATGCACCATGATCTGAGCAGTGAAATCCATAAGTCTCAATAGAATCTAAGGGGCTTTTTGCGATGGTTTTGTCGAGAGAGAACTCTGCAACATTCCTGTGCATCATGTCTCGTTTGCAGGTGTATGATCTCTGCCTGGCTATTCCTCACCCAGCACTGCAAGCATCATCTGTGTGGAGTGCTGCATCATGTGGACTATCAGAAGAACTATTCCACCCCTGCCATTTTTCTTACTAGCTCTGGTAGGTTCAAAAATATATATGTCCTGTTCCGTTTACAGTATGTCCTCTTCGGCTCCATAAGCTTTGTCATGAGATGCGGTCCATGTCGATCGTCCTCAGGCCAGTTCCATATCCAGGTGACTGGGGAGGATGGGAAGTCTGTAGCCTTCCTGGTCAGCTTTCAGATGCCACTGGGCAGGTGGTGTTGCATCCAACTGGCGATCCGTGGGAAATCGGTGAGTGCTGTGGCTTTCAGTCCCCCCCAACCACCCCCCCCCCCCTCCGGTGGTGTGTGGCCTTGTGATTAGTATCTTCTCTCCCTACAGGTTGATGTTGTTATGGTCTGCGTAGATGGGGAACAGCACTCTGTGTATTCTGCTGAGCACAGGTGAGCAAGGGCTTGTCATTTATAACCAAAGCTCCACAGCTGGTTCATGCCGGGAAGCAGGATTGACCTTCTGCACTGACTTTCCTGGGCAGGTTCAAACAAGCTGTGCACCTGGATGACACAGATGGCCATTTCATCTTGGGAGGAAGTCATTATGTGAAAGGCATTGAAGGCTTCTTTGGGCCCTCTCTGTACTATCGCAACAGAATAATTTCATCGGTGAGTGATGGAATTTACATTTCCATCCATCCATCCATCCATCC
The DNA here is from genome assembly GCF_023856365.1 of Brienomyrus brachyistius. Taxonomy (NCBI): domain Eukaryota; kingdom Metazoa; phylum Chordata; class Actinopteri; order Osteoglossiformes; family Mormyridae; genus Brienomyrus; species Brienomyrus brachyistius. Next base: position 16,112,820 of record NC_064549.1, read on the forward strand.
ATCCATCCATCTTTTCTCTATAATCACTTGTCCACTGCAGCATCACAGTGAGTCTGTGCCCTATTTCAGGAAGCACAAGACATGAGACAAAGGGCACCCTGGAAGAGATGTTAACAATAGGCTGCTGAGACATTCATACACTCAATTTCCCAGAACAGGAAGTTTAGTGACATCAATACATAATTTGTTTGGATGGTGAAACCAGACAAGCAGGAAGAAAGCCATGTAAACAGCGGGGTAACACATCAACTCCATACATATTAATGGAGCTAAATGAGTTCTATTCTAAGCTTTCCGCTCAAGCATAACATATCAGCAAATGTCTGTTTTCTCTGCTTGTCATTGTAGTCGAAGATTGCTGTTCCGGAACTGATTAGGGAAATTAATTTGACAGGATGGTTTGAGTCTTGTCAGCTGTTTCAGAAAGAGCTTTATGTGAAAATGACAAGATACTCACAGAAAGCCAGACAATCTGGTAAGTCCCTATAAGTGTGATAGACCATTTAATCAGTCTTACTTTTATCCCCCAGCATTATTTTCAACAAGATGATAGGAAACCAAATAAAACTGACTAATAAATAAGTTCACCAGGTGGCACTAAAGTTAAAATATGTCAAGTGGCTTGTTATGTTTGAAACAAAATAGTGTTGGTTTTAGACTGTAAGGTTGACTGCCCAGGCATAAAACTTACAGCTGAATCTGCACAGATCATTTATCACTGATAAGTTATTTGTCCTTATCTTTTCTGTTTATTCAGCGAGAGTTATGGATACCTACAGTATTTGGGCATTCCAAGAAATCCCTCCACCTGCAATGTCACATTGTGAGCTGTGGGAGGCGCCACCCACCTCCCAGAGACGCCCTGCTGTCCGACTTGCACAGATTCTAGCAACCAAACATGGTCACACAATTCATTGAATTTTATTATCGTTGTATTTCATTTAATTTCGCATGTTTTGATATTAGCCAGATTTTAGTTGCTCCTCTCTGAGCCATCACTCACATTTTCAAGTGTGTCTCGTTGCGATCCTGGGGAAGGCATGGCTGGATGTCCAACTGGGCCCACATCCAACCTGGCCTACCGTATGTCACCTCACAAGCCTGTCCACCATGCTGTTTGCTCAACAAGCACTTTGCAGAGCTAGAGGTTGCAGAGCACATAGACGGTACCACAACCGCGTTCCTAGCCAGCTACTAACTTGCCTCCCTGAAGTTGGAAACCCTTAAGTGCACTGAGCATAATATCTGATGATGTGCAAAGTCTTTAAAGCCCTGTTTACACCTGATTTTAAAATGCGCTTTGAGTGATCAAATCAGTAGACAGCCAAGATATATTGCCGTTTACACCCAAACCTATTGTGCGTCTCCATGGTTATTGTAACGCGTATTGTAACGTGGTTTGAGTGATCAGATCACAATGTGTCTTGGTGGTCGTTTACACTTGTATTTAGCGCTGTCCATTTTAAAACAAGGCCTTTAAAGTTGTAAACTTCACAGAGACTATTATCGGCAAGAAGTTATAGTGGTAGTTAGTTGGATAGACAGTTAGCTAACCGGTGGAAATATTTGACTAGTAGCAAAACAACCACATAATACCACACTTGTCCCACAGTTAAATATTTGTGCATTTAATTAGGGGCATTTGTGTATTTAGCAGAAACACTGACAACTAAATAGGAAATAGCTCTGTAATTATACTGGGATACAAACCAAGGAGTATTGTACTTTCTATTTATATATAGCCGTAGAAAAGTTTGAGACCACGGCACAATTTTTTGTCTTAGTCATTTATCAGTTTATGGGTGTGTGTCTGTGAATCACCTTGTTCTTGTGTTCTGCTGTCTTGGAAATTTGGAACCTGGAAGCGACCTGCTGCTCAGTGCAACCTTTGGCCAGCAGAACCTTGATTAAACCAGGATTTAAAAATGCAGATTTGTTTAAAATATACAGTGGTCTCTTATTTTTTCCCACGGCTGCAAATTAGCCGGGTTTGATGTCCAACCACACCTTCCCCCGGGTTGCAGCGAAAGGCTTCTCCGCATTTTAGATTAGAATGTGGTTTTCTTTTTATTGTATGTTTAGGGGCCGAAAGACTTAAGCTGAAATCAGTGGGTAAGGTGCTTTACTCCAGAGCTCTTCGCAAGCTGACCCAGGAAAGACCACCTTTCAGTGTCAGAGGGGTCATGCCCCTCCTGCTACAGGCTGGCTGTCTGGGTGACATGAGAGCCCTGTTCTTATCATCAGTGCTCTACAACAGTGGTCTTGGTGTCAAGAGGCAACCCAAGAAGGTGACTGTGTTTGTGTACATACCATTTTCATGGGTGTATACACCCAACGCAATAACCGTATGAAATAACATTGATCTGTAAGTGGATTTGCACAACATTTATCCTGAGTATATATGAAAATACCTTAGAGCAGGATGTTTAAGCATCAGCATCATTCTGCGATTTTAAATGAATAACTTTAGGTTAAGATCTTTACAAGAGTAGGATCTGTTTCATTTGAGCCTCTTGGATGTTTTTAGCTATTATCCTATTATTGGATCTAGGAGCAAAAAGCATAATATAAAGTCCCCATGAACACAAAGCTGCAAATTGGGCTTCGAGAGCTTTGCTGGCCAACAGGCTTTTCACTCTCCACACGTGGCTGGTTCTTCACACACAGGCCAGACTGCTGAGCCTCTTGGCCGCACAGCAGGACTGGAGACTGGCGCTGCTGCAGCTCGGTCACCTGCATCACCTGGGAGAGCAGGACGTCCCTGCGGACGCGGCCCAAGCCTATGCCTACTACTCCAACATAGCTGCTCAGACGGCAATCGACAGGCAGAACCCCTCAGCGAAGCAGGTGGGGCTCCGTCTGTGGAATTACCTCTGCAGTAGATCATTAAGATTTATATCTAGTTTTTGGATCAAACAGTTTTATCGAAAACTGGATTATTCCAACAAGATTTTCTTTTTTTTTTGCCTGAAAACAATATTGGAAAACTTTATGGAAATATAGTTGTCTGAATCACTTATGTATTTATTTGAGAATTAAATAGCAATGAACAAATAATGAATTTCTTTCAGTTCCCAGACACTTATAGTTTAGTTTAGTTTTATTATTTGTCATATGCAAGTCAGCACAGGGCAAACATTACAATGAAATGTGCTTGACGAGAATCAACAAGTCTCAGCAATATAGTGTAAAGAAGTACTGAGCTGGGGGGGGGGGGGTAGGGGCAGCCTTACTGCACATGAAATAAAGTGACAAGAGTTAGCAGCAGTACAATTGTTAGCGATTTAAGGTGGCAGTCAAGTAACAGTATTGCACAGAGTAAGAGTTTTTTTACTTTTATTTTTTTTTATAATAATAAAAATGAAAATGAAGTGCAAAGTGTACCCGAGTCTGTACTGTATTATAGTGGAGATACTGAGATTTCTATAAGATCCTGCAGAGATCTTTATTTTATATTTAACTGAACCTGGACTGATGATTTCTCATGATAAGCATCTCTTACCTTTGTCCCATCTTTGTGTTGCGGTATCCAATTTGCATTTAGGAGATGCAACAGAAAACCAGAGATCTTACCAAAAGTTATTTAATGGTTCCGGTCTCATCTCTCCCTTGCAGAAATTTGTGGAGTCGATTCACCTGAGTGACGAGGACATGCTGAAGCTCCAGACGAGTGAAGACGATGACCTCTTCCTGTGGCTCAAACACCAGGCACGCAGAGGAGTAGCAGAGGCTGAGGTACTGATGTCAGCTCACTCTGTTTATCATGTATGCTAGAGATAGAGAGGAGACTTCAATGCGTTTGCTTGGCCAGAAAGTTGGCAACATTGCTATAGAATAAACCCAAGACAATAAATCTAATCATGTGAATTATGTTTTAGTTACTTTGACTTGTAATTCATTGTGTACATTGGGCTCACCCAATGTTTGGCTAATTTTATGGGATCCCTACTCGATAAGCACCAGCTACAATTTATTTTAATTAATGGTTAAAATGACTCAAGTAATATTTATGTCATCTTTTGAAACATATTCACTGACTGTTCGCAAGGTCACATCCTGAAATAAACAACCATTGAGACTGTGAGTTTGGCAGGCTGCAGCACAGCCTGAGTCAGCATCAGCAGTACGCTGTTTCTGGAAGATTTCAATTCCCTGACTGCAGCAAGCAGTGGGCCGGATGCTGTTCTGGGGCCAGCAGGGAGTGTCCCCCAACCTTCAGGCCGCCGTGAAGCACTACGAGCGGGGGGCGGTACAGCTGGAAGACACGGTGTCCATGTACGACTACGCCATCGTGCTTCTGAAGGTGAGGTTCCCTACGTGTGGTGCCAAGGACCCCTGTGCTCCTCAGCTTAGACAAAAGGAGACACAGAGCCACCTCTAAGTCACTAATGAAATGTGGATGGAATATTTTTCTGTAGGGTCAAGGAGTGAAGCAGGACATCCCCAGGGCAGTGAGCTTTCTGAAGAAGGCAGCTGAACGGGTAAAAGTGATGCATCTGGTTTGGGGGCGTAACCAGACCTTGTTCAATGGGGTGGACAGACTGGGGTGGCAATGGGGTAACATTTAATATTTAGCCATCTGGGCTGAGGTGTGGTGGGGGAGTTTGGTACATTTGCCAGTCGTGAGGCTTATCCATTGATCATTTTGTGATTCGGTTGGAGACACGCCACTGTCGACTCACCCACATGTCGACTCACCCACATGTCGACTCACCCACATGTCGACTCACCCACATGTCGGGCAGGGCTGGCTAAACAGGATTAAATTCTCTATATCTTGTTTTGTTTTTTTTTTTGGTGAGGGGTGGCAACTGTGGTGGCCACATATTTATGGGGGGAGGCATGGTCACCTTTGGGCACCCCTTTCTTGTCATCAGCTGTTTGGCCATATAAAATGCAAGAGTTTGTTTTTCTTTAAACATATTGCAAGTAATTGCTCCTTAGTGGAGCAGAGGCACGTCACATGTTTAATTAATACATTAATTAATACAGAAACCAATAAATGAACAATCCATCAATCTAAACCCTTGGCTGCCTTGTCAAGGCCGAATGTTATTCTACTTAAATATTCTACTTCACAACTAGTCGTCCATTTTTGGAGCTTTGCCTTTTGAAACTGCCATACATCTCACAAGCTAGTGAAGAGATTCAGATTCAAGAGATTTAAAACCTTATTGTCATTGTACTAGTACAAGATTATGCAGATTAAAATAATTATATTTTATATTCAATATAAAGTATATAATTTATATGAGTAATTACAGCATCTAACATTAGAATATCCAAAATGAGAATATCTGGTACCACTTTACAATATGGCTTATCAAGGGGTTATCAATAGTTTATAATGCGGTTATTAATTATGCTGTAACGATTTGTAAATAATCAATAGACAATTATAAAATTATATCATAGTTTTAAAATGATTTTTTTCTGAGTTGCTGCCATGTATATAGTGGTAAAAGTGAGCGTTATTGTACATTAATATTGAACATCCAAAACAAATATAATCAATAGAGTTTTGTGAAGGACAGTTACAAGCTGCTCTGCTACATGCTTCCTTATGTTGACTGTAGCACTATAGCTGATTAAGCAGTGACATTTGGCCTGGGTCATGTGATGCTAAGTTTAAGTGAAATCTCTTGGAGGACTTTGTGGCAGCCATCAACGCCCTCGGCTGGTACTACGAGCACTACAAGAAGGACTATGCTAGAGCGGTGGAGCTGTGGGAGCGGGCCGATGGTCTGGGGAGCCCTGAAGCTGCCATGAACCTTGGGGTCATGTATTCCCAAGGTCATTATCCCGGGAAACTGCCTGACAAGGTCAGCAATCATCAGCTGCATCCCACTGGCCTTTAATAGGGCGGTTGGACTGCTGCTTCATCAAAATTGTCCACATTGGTCATTCTGTTTTATCAAAGTTATAGAAAATCCTCACAATACAAGGGCAGTCCTGAGTCATTGGAGCATTCGATTGTTTTTCTTGTCTGTTCTGACTGCGGCGTCCAGATCTATTCATTTTGTCTTGCCCCACCGCAGTTCACAGCGTACACTTACTACTTAAAGTCTGCCGAGAGGAGAAGCATTGACGGTGCGATCCAATTGGCTGAGGTGTGGATCAGAGGGATTCCCGGTCAGGTCAACAGGCTCCCAGTGAATGCAGTCCTGTAAGAAGTGACTCAGAGTCATCATTACCTGTCTGTCTGTTAAACTGTGCATTTGATCTTTTGAGACATTATAAATTGCTAATCATTTTATAAGGAGTGAATGTATTTCCTTTAAAGCTCTGAAAAGTTCTTTATCCAATGTCAGGTGGACAAAATGGGTAGCTGAGCAGAATGGGTACCTGGGGACGCTGCTGAGGACGGGCCTGGATGCTTACCTCCGTCAGGACTGGTAACTGGAACTGACTCATCCTTCTGTGCTCAGCATAGAACAATGTTTTTCAGCCAGATCCTGGGGACCCCCCAGACGGTCCATGTTTTTACTGCCTCCCGGCTCCCTGCCAGAGCCCACACTTTCACTACCAGGAGTTTGCAGGCAGCAAAACATGGAGTGTGGCAGGTCCCCGAGGACTGGGTTAAGAAACACTGCCATAGAAACACAGCAGCTAATAACCCTCCACAGATCGTCTTTTACTGCTTCTGGAGATTACAGAAATCCCTTAAAGATATCAGTGAGGGATTGTGCTATAGTTACATAACTGCTATTACTCATTACTGTTGTGTCTTAAAGTAAAACTGTCCAGTTTGCTAAATCCATGGCCATGTAAAAAGCACTCATTCTAAAGTGAGTGTAAATGGCCTGGATGGATCCAGCAATGAACAGAGAATAAAGGTATAACTGGCTTCCCTCCCAGGCCTTCTGCACTTGTCTGGTTCCTGATGGCTGCTGAATCAGGGTTTGCCACAGCCCAGTTCAACGTGGCTTATCTCTGCGAGCACAATCCTGTGAGTTTGCAAAAATGTTCGAAGAATAACGCTTTTGTCATCCTAAAACCTTACAGTGAATTTGTTTCTTTCATAGGGTCCATAGTGTAATAAAACGTACACTTCTGAATATTACTATGTTTTGTGTTTAGATGATTGAATGTGAGTTGTGATATTATAGAAATACTGTAGGTATATCCTGATTGTACAGGGAAGCTTCTTGGATGAAGATTTTGTGACAGAGTGCATGTGGCGATACTACAACCTTTCCATTCAAGCTCAGGAACCTGCACCTTATGGTATATTCCAGCATTATCATGCTAAGTCTGGCGATACATATGCGCCTTTGTGAGGGTTTGTTCTGTCACGCTCTCATGAGGCCTCCTGCTTCCCTCAGCCCTGTTAAAGATGGGCGACCTGATGTACGATGGCCACGCGCGAAGGCAAAGAGATGTGACCGCAGCTGCTCACCTGTACAAAAGGGCGGCGCTCAAGAGCCACCCGCAGGTATGGCTGCTCCTGCAGCTCCACAGATACCAGGTCCCCTCTGCTTGAATCCAGCGGTCCTGGTTTATTGACCAGTTTATTGTTTATTTAAACAAGAGCGTAGGTTTGATTTCACCATCGGTAGGGACTAAATCAGCCTCGAACCCCCCACCCCCCTAAACACACAGTACTCCCACAAGATTAGTATGGACATGTCCCTAAATAAGTAAATCCTTTATTTGCTGCATGTACAAGTGCACTGGAATTCTTCTTTTTGCCTACGCTCATCATTTTCTCTATAGCTCGGGGGTCACAGCACAGGGTCAGCCAGCGTTGCGGGCCCCCTGGGGCTGGGGATTAAGGGCCTTGCATAAGGGCCCATGGACATGTGACTGTTTTTGCTGAGCCACTCATCACCTGCTATGCACGGCCAAATCTACGTCCTCATATTTAAACTTCTGGTCACCCCCAGGGCTGGTACAGTCTTGGCCTACTTGTCCAGGATGGGGTGCTGCTGCCGGGCTCCCTGTTGGCTGAGCTGGACCTCTGGGAGCTCCATGGAGCTGACAACCACACAGTGCTCAGCACATTTTACCAGAGGCAAGTACAGCCTGCTCCTTGACTGCTTGCACTGTCTGGTCACTTGTGGGTGGATGAAGCCTCGTGGTAGAATGTACCTCCGCTGATTTCAGCTCTTTGAGTGTTGATATGTCTTGGATATACATCACAAGTTCCAGGGTTTCTAAAAGTTGTTGATGAAACAGCCCTAATGCTAAACCTTTTAGTTGCCGGTCCTTGCAGTTCCACTGTGAGATTATATAACACGCTTGCTCTCAGTTTACCACTTAATGCTATTTCACATTCACTATTAAACACTTCATAGTCTCGGTTAATACTGTCTCTTTTGTTCATCACAACAACAATGTATATTTGAAACATAAGCATGTGTACAAGAAAAACATCCAACAAAGCAAATGTGATTTTTTTTTAAAAAAGATACAAGCAGGTGAAGAAGTCATGAGCACTACCAAAATATTTACATTAAGGTACAGTAGATGGCAATATAAGGCACCTCATTGGGTACCTGTGCCACATTTCCTACTGCGGTGGTTTTTTAGGGTATGTCATTCTCTGAATACACACTATAGAGTGCATATATGTATATGAAGTGCTAGTTAACCCAGGTTACTTTTAAATGGTCATGCTGCGAAGCTCTGTTTATGCAGATTGCTATACTAAGATTGTAAACTTGTACTACTGCTGGAATGAATGATTTCATGAAATGTTTTTGCTAGTGGGGAGGCATGGTGGTGCAGTGGTTAGCACTGTTGCCTCACACCTCTGGGACCCGGGTTCGAGTCTCCGCCTGGGTCACATGTATGTGGAGTTTGCATGTTCTCTCCATGTCATCGTGGGGTTTCCTCCGGGTACTCCGGTTTCCCCCCACAGTCCGAAAACATGCTGAGGCTTATTGGACTTGCTAAATTGCCCGTAGGTGTGCATGCGTGAGTGAATGGTGTGTGAGTGTGCCCTGCGATGGGCTGGCCACCCATCCTGGGTTGTTTCCTGCCTCGTGCCCATTGCTTCTGGGATAGGCGCCCCCGCAACCCAGTAGGATAAGCAGTTTGGAAAATGGATGGATTGATGGGTTTTTGCTACCATATGTGAAAACACACTTTATTTTTGTGGTGATTGAATTAGGCTAGTGTTTCCCAATACGGTCCTTGGGGACTCGGTCGCTCGATGCTTTTGCTCCCTCCCTCAAGGGCCGGATTGGGAAACACTGAATTAGACTGTTGTCTATACTATGTGTATGTACTTTCCTCGCTGAGATTAATGTGTGACACGGTCCCTCGCCGTGCACTTGCCTGACAGCCCTGGTTTAACAGCTTGGGTGGCCATTGTACAGGTGCAGAGACCACTCAGACACTGAGGCTTACCTGCCCTGCAGCTTTGCCCTGATCCATGCTCATCTGCTGTCTGCCTGGAAGCTCCACAGCTCCACCATGATGGTTAGTGTCCAGTGTGTTCTGTTGTACTCATTCAATGCTTCATTGAAACCGCATATGGAGAATAACCCTCTATCTTTAACTTATGCTTGAGTTTTCGGATGATTAATACTGCATGCACTGCATATATCCATATATGGCTAAAGAGTCAGGCCTTGGCCCTGCTTTTCAGCTTTTCAGCACTGTTACCATGGCTGTCGCCTCTCTTCTGGTGCTCCTGCTCCACCTCGGAAGGCCTTTGACGAGGCCTGAGGATCACACAGCGAATGGGGAGCCAGCAGGGAACATGGCTGCTTTGTGATTGGTTGCTATCAAACTCCCTTCAGATGAGAATGGGGAGGGGGGGCATGGTTCATTAAATAATTTACCCAGTTTAATCTCTGTCTGACAGTGGTGGAGGAGCTTGAAGGTTCTGGTTTGCTTCTTTATTTTATACATATACTGGCAATATTTACATTAGCCACAGCTTTGGCTTCGGTTTTTATTTAAAGGTTCTGGGAGCAGTTTGTTTCATGTCATTAAAAGTTTATGACCAAAATAGTGGACAGCTCATTTTCAAATCAACGTTTTCATAATTAACAATATTTTCATTCAATAATTTAATTTATTGAATTTAACTTGTTGCCTTGATCTGTACCACCAGCCATCTTACATGGCTTACAAGCGGAAGCAATTCGGGTGAATGGATATACATGCACCAAACTCCACAGCCTGGTCATACAGGGCGGTGTTTGATGACAAATAAAAAAACACATCCACTGTCAAGTATACAAGAAGATTTCAGTATAAGAAACAAACTTCCACCACAAATGTGGGTCTGGTCTTATACATCATTTCTGCATGCTGATCGGTGTTACTTACATTTTTAGGCATGCTGTTGTCTATACTATGTAGCTGTACTTTCCTTGCTGAGCTTCGTAATTCCGTGTGAATGGATATTGTGTACAGATCTGAAAAGAACAACAGATGACAATGAAGAAAAAGTGCATTACTGAAATAAAAGGCGGTTGTGTCAATGCGGAGGATTTGGTAACGTCTCAGATTTAGTATGTCAGAACGTGAATGAGATTCTCTCTGCACTTCAAAGGGAAATGAACAGCTAGTTTCAGCTCCACAGAGGGTTGTATCCCTCAGGATCTCCATACCGTTGGTAATAAGTCACCGCGATGCCCTCAGGGCTGCTCCTGGGTACCGGCTTGAACCTGCGGCCTGTGCCCTGGGGCCTCATAAGCAGAGTGTAACTCCCAGGCGGAGACTCGAACCCGGGTCCCAGAGGTGTGAGGAGACCACTGCACCACCATCCCGCCTAATAATAATAATAATAATAATAATAATAATAATAATAGATTTTGCTGAGTGAAAATTTGGACAGATGTGGAAAATCTGGACCTCTGATACAATTTAAACACTGGATTTATATAATGCGCCTGAATGAATATACTGTACATGCAGAACTACCTGTAGTGTACAGTGGTAGCTACAGTGTGAACGTGCCGTAAGGCACTATAGACCTTCCATGACGTGTTTCGAGATACACTGTCATAAAGCACAAACCAGAAATGCAAGAAAAATAGTCTAAGAAATGAGCAAAATTAGCAATTATTTTCAATTTCTTAAAGCTTTTTGAATTGCTTAGAGAAACACATACTTACACACATACACACACACACACATAAATATGTTCATATTCAAAATTAAAATGTTATCAACTGCAGGTGAGGCACAGTATGTTGGCACAGTGGTTAGTATTGTTACTCTGTACCTCTGGGACCAGAGTTTGAGTCTCCCCCATGGCTCCATGTGTGTGCAGTTTGCATGTTCTCCCCGTGTCATTGTGGGGTTCCCTCATGGTACTCTAGTCCCCCCACAACAGTCCAAAAACATGCTGAGGTTAACTGACCGGTTCCCTGGTCCCCATAACTATTTTATAGTCAGTGACTGCTCTGAAAAAAATAAAAATGTTACATTTTGTATCTAAAATGTTGTATTTTGTTTGGTTACTTATGTTTATGGTTAGGGCTGGGTAGGGGTTAAAGTTGTCATAGTTAGCATTAGCATTTTTCCTATAGAAGTGAATGAGCGGTCCCCATAAGGATAGGTATACCCGACATGCGTGTATGTGTGTGCCTGTGAATGGTGTATGCCCTGCGATGGGTTGATTCCCCATCCTGGGTTGTTTGCTCTGGACTCCCTGTGATTCTGAATAGGATAAGCTGTTACAGAAAATGGATGGATGGACTGCAGGTGAGCCATGGATGAGAGTGTGGAGAAATGCCCCATCTGTTTGAGCGTTTTTGGCCAGCAGCCGGTGGCCATGCCTGATAAGTGTGTCCATTACTTCTGCCTGGAGGGGTCCAAGGTGACCTTTCCTTTCGCAACCCTCCCTTAGGGTTCCCCAGTAAACAGTTCAATGAGGGAACATGACAGGCTGGGTTTGCAGGGCGTGTTTATGAAGGGATTTTTCACACGTCGGAAGAACGGCCATGTTAGTGAGAACTTCGGATGGATGGATGGATGGATGGGCACAATGTTCTTGCAACTTATTTGTAAAATGGCGTTGTGTTTTGGGGGTGCCCTTGTGTTTTTTTGTCTTTGTCTTGTGGGAACGGATCTTAAGATGGCTAAACTTGTCCACAGACACACAGAGGACTGTTATGTGGCTCCTCTCTGTTTCTCTAGAATTTCAACTCATTTTCGGTGAACTGGATCATATTCAAGAGAATCTCCCAGCGTCTGGTAGCATCCGGTATGAAGTGTTTCCAGCCTTCTTTTGTCTTCTTTTCTCTTCTCCATTCTTTCAAGTCTGGCTTTCGGCACCGTGGTGATATTATGCTGCAGGCTTTTTGGCATTTGTATAAAATAAGGGCGCCGACCCACAGACTGATTCGGTGGTTGAGTTGAATACCGCCAGCAGCACCGCCTCCCTTTCCATCTACACACACCCAATTGACCTGGAAGTTCTTGACAAAGGGTATGTGGTGGGCCGTTGAGACGGGTGCATTTGGCATGCTGGCTGTGTTCAGTGCTCTGACATTTGTGTCATTCTAAAGGGACGAGATGGGACCATCTCATCAGCCGGACCCCAGGAGGCTCAGGTCCTCCCGCTCCGCTTAGCGCTCCCCCCAGGCCGCGATGCGGGCCTTACCCACCAGCCTTCACAGGTGAGCCTCTTGCTCTCCCTGTACACTGGCCTGCCCTTTAACCTGGTGCTGTCAGGGTCGATGACAATGAGTACAAGTCAAGGATGTATGAGAAGGCGAGATGTATGGTGATGTTCCTTGAATTTTGTGGGCAAGAGCTCAGTTTGGTGGTGGCAGTGGCCGTCCCCATGGATGATCTGCTAGGCAGCATCCTGACCAATCACAGCATCCTGATGATGGCCAGCTGTGATGCAGTCAACAGGAATGGCTCTCTCACATATCCCAGTATCGGGGCATTGCCAAGTTTGGGATCAAGTGGCTTAAACTCAAGCTGGGAGGTGGGGCTCCCAGCCGGGCTGTTGCCTCCATTCAGCCTTTCACGGCCCTTCAATACCAATACATTCAGCCCCCAAGAGCCATCCTACTCTACCTGGGGGCGGGGTCTCACATCCCCCTCAGTTGTAGCAGCCAGGGCATGAATGGTCTCGCCACATTGAGGCAAGGTGATGGGCAGGATTTCGAGGGTCAGGAAGCCCCTGCCAAAGTTAGACGCCCGCTACTCTTGGGCCAGTGGCCTGTACTACAAAGTGGGGTTACTGGCTTATTGGGGTAATTTGTCGGATTTAAGGTACCATAGTTTAAATGGACTTACATGGACATATTCGTTCACTTATATTTTGCCCAGACTACCTTAAATCCAACAAGTTACCCCGATAAACCAGTAACCCCACTTCATAGTACAGGCCACAGGTTATCACTGGGTGTCGACATAGAGCAAACTCGCAACCTGAAGGGGAAGAGGAGCAGCTGTCCTGACTTCAGTCAGGGAACCAGAGTTGAGAGCAGGCCACACTTCTCCAACTTAGGGAGGCTTTTCATAAATGAATGTGCCTGTAACACTGATAATGAAGTGAAGGTGGTGGAAGTTTGTCCTGGAGAGAGGGGGGGCTGGGCTGTTTGCAGTTTGCTACAGGCAAGTACTGGTGTAATAATGAATATGTTGGGAGACTGATGCATCCTGTCCAATTTAAATTATCTGCAGAAGCATCTCTGAGCTGTGAATCGGTGGATGGTAAGTAAGCCAAGCAGACATCAGCCCCCTTTTTAATTTAGAGATCATTGTTGCTACACAATGCACGACAAGGAAATGCATCTTCTGCATTAAACTCACATGTGACGTCATGACATAGCAGGGGGCAGCTAATTCAGCACCCAGGGAGCAGTGTTTGGGGGTGGTACCTTGCTCAGGATACCTCAGTGGTGCCTTGCTGGTCAGGAATTTGAACCTGCAATCTTTCAATTACAAGTGCGCTTCCCTAACCCACCACATTTTCGTAAAGCTTTCACATGTTAGATTGCTGCACAGTAGCGACAAAGTATCCAGGAAGCCCATTAGATCCAAACAAGCTTTGAATCTGGTATGGCATTATCACAGGACCTCCCAGAAGGCACTGATCTCCTGTGCTGCTCTGATCGGTGATGTGTAAGGAAGTTTGCTTGCATCCATGTGACGGCAAGGATCATTCACCTCCTGCTCCCTCTGTAACAGTTTTTCTCTCACCTCTGAGATTCCCTTCTGACCACAGGACCTCAGTCATGGTCAGTGGTTTCCAGGCCAGGCCCTCGACAGACTCTGTGCATGTCCTTTCAGAATATAACCCTGCTTTGATGCTTTGTGACGATCAGTGATATCTGTTAATAGCTGACTACCTCTGTTCTTTACAAAAAAACATTTGTACTGAATAAACATTGATATTACACATAATCAAAATATGCTTTTCATTACCAAAAATATACTTTGCAATTTAAATTACAACCAACAATTCCTTCAAAGTCAAGAAAATTCCTGATTAAAACAATACTGGGCTCCCACTGATGAAATCAAGAACAGGGACAGATTCATGAATGTTTTGTTGCAAATTACTAAATGACAGGAGGTGGCGCTAAAGGAGCAAAGGAATAAGCTTTCACAGGGAACACATTTAACTGAAAAAAAAAATACACCGGTAAGAAACCACTCTCCGTCTGATACCCAGGAGGTTTAATCTTTTAACAATACAAACTCAAAACACTTTACAGTTTAGTCATCTTGGGAAATTCCCAGGTCTTTGGAGGCCCAAATGAAATCGGTGCACCTGCAAGAACGCATATGCTTCACTGGGCCTTGGGGCACCAGAAACCTTCTCAATGCATTTACAAAGCAGGAAGTGTCCAAGGACTCAATGACCTCAATGTGTGTCGCTGTAACACACCTCTTACTCTCAGCATGGCCTCCCCTCATGCAGTGCGCTGATACAGACCTGGGCCCAGACACATCAATGCTAACATTAGTGAAGGACTGCTTCATGCTGAGCCCGTTCAGTGGCAGATTGGCAATTTTCTGAACTTCACACTTTTTTCTAAGCTTTTGGCATGTGATGCATTCAAAAATCAGTCTATTCGCACATCTCAGCCACCCTTTGATCTAGTAAGCGGCAGGTCGGACAGCTTCCTCAGTGAAGTGATGTCCCTGGCATTTTGTCTGCTTGTGACAGTGATGTCATAAGAGGGTCATTCCATGATGTTTTTTTTATTTAATTCTAAGTCTGTTTCAGCAAGATGCCATCCAGCCCTCAACAGCCCATTCTGGTCAATGAAAGGATCAAGGGACCAAAGTGGGCTGCTCTTTGGAATGTTTGCTTTAGATGAGAGGCACTGTGGGTCTTTCTTACAGGCCTCACATATCATAGGATCTCAGGATCTTTTCCTGGATTCAGAGCTCGAATGTCTGCTCAGCAGGTGGCATGTCTTCAGGCCGAGACAAGAATGCTGGTTGAGTGAACCATGTTCTCAGATGGTCTGCTAGAATAGACTGTGTTGCAATGCCTGCAGGATTCCTTTGGGTGTGTACAAATTTGGCACCGTTATGGCAGTGTGCTTTACCTGATTCTTAATATATACATAAAGCCTCCTTTTCGCATTTTAAATGTGCTTGAGCATTGTCTTGCTTTCTGTGAAGAAGGTGACTGCATTAAACATAAAGTCTATTTCAGAGGTAATGACATTTCTACCTTCCACACCAGCTCAAACTCCTTTCCCACCAGAGAGGTTACAATCCATGTTATTAAAGCGAGATTTGGTGGCTGACAATCAATCCACTGAGGCCCCTGCTTAGACTGCCACCCAGCCTCTCTTGTACCCGACCCCCACATTCCCCCCTGCCCACAGGAGGGCAGACCCATGTATTTGCTTCAGGCTATGCCCAGCCAGGCCCCATAGGTAGTGACTCGGCCACCAGGCACTAGCCAGCGAGCTCCTCCCTCCAAGTCTAGCTTTGCTTGAGAACAGTCCTGTGTAGCATTTTCCAGTAGCGTCCAGTTTCCAAATAGGCAACCACAGCAGAGGCCAAACGTTTGGAGAATATTATATTATCATCCATCAATGATACCACATTTACACAATGTCTGCTAGGTACTAATTTCAGGAGACTTCCTCTGAAGGTGGAGGTGGATCTACTTCTGACTCACCTCCATCCATACCTTCCATTTATTATGAAGCAACTTTGCAATTAACAGCATGGAATAGTGCTTAAGGCTAAGCATGCATGACCCTAAAGTTGATGTCTGAAGTTGCAGGGAAATTTACTTATTTTATTTGTATTTATTTATTGCAGTTCTTATTGGGGAAAGATATGCTGAATTATTTGGGTATGATACCCAGCTAAATGTGAAATTCATTCGTTAATATAACTTAAATTATTGATAAGGTTGATTAGGATGAAAGTGACAGTTAAGCAACAGAATGTGTCTGAATGGTCTTGGATGGACTTGATGTCTTTAGCTGCATAAAATGCAAATGAAGCATATTTTCTTGATTGTTTTACAGCCACTATTAATTATTTGCTGAAAATATCACTTTTAAGTTCATGTTTATCTTGGAAGAGCTTTACTTTGTAGAGTCAACAATATCTATGTCATACCTCCACACCTGAGTGTGTCCTCCTTTCTGACCTCATCATCAGTCATCTTCCCCATGGAGATCCGCAGTGTGCTAGCAAGACGTAGGTCAGCATACACTGCATCAGCACCTCTGTGGTGAGCTGCGGATCTTCCTGATGCTTTGTCTTGTCTTGCTGCAAACAACCGGCTGAGAGCGGTTAGCCAAATCAGTAAAGGATTTCAGGTTTGACCTTCATTTTTACAAGCAGTTAATCATAATTTCATTAAGTAAAAATACATTTGTAGTTACATTATTACTATATATGTATTGTGTTTGCAAGGCCACAAAGGGTAGTGATTTTATTCCACGTCAGGCAAATCTGCCAACGTGAGTAGTTATAAATGCCAGGGAAGGCCAAAGAAAAAGCCATGGGTGAAATTGACATTCGTTACATAAAAATGCAAACTGCAGAGTGCTACAGTACCTACACCTACCCCCTCTCTCCACAGAGCCACAATGACTCGTCCTCGTTTATTGGCTGAGCCGAAAAGACCGCCCAGTATATAAACAGCTCTCCAGATACTATCTTGCTGGCAGCCCGACAGTTCTTACATTATACATCCATCCATTTTTCATAACTGTTTATCCAATACTGACAAGCGGGAAGGCTAAAGTCTGCTAGTTAGGAAAGGGAAGTAACCTTACAGAATCAGACTCAGTTTTTATTGGTCAAGTAAGGTCACATGTACGAGGAAATTGACTAGGCATTTGCTAGAGAACCACACACTCAAGACAAGAAACTTTAAGGCAAACATACAGCATTAAAAAGTGTGATTCTTGAATGATTGTGCAAGGAACCATGTCAGAGTACTAAACGCATAACCACTGTGTTAGATGCAGTCCCTAGCCGGTCGGGAGGTATACCATATTACTGTTCAGTCATTCAGTTGCAGCTTATTCACCATCCAGAGAACAAAGGAGACCAAGTACATAATACGAACCATCATGTCCAGGACGTTCAGCCACTCTAGGAAGTAACTTTGAAGGCCTTGGACCCATCCTTCTTTACACTCAAACCAAAAGAAACCTAAAGGAAGCAGAGACAACAGTTAGTGATACACCTTCAATTGTCTCAGGAACAAATGTAAAATAATACATTTATTAGGATGTATAATACAATAATACAATAATAGGATGTCAGACATGCACTGTTAAATACTCTTTCCATGCGAAAAAAAAATAAACTTGTTTTATTTGACTTGTATATTTTTTATAGTAGTTTACTCAACTTTCTAATGCACAAAAATGAAAATGTACAGTTTATGAAATAAATGGAAAAGTGGTTAAAAACTGTGATGTACAAAAACATTTGACTGGTAATGTATCTCCTAGCGGGGGCGGCATGGTGGTGCAGTGGTTAGCACTGTTGCCTCACACCTCTGGGACCTGGGTTCGAGTCTCGGCCTGGGTCACATGTATGTGGAGTCTGCATGTTCTCCCCATGTCGTCGTGGGGTTTCCTCCGGTTTCCCCCCACAGTCCAAAAACATGCTGAGGCTAATTGGAGTCGCTAAATTGCCCATAGGTGTGCATGTGTGAGTGAATGGTGTGTGAGTGTGCCCTGCGATGGGCTGGCCCCCCATCCTGGGTTGTTCCCTGCCTCGTGCCCATTGCTTCCGGGATAGGCTCCAGACCCCCCGCGACCCAGTAGTAGGATAAGCGGTTTAGATGATGGATGTATCTCCCAGCAAGCTAATGATGAACCACATATAAGAGGCCAAATTTAACAGGAATTTGATAGTAGGGATCTCCTATGTCTTCTCAATGTGCACAATAATGATGAACATACTCTTTTGGGGGAAACCAGACACCACATTCACCAGTAGCTTCCAGGCCCTGTTGCTGTCCCTCCAACAAGAGAGGTTTCCACACCATATGCTGGACAGGACTTGCTGGCAGATGGCTTGTGCTATAAACAAGGAGACAGTATGTATCAAAAGTCAGTGAGAAGCTTACAGTACCGCTTTCAAGGGCCTTTAGTTTCTGCACGTCTCTCAATCCTTACAGCTTGCCAATACAGCTAATATTCCAGAGAAAATGCATGTCAAGGAGTTCTCATAACATCAGTTTATTTTTTGTTCCATGTTCAATAACCTCAGCTCACTGGTAAACAGGCAAAGGCTCTCTGTTTTCTAACCTTCAACACAGTGTACCTACTTCTGGTTCTAATTGACCGGCTGTTGCAGGCAGACCAGGTTGGTAATCTCCTCCTAGAAGGTCTGCTCATCCTGCTAATCTTTGCTGTCCTCATCACGATTCTTGTAAATAGCAGTGACTTCACTCTGACTTCATGCCCCTGCACAACAAACTCCTGGCGCCGCTCCTCCAGGCTCAGTTACTGAGGCTGACGGATATAAGTCACACTGCCTCGCACTACCAGCGTACACACCGGCCAACACTGATTAACGCTATCTGTCTCTAATTTGACAGTTCTAATTTGGAGCCTTAATTCATACTAACTGAACAACATCTAGTGTGTAACTTTTTAAGGACAGTGTAAGAACATGTGAATGATCAACAGTCAAGAGAAGGAATTGCAGACTCATAATTAATTTGTTTTGCAATTTTCACCCAATCTGACCTTGAACATCTTCCCTGGAGAGCTTGTGTAACTCAGAGTATGGCATTCTCAGAGGCAATGGAAAGGTAGGCCCAGCTTGCTATGCCCCAGCAAGTGTTGATATGTGATAAAGAAAACTTGAGCAAGTCATGAATCACCTCCATGTATTGCCACCTTATCGTGGTAGAGGGGCTTGTGTGCCTCTGTGATCCTAGGATGTTTGTTGTTGAGAGCTATTGTCCCTGGAAGGGTCTCCCAAGGCAAATTGGACCTAGGTGGGTGGTCAAACAAAGTGAGGTTCACATAGCCCTCCTATGGAGATCAGCCTAAAGAATCATGTGACTCTGCCAGGACTGAGTAAACAGGCGTGGGGGGAGGAGCTCGTTGGCTAGTGCCTGGTGGCCGTGTCACTACCTATGGGGCCTGGCTGGGCATAGCCTGAAGCAAATACATGGGTCTGCCCTCCTGTGGGCAGGGGGGAATGTGGGGGTCGGGTACAAGAGAGGCTGGGTGGCAGTCTAAGCAGGGGCCTCAGTGGATTGATTGTCAGCCACCAAATCTCGCTTTAATAACATGGATTGTAACCTCTCTGGTGGGAAAGGAGTTTGAGCTGGTGTGGAAGGTAGAAAGATACTGATTACATAAGAACATAAGAAATTTACAAACGAGAGGAGGCCAGTTGGACCATCAAGCTCATTTAGGGAGAACTCAACTAATAGCTTAAAGTTGTTAAAATCTTATCTAGCTCAGACTTAAAGGAACCCAAAGTCTTAGCTTACACTACACCAACAGGAAGACTATTCCACAAGTTAAACTAATATTGAATTAACTATTTGGTTCAACAGCATCCAGACTTGTTGAAATCTGATATACCTGGATCATTTCCCCCCTTAGTTTCCTTTGCTTGAGGCTAAACAGATTCAGCGCAGCTAAACTCTCCTCAAAAGACATTGCTCTAAGACCAGGAATCATTCTTGTAGCCTTATGTTGAACCTCTAAGGCAATGTCCTATTTAAGGTAAGGTGACCACACCTGTACACAATATTCTAGGTGAGGTCTTCCCTATGTGGGGACTAGATATAGGTGGGTACCTCAGCACACAGCTTAGGCTCCAGAACCAACCTCCTGGAGAGGGGCTGGAATAAACTCTGGAGTTGTCCATGATGAGAGGTGCTGGGCAGGTGTGAGTCCAGAGTATCCAGCCTTCTTGGAGACCTTGGAGGGTGTGCTGGAAGGTGCTCCTTCTAAGGACTCCATTGTTCTGCTGGGAGACTTTACTGTTCACGTGGGTAGTGACAGTGAAACCTGGAAAAGGATGTGATTAGGAAGGACGACCTGTCCGATATGAACCCGAGTAGTGCTTTGTTATTGGGCTTCTGTGCTGACCACATTTTATCCATAACTAACACCACGTCTCAAACATAAAGGTGTTCATAAGTGTACCTGGCATCAGAGCACCCGAGTTCGATGATTGATTTGTAATCATATCATTTGATCTGTGTCCACATCCAGGAGCTTCTTCACCAAACGTGGCTGACTGGTATCCATCGCTACCAGCCAGATTTCAGATTTGACTGACTGTAGAAGGGCATTCATGGTGTCCTCATTGTCCAGCCGGGTGTCCAGGTCCAGGGCCTTCCTCCACAGCTAGTCCTCTGAATTGTCCAGCTGTCAGAGGATGCTGCCACTAGTCATTAGCAGCTTGCAAACCTGCACCATGTTCCCCATGTACTGAATGGCAGCAATCAGGTCCGGAAGTAAGAACATCTTCATAATGTTCATAAATTCACGCCATTGTTCTGCCTATGGGGACAAAAAGATAGTTTTGATTTGCAAAATGAAATCACCATGACATTCAACATAGGAACCTTTGATCTTCAAGGGTGCATGTGAAAAAAAACTTCAAATGGATCTTTACATTATCAAAAGATAGTATGATTAGTATGCTACGTGACTAAAATAATTTAAATTTGAAATGACATATTCATTAAAAAGCTTTTCAATACTTTTTGAGGGTTCAGTTTTCATTACAAGTTAAGATCTTATTTCCTCTGTTTATCTTAGTGGTAATACTATTAAACTAGGAAATAGCGTGGCACGTTCATGTGATTAATAGCTGACTTTCTTGTGAAGCCTAGTTCTGTTGGTTTATGAATTATATATTTTCATGGATCCTCTTAAAAAAATTATATATATTGCCAAGGCAAATGGAGCATAATATAAATCAACTGAGGACTGCTAGTTACTGTAGTATATTAAATAGAAAAGATAATTTATGAAAGTTTTATTTTTGAAATCTTCATTTTACAGAGATACATTTTAACATAATGCTAAAAGAGCAGTCCTTACTGCAACTATTTCCATGTTGATCCAAAGAGTGATGTGGAATTAACAGCTATGCAATAATAACAACAGGAACATTTTCAAAGGCATTAGCTAATTAAGACTAATTTAAACAAAACAATTTCACACTCTATTAAGGAAATTAAGAGATTGTTTTAATATATTTATTTTCTTATTCAAAGTGATAGATTTGAAATGCCAGTTCAGGGTAAACTGCTGTTATAATTATAGTATTACTTTAGATATAATAAATGAATTAGCATTAAAGACCAAATGGATAATAATGAAAACTGAAGCTTCCATCACTGCATGCAGTATCTTTAACAATGCCTGTTGCAGTGCTACAGTAGGTCCAAGTCCTCACACCCAAGCTAAAAATGTACCAATACAACAGAAAAAGTCATACAAAACACGATCCTTTCCCAAAAACAGTCCAGTAAGAGTAACTGAGTGAATGACTGTAAAGTATTATGTTTTCATGTATGTATATCTAGTGCTGAGTTGTGGCTAGCCTGAGGCCTCCTAGTTAGCATAGGGAAGAAAGAACATGAGATTACAGAAATGTGTATTAATCATTCTCCTGGATTACTGTCAACTAATCCAATTCCAAATGTTTCAGTCTTTGTTCACAAATGTTTCAGTCTTTGCTTACAAAGGTTTCAGTCATTGTTCAGATTTTAGTAAAAACACTAGAATATTATTTTGTTAATATAAATGCAGCTATATATCCTGCCATTCAGGGTGTTCCCTGTGCTTCCTGGAAGGGAAGAAGATGGATAGAAATGCAACAACAGCAGTATTTTTTTTTGATTTACAAGTATTTCATGAACTTGACATGAGGAGATTAAACAATGCCATTTCTCGATTGTTTTGAGGTAACGATAAATTACTATTCAAAGCTAATTAAAACACATTGGGAATGGAACCCAGGACAGCATTCAGCCTATGAGACATGGCACAGTCCCCCTGCCTCAGACAGAAATTAGCCTTTAAAACCATGGACTTTCTGTGATTGAACTCTATGCCTAAACCATTATGTAGACGACAGAGACGAATCTGCTTGATCATTACAGTCTTCGGAACTCAGTGATGTCTATGGTCAGGAATTTGCCCTGCATGTGGTGTTGTAGTTTCAAATTTCCCCCAGTGGATGGTGGTAAAAGTCCAATTTATGAAATTCATGATCTCTTGAAAAATGCTGATCATTTGTGACTAACAAACAAATTTGTGACTAGTTAGTTACTAACATGCAGAAATTGAAAAAAAATGACATTTGTCAGGGTCTGTACCTGTTCACTTCTTTAGTCAGTTATTGTGTGTGTTGTTCTGTGAATGTTATATTGCATGGTTCTCTTATTCTGGTCTCTTGTTTCCCTGCGTTCAACACCAATCAACAGTTTTGACACACCTACCCATAGAAAGGTATGTTTGTAATATTGTCTACATTTTACAATAAATAAGGAGTATAACGTCACATATATGGAATTATGCTCAGGTAGGTTTTCAAGCCAGCAATTTGCATTTGTGGAGACACAGGGCAAATCAGTACATTTACATGTCAAAAAATAAGTGCTGCGTTGAAGCGAGCAGATCTGTAAGACCACCAGGAACCAGGAAGTTCAGAGATGCCTATCCACTCAACTTCTAACAAAACACAAAATAACTTTACCAGTTGGGTTTCAGGCCCAGCAATCCATGATTTTCAGGATTGTTAAAAGCAGTGACAGGCTAATTTAAGTTTATTTGTGGTTAGAATGTGGCCCTCTAGGCCTTGGAAGTTGGGTAGCACAGGGTTCGGGGCTGGAGTGTGGTTCAGCATGCCAGAACGCTGTACCTGTGATCGGAAGTAGAGCTGTGAAGAGTAAAACTGAAATATCGATTCTTTGGACCTGAACGGTTTCATTTTAACATAAAAGAATTTTTACCTGGTTATTTAAATGTTCGTGTTATTATGGGTT
Source organism: Brienomyrus brachyistius (assembly GCF_023856365.1). Classification (NCBI taxonomy): domain Eukaryota; kingdom Metazoa; phylum Chordata; class Actinopteri; order Osteoglossiformes; family Mormyridae; genus Brienomyrus; species Brienomyrus brachyistius. The sequence continues at coordinate 16,136,221 of NC_064549.1, forward strand.
GGGATTAAGTGGTTACGGTAATGGATGGATGGTTATTATAACGGGAAGAAAGACACAAACTACTAGCTGGCAGGGTCACCCATGAGGTTGGAGAAAGGGGACTTGGGATATGGAATAATCTGTCTGTTGTCCCCCCCAAGCACCGTAGAAATTGTTATTGTTAGAGCTGGACCGACACTGAATATCAGTATAAAGATCAGTTTATGTAGTACACTGTCAGAAAAAAGTACCAATATTGTACGTTTTCTCGTCACTGGGGCTGTACCCTGCTGGTGATTGTACCTTTTAAGATACAGAAATGGATTTTGAGGAACAGTACATTAATGTTGTTTATGCCTTGGGGATGTCCCTAAGAGTCCATTTCTGTACCGTAAGTTAGACTAAAAGGTACATTTACCTTCAGCTAGGGTACAAAAAGCAGACCCTTGAGGGTACAGTCCCAGTGACAAGCAAAGGTTCAAATTGGTGTTCTTTTTATGACAGTGTACTTACCTTGGATAGGACAAAAAAGAAAATTAATTCTGTAGGTCGCTTTGGATAAAAGCCTCTGCTAATTAAATAAATGTGGATAAAAAATACTTTTATTTAAAACCCTTAAAACATTTACAGAAACCTTAACGTAGTTGGAACATTCTCCACTAGGGGTCGCAAGAAACTCAATTTCAAAGAAATTTGATCCGTCGAATAGATTTCTCATCTGCGACTGCATAACGACTCTACAACCCGACAAAACAAGATATTTCGAAAAAGCATCTTGGAAAAAAGGTATCAGGATTTCGCAGTTAACATCAAGTCGCCACCCCCCCCCCCCCTCCCGTTCTATGTCCATCTATCTTTACAACGGTTATCTTGGTCAAGTTCACAGCGGGACCTGGCGTATATCCCAGGCAATACAGGCCACAAAGCTGGGGTACACCCTGGGCAAGATGCCAATGCATCACAGGACACACACATAGTCACTCACTATGGGCAATTTAGAGACAGTAGTGAGAAAATCGGAGCACCTGGAGCAAACCCGCACAGAACCGGGAAGAACATGCAGGCACACACATAAAAAAGTAAATATCACCAATATTTTTGCAAATATTATCATTGTGTACTAAATTTTAACATGTGAACCATGAGGACAGTTAGCATTACTATATGATAAACTTATGTACAGTGGCAACCTAAGACAATTATGAGTATACTGAACACAGTCATTGCAGTTGATTCTGGGTTTCCACAGACTGTGGAGATTTGCTTGAGCATGCAATGATTTTCTCTTCAGAGAAACAGATTTTTTTCTCTGACTGGCTGGCCATCCTGGGTAAAAAAAAAATCGCAGTGCCCCATTACACTCCATATGATGGTCATGATTCCGGGATCTAGACTAAATAGTTTTCATACACCTTCATAAATCATCTTCACAGTGCACAACTTCTTTGATGTATCAAAGTATATTCTGTGTTCTCTGTAGACGAAAGCAGAAATATCCAAATCGGCTGGCTCAATGTAAAAGAATCTGCAGCGACGACTCGCGCTAAAGTAACGAGCGTAGTGAAAAACTGTCCATCAGCTTCATTTAGGATTTTCTCTCTCAGACTTCCCACCTCTCCCGGAAGTCTCCCGGGACAGCAGCCTCAATACCCGGTAATGACGCACAACGTCCCGGTAATCTGTCCTTCCTAAGTTTTACCGCCACAAGCCCGCTCCACATAGTAAGCAAACTTTGCTGCCAGCAGCCAACGCCACCCCCCTCAGCCAGGAGGCCTAGGCTTCTACGGTATCCTATTTTTAATACTGTCATACCACCCAGACATTATATCGCGGTACATTGTAATTTGAAAGCACCGCAATTCCTATGTTAGCTGGGGTTGGCTGTCTGCTATTGAGGAGATATTCATAATGTATGGCTGAAATGGCTGCAACAGCGGAATAACATTAAAAATAAATAAATAAATTAATAATAATAATAATTATTATTATTATAATAAATCGTAGGACCGTCATGTATCCGAGCACGAGACGGACATCTTTTACGGACAGTCGACGGCTTCTTGAGGTGGAGTTCATACGAAGATAAAACTGCTTAACGTTGAGTTATGTTGTCAAAATATCACCATGTTTACGTTATTTAATCCGAACAGTAGAGTGAAATGTACAAACTGCCGAGAAACTTACAAAGCAATCAAACGGAAAACGATACAGGGAAACTCCCACGCACTAATCCAAAGGAAACGCAAGTTTAAGAAAATAACACGAAGGACAAAAATATAATTACACAGACGACCCCTTCACAAGCGTCTCACGAAAAATGAGCGGGCGAAGCAAGACAACGGAGGCCGACAGAGACGTGACAAGATGTGTAGGTGTGTATAGATGGTGGCCGAGTCGCTGCTCTTAACCCCTCTATCCCCTCATGAAACTCGCGTTCCCCTCTTTTATGTGCGGCCAAATTATATTTCTTGCACAACACCTGTTAGTACGTTCGATCCTCCGTGAATCACCTGTGTGACTATCAGTTATGACACCACCTTATCATGTAATGTCCTTCGTTAATTTATCTGAAAATCCACTCCTGGAAAAGTTGAGAATGTCTCCTTAGAAGTACTGGAGTTGCTCAAAACGCCCCCCTTTCTCTTTTTTGTGCTTTGGATTTTTTTGTGGGTGAAAAGTAAGCTGGAGTCTTTCCAAACCCTGCTTTCAAGCTTTCAATCGTGTTTTCATTCTCTATTGCAAGCCCAAAAAACCACTTCCTTTATGTAGGATTATTTTGCATTCACTTTATAAGTGATTCTGATGCTCAGATTTAGAGAATATGTAATATTCCAGCCTAGACGGCTTGCTATCCTCAGAACTTAAAAACTACTACCAAAATGGCACTTACCAAGGGGTCCAGAGGGCATGAGACATGGTATTCCCTGAACAAGATGCCAATATGCAGGGCAGTAAGGACTCAGGTTCTCTTAAAACACATTAATCCACCAACCTGTATGTGCAGGACAACATTTTCTTATATATTCTTATATGCCAGAACCGCAGTTACGTACACTTTTGGTTTATAGGTTTTGGTGACTTTTTGAACTCCAAACCACCCTCCTTTTGAGGAACATTTTATGAAGTGAAATTTTATATTTTTTAATTTCAAATGTTAACCAGTGTCATATTTACAGGGTCCTTGCATATGTGACTGCCAATCATGTGTTTAGCAGCAGCACCCCATCTTCTAGGCAAGATGTCCCTCCAGAAATGTGCCTCTCAACTAAGTCAAACACCCTTTAAGTGAATTTTTCACTTCAGGACATATTTGCTGCTTATTGACATCTTGTGAAGTGATTTCTGGTTTTTTTTTTTTTTTGTACTATTCTATAACAAAAGCTGTTTCCACATAATTAGTTCTTGAAAGGAGTGCATACAGAAATGAAATATCTCAGTGTGTATTAGCATAATGTGCCTACAATTTGTGGTCCAAGAATGATTGCTTTGTGTTTCAGTACAAATCTGTGCTCCTTCTCTTAATTTATTTGTGTCCCAAATGTCATATTACTCAGTTGTCTGTGACCTGATGACTTATTTTTTTAGTAATTTTACGAATAAGCCTACACAGCATTTGACAGCTTGTAGTACTAATTACATTGATGGACTCAGGCTTCTAAGTCTGGCAAGAGTTTCAAGCCACCTTTGCAATTCTAATGACCCATATATCAACAATACAGCGGACTTTGAAAGGTATACACTTCATCAGCTATAAATCTGCTGATAATATATAATAATTGAGAAAAAGTAATGTTTGCATTGTCGTCCAGACTACACTCCCCATATAAGAAATTTAAACGTCCCATAAAATTAATTGCTGCTTTATACAATATCACAATATTATGTGACTAATGAAAAATGTATATCATTTTCATTGTAATCCTTTCTTCTGTGTTTATTTATTAAAAGCATTGCTGTCGGGGGCTCATTTCAGATTTGTTCTCAGATTTATTAGAATAGCCATCATATATGCTTTCAAGTAAATTGCTACAACCTGAATTTGTAAACAAACACAGGGCCAGGGTTTTGTAGAGATTATTTTATGTGTCCCGGTTTCCTCATTCATCATCTTAGCTTGTTTTTAAGTGCTCCGTTTAAGGAATTGCCTGAGTTATTCTTTTTCTGCATGATGGTAATGATTATAAATGACTCTTACTCTCCTGTTTAGTATGGCATCCATTAATAGTCATTCAACTTCAGGTTTGTTAATATTTAATCTGGATGTTTTTGAAGGTCTAAACATCATTGGCTCTGCTTTTATTCACATATCTCTGCAGACAATGATTTACAGTATGGGTTCCCTTGAGTAATGCTTAGTCACATTCTTGGAAATTTATGGTATAGGCACACAGTGGTCTGGGATAGCATAATCGTTATTTTTAAGTCATACCGTGACAGTATTAAAGAGAGAGATTCCTTTGATTTTGAGGAAATTTGATCTGTAACCAGTGAATTATAGGCAATCTGTGTGGTGGTAAGCAATTTCAAATGAAAGTTACCAGTAAGCAATAAATACAGGTATATGGAATAGTAAACTTTGCATGAAATAATTTCCATCCTTTTACAAAATTAGCAGGAGTAATTGGACAATTAGGAGAAGGTTTGAAACGTAAAATACCATAATATCTATGATCTGTAATGCTAGTTCATTTATTTTACATTTAAGATTGATTCTTAAAATATTGACCTTTGTTTAGGAGGTCTGGAAGGAACATATAATCCAGATCTGATTACTGGGTACTATAACAGATCAAAGCTTTTTGTTAGTATCTTGATATAAAACATGAAAATGAAAATGAAGTGCTTTATTGGCATCAAAATTAAAAATTAAGGTTTTAAAAGAAGAAACCTGCATATGTTAAGTTGAAACCTCCTAAACACTTTACTCAAGAGCAGAACTGGGGATCGTACTACAGAATGATTGTGTGCAGCAACAATAACTATGCATATCTGTTCCCTTTACTGATTGTGTCCTGGCAGAGCTCACAAGGAATATGTAGTGTGCTGTTGAGATTCAGTAGTTTGTTGTTTAATATCTACAATCTTAAATGAATTTGGTATTCTGTAGAGGCTCAATTTAGCTGACAGTCAATGGTTATGTATGGCAAGTGGAGTAAGTGACTGAACAGTTACTTGTTCTTGCTAACTAGCACTGGAAGTATTCAGAGTCCTGGTCTCTGGGCTAGGGCTAGGTTGTATCCAAAAAAACATATGTGCTATATTTTTATATAAAAATATGAGGATAAAATATTGAGTTGTCTAACACCCCCTGCCCCCCCCCCACACACACATGCAGCAAGTGACCTTTTTTTGCCTAAAGAAAAACGTGGAAGTAAATATGATATACAGATAATCTGCTAAATAGCAGGCTTAGTCAATTTTTTTATTGATTTTTGCTTCCCTGTCGAAAAATGCTACCTTATGGGTTTTTTGATTACACTCCAGTATCACGTTTCCGTAGTCAAATATAAGTTTCAGTTACAAAATTTCTGACTCACTGTGCAATCTATGGATATGGGGAACACGTTGTGAGAGTGTATTGAACATCTTTATTTAGGTTTTCTCATTACACCAGTGGCAGCATATGAAAACATCGTTTAATGAACAACAGTAACTTTATTTTTGATTACATTTTGTACGAACAAATTTTGAAGATCATTCTTTGTTAAATTGGGCACATTGAAAATGAACCAGGGTTCTCCACCACTGCTGTAAAGCCATATAGAGCAGTGGGTTGAGACAGAGATGTATTAAAACAGATGCTGGCATAAAGATGTTCCCATTAGCCACACTCCTATGCTGTGTTCCAGACAAATTACCACACAGCAAGACGCTGAGAGAAGCAGAGCTCTCAACATCTATACTATCTACTATTTTTCCCAACTATTTCGGGGGTATTCGCAAATCAGTTTTCGTCAGTTTGTTCTTAGTGATGTAGTTGTCTTCTGGGTATTGTTATGGTGCAGTTGAATTCTGGAAATGGGGATGTAAGGACTAGTGTGCATTGAGCAACTGCCACATATTACTTATACCAATCAGCAGTAACATAAAAACCCCTGACAGTGGATGTGAATAACAGTGATTATCTTGTGACAATGGCGCCTGAACAGGGTGCCATTATATATTAGGCATTTGAACGGTCAGTTCTGTAAGTAGTTGTGTTGGAAGCAAGAAAAATTGGCTAGCGTAAGGATCTGAGCGACTTCAGCAAGGGCCAAACTGTGAAGGCTAGACAACTGAGTCAGAGTATCTCCAAAACGACAGGTCTGCCCGGTATGCAGTGGTCAGTACTTACCAAAAGTGGTAAAACGGAGAACCAGTGATAGGGTCATGGGCGCCCAAGGCTCACTGATGTGTGTGGGGAGCGAAGGCTGACCGATCTGGTCTGATTCTGTGGGAGAGCTACTGTAGCAGAAATTGCTGAAAAAGTTAATGCTGGCTATGAAACAAAGGTGTCAGAACCTAGAGTGCATCTCAGCTTGCTGTGTATGGGGCTGTGTAGCTGCAGACCAGTCAGTGTACTCATGCTGCCCCCTGTCCACTACAGAACGTGCCTACAATGGACACGTGAACATCAGAACTGGGCCATAGAGCAATGGAAGAAAGTGGCCTGGTCTGATGAGTCATATTTTCTCTTGCATTACGTGGACAGCTGGGTGTGTGTGTCATTTATTTGGGGAAGAGATGGCACCAGGATGCATTATGAGAAGAAGGCAGTGTGATGCTCTGGGCAATGTTCTGCTGGGCCCTGGCATTCACGTGGACGTTACATCGACACGTATCTACCTAAATATTGTTGTACACCCCTTCATGGTAATGGTATTTCCCAATGAGGGTGGACTCTTTCAGCAGAATGATGCTCCCTGTAAGTGTGTAACAGTACATGTATTTGTACTGAAAAATTTTTGTATGGGTCTTTTGGTCTGGTACACGTATGTACCGAATGAATGTAGCAAATGCAGACCATTTGTGTATTTGTATGTCTCCCCCGGCAGATGAAGTCGCGCCACATCACATGCGTGTATGTCCTAATGTGAAGCTGGAAGTTGTTCCTGTGAATATAAGTATAGCACAGGTATTTTTTAAAATGCTACACCATAATGGAAATTTATTTTGTTATGCTTTGTATTTTTTGAGGCAATATTTGTGTTGCACAGTTCTAATATGGAGCTGAAAGCTGCTAATGTGAATACAGTACAGATCAGGTACCTCTAATTTTCTAAATGTGCACCTTAATGGATATTTATTTTATTTTTATTTACTTGAGAGAATATTTATTTTGATGTTAAGTAAATTTTGTTTTTTATTAGTCGGTTGTAGCAGATACTTTTTATTTAAGAAACACAGTCATACTTTGTTCGGTAAACCACTGTTTAATAAAGAAAAAAAGATGCAAATTATATTTTGTTTCTTTTACTCCTGCTGTACCGAAAACCTAACCAACCATGATATTTGTGTACAGTTACACCCCTAGTGCACTGCATTCTGCAAAATTGTAGAAAAATGTAAAAGAGTTCAAGGTCTTGACTTTGGCCCCAAATTCCTCAGATCTCTATCTGATTGAGCATCTGTGGGATATTCTGGACTATTAAGTCTGATCCATTCAAGCACTACCTTGCAACTTGCAGAACTTAAAGGATCTGATTCTACCATCTTGGTACAAGATACCACAAGACACCTTGTGACCTGTCCATGCCTTGAAAGGTCAAAGCTGATTTGGCAGCGGTAGGAGGACATATTAGAATATTAGGCAGGTGGTTTGAATTTTATTCCTGATTGGTGCATATTGTACATGGAATTGCTATATTGCAATATTTTTTGCATACAAAGAAGTGTTGCACAAAGTTTACTGTATTTGCTGCTAACGTGATTTGTGGTTATTATGGTGATCACATACATTAGATGTGATCACCTTTCTTAAAAGTGGTAAATGTGGCGTTTATGCTGAGCATGCCTCGTAGTGCATACTTTTTATGTATGGTGCAATAAGGAAGAGTAGATATACACATATACAGTACTGTTGATTACTAAGCACAGTCTTTATCTTTTATAGTAAGGAATATCTAAATAGTACATTTATATGAAAAAAGAAAATTTTTATAAGTACAATTGAGTTTTCTATTCCAGTTCTTAGTTCTTTTTGACAGATTTAAAAGGGCGGAATTGGTATATTTTTGGCACATTTTTATTGAAGAGATTGTGGCATTACATGTAAGTGGATGATTTTACCTCATATGAAACCTTTTTTCTTGTGCATGCTAAACTTACTCCATAGAAAAAAATGGTCAGTTGAGTCAAGAGCCAAACTACTTTAACAGTCATTTACATTTGAACTGTATTACTTATTTTGAAATGCCCCTCTTTCCTGAGATGTGAAATTATAGTTGAGCCATTGTTATTGTGCACATTGATTCATTTTATCGGTTATTATCATGTTGGTCACTTACATTTTATTAATTGAATGCTACAAACATTTAGAAACAGTCTTTAATTTTTTGCTTGAGAGTGTGGTGTCATTACTGTCTCACTTTTCTGAGTCGTCCTTATAGATGGAAATACATCTGAAAGGAGACCTCTGAAATGAACAAAGTTTGAAAAAGCCCCTCCAGGTTTCTTTTTCTAAAAGATTAGTACTTTCACCATTAAACATTTCTCAGTTTGTTCTTATGGATAACAATTCTCAAGAGCTTTTTTAAATAATGTTGAGTGAGGTTTAACATTTCGTATCTCTACTGCACAAATTCAACTAAGAAGACAAGCAGCAGAGGGGAGAGGACCTATTGGAGAACTGGACCATGCAACAACATGGCTTTTCCCTAGAACAAGGGATCAAATTACTTTAATTAATGTCTCTGTGGAAGACATTTAGTTTACTTGTACTGGACAAACCAGGGAATGCAGCCGTCTGTGACAGTCTGCATTAGCTAGGCAATTTCTCTCCCCCACCCCTCCCCTCTCCCGCCCCCCCCAGCTTTTCTGATGGGCTGTGCTTGGGCACAGGGGAGCAGTCTCTTGCCAGTTGTGTGTGTGAGCGCAGGAGAACAGTAGCACCAGGCTGTATCGGCATATCATTGCTGTCTCTTCATCTCTCCTCCTCACTCGCACCTCCCTCATTCTCCAGTGACTAGGATTTACGACATAGGAAAGAGAATTCCAAGTCTGACTGGAGGAGGGTTCAAAGGAAAGGTAAGGTGGGGTGAGAAGTTTCCTGCAGATGTGTGATAATGTAGCAGTGTAAATTTCCGCATGATAGTTAATAGAAATCCATTCTCGCTTGTATTGGTGTAATTAGCGAAAATGTATTTTGAGCATGTTTACTAATGTAAGACTTCTGGGTTTCATTCTTTGTTTGCTAATGTAAGACTTCCGGCTTTAATTCTTTGTTTGCTAATGTAAGACTTCTGGCTTTCATTCTTTCTCCTTGATGTCAATTTAAGGAAATATTAGTGGCTTGGAGATTTGTACTGAAACAGTGACAGTCACTCTTTCACCATGGTTTCAGTGTAAACTGATAAGATTTAACAGGAGAAGTATGCTGATGAAAGACCACTCATGGCCTTCCTCTTGTAAAAATATTAACAGGTAGGGCTGACCAAAGGATACATGCAACTGTCTGATATGTTGCAGGTTCCTGCTCTTTTTTGGTGTCCATTATAAACAGATGGGAATGATCAGGCTGTTTGTCTTTCGGGGGCTGTTCCCGAGGGGTGGGGGGAAGCATTTCTTTTTCCATGGTCTGTGGTATTGTAATGGTTCAGATGTCTGATTCTTTACGACGATGTCTGAAACCTCACACTTTGGTAACAGCGGGTTACTTCAGTTCTGTCAAGGGCCCCACTGATGATTTAAGACCACTTGCTGGAACTTTGGCATGGTCATGTCAAGTAAATAAACAGCACAGATCACCACACCTGGGTGTCCTGGGCTCCTGTGGGTGAAACAGCTGTAACTTTTGAAAGGGTCCTGCATGGCCTTTCTTTTGCACATTAACAATGCAGCCTTGCGCTGTACCCCCACAGCGAATGAGATATGTGCTGGGAGGAGGATCGTATTTGAAGGTGACTTTAGGCACTGTTAAATATGCCCCCTGGCTGTGTGAAATCTTCTGTGGTAATTCTGTAAGGGAATAATACAGCTGATCATATATAGTCCAGCAGGGCACTCCCTTGATGGCTGGGAGACACGGATTAGTATTACCAGGAGAGATTGTTCACATGAGGTGGTAAAGACAGATTCTCATAAGCATAATTTCAACCTACATGTAGTAAATATGTCTGACTTCTCAGATTTGTTCTGTGTATAATAATGTATAAAAGCTTTCAATCCGTTCAAAGATACAAAGTTAAAGGAGCAAAGGTCAGTAATGCACCCATACATGGGAGCTTGCAGGAGGTACTTGCATACCATTGCATAGAATTACAGATCCAATAATTATAGGTGAGACTTGTCAGTCGGAACAATATTTTCGCTCAAAAAAGGAGGATTATCGGTTAATAATACACTGTGCAGTTTTGTATAGAGGGTATGTTTCTGGGTAGAAGGTATGCTGTTGAACAGTCGTAAAAAGTTTTTACTGTGACGCACAGAGTACCAGTATGAAATTTGCTTCACGTGTCTCCATTTGGTCCTGTTTTTATTTGCCTTCTTTATTCTTGGCACTTAAGGGCTCCTGCATAATTGCATTTTGTCAGCATGTCTGTGCCTCACCCAGTGCACACAGTGTGTTGTTCAGACTGAGCCGGGTCCACCGGAAGCTACTGATTCAGGACCCTGGATAGCGACCTGTCTTTAGCCCCTTGTCAGGCTTCCTGGTGTCTGAATTTTTTTTACTTACCTTGCTGCTATAGATGATGACTAGAGGTCATATTGAATATTGAGTCTGACCTGTATGATGGGGAATTTTGCAGGGCATGGGAAGGGGGGAAGACACAGGCTTACAAACACAGGACTGTTTGGCCACCACCACTCTCCAATCTGTCCCTCCTGGGCCACCATCCAGGAGTGGCCTGCCATTGGACTAGGATATGGATGAGCTGCACGCCACCCTCTTCTCGCCTGCATCCTTAATTACTCCTGATGCAAATTGTAACACTTGGAGAATTACAGGCAGCGTAGATTTATGTGGGACTGGACCAATGTGAGAGGGGTCTCACATTTTTCAACCGGGGCTAGATGGGTGCACTGGAGGTAGAAAGTGCTGGCGGAGACTGAGCAGTTACTGTAAGATATTGAAGGGTGAGAGGGTAGATGGCCATAGGGAAATGTGGAGTAAAGTTGAATGAATTTAAGATTATATCAGCATGGTGTGAAAGTGCAGTAATGTATGGTAGTATAGGGTGGGGTTAATGTTGTATTGACAAAGTAACAAGGGTGAATGTGTCCATTCCATTATATTACGTTACATTAATCTGGCTCTTCATAGATATTTCATAAAGTTTAAGAAATTTTTAAGATTAAAGTGTGTCAGGGATGGGATTAAATTAACCTTATATGCTATTCAAACACTGATGTCAGAAAGATTGCAGTCAATGGAACTAAAACCCTTTAAAGAAACAGCACTACATAAGCACAGCTTTATGACAGATTAAAAAAGAATATCTGAGCTCAGTGAGTCGAGTAAAAATATACAGGAACACAAATGTTTGGAACATTTGGGTTTATGACTGTTTCCTAAATCAGATATGACCCAACAGTGAATTTGAATTGCACCTGGAGGCATGCTAACCATTCAGTTTGCTTTAGTCCAGGCTCAACAAGCGGTCAAGTTTGCTCAGGCACTGCTACAGTGCTTACTTCTTCGGAGCCTGTACTCTCATGATTTACTTCCGTGGGGAATGGGTGAGACCACTAGAAGTGCAGGTCTATTGATTTTTCAGTTCTTCACTCTGGTACGGCTGTGAAACGCAGGCCTGTGTCACTGATGGCATTTAGGAGCCAGTCTCACACCATCCATGGCTTACTTGTCCAGCTGGTTTCTGTCTTGTTCTTCGGTATGGTTTCTTTAAGACTGCCATGTGTAACTTTGCCTCACTTACTGCATATAAGCTAATGGTTCTAACACCTTGATAAAGTACCATTAATGTTTTGGGAAGTACTGAATTGCAAAATGGGTGTTTGCTCCTCTAGTCAATATTTATCGCTGCTTTGTTAAAGATTCATTTGTGACACTTTTTTAGGACATGCTTGTTATATTGTGGTGTTTTGTGTCAGTGGGGCAATAAATCTTAGTAATGTTGTCACTGATTTTTTTTAGAATTATGTTTTACAATGCTTGTTAATTCCATACTACATAATTTGAAACAATTTAAGGGCTTTGTAACGCTAAGCTGTACATTACCGTGTTGAGCCTTAACTGCCTGTGTGTCAGTTGTGAGAGTTAACGCACATAAGCAATGGACCATGGAAAGGTTTTGTACATTAAATGTGTGTCTGAAGGGTCATATTTCGGTGTCAGCTTGTAGCTAATCCACCCATCAGGTTGTTTGTTTATTTAAGTCTGTGTTTGTGTGTTGTATATCCTTGCCAGTCCCCCCTCCCCCTTTTGCCCTCGATGCCTCCATCAAGCGCTGCAGATGGAATCCCCCTTGGCCTGCCCATGTGATGACCCACCAGGCGCTTGTGCATTCCACTTGGATGCCCACTCTGTAGGAGCCTGGATCATGTTTCTGTAAAGTTCAGTGAAAATTCCCTTTTCCCTTCCTCTGAGCCCTCAGATTAAGTTTATCCCTACTAGTGTTAACATGTTTCCTCTAATAGTTTGCTCTCTCCATCGCTCCATTGGTAATCTGTCCCTGCTGGCCTTACCCTTTACTGCTAGTGCAGGTGAAGACCTTCTGTACCTGGTTGAGCCCAAGCTGTACCGCACATTAGTTGCACATCGATTCATTTTATTACTCAGTATTTAAAAAGCTGATTTCTGAAGCTGACCTTTTGATGAACAAGAGGCTTTCATTCTTTGAATGGATCAAGTGCTCCCTCGGTGTCACAAAGGAGCAGAAACACAGTGCACATCAGATTAGGTGCTGCAGTCTCATTGAAAATAATAAGTTGAGAAAACCAAAGATTTCCAATGTAATGATCCCTTATACAGACATGGACAAATTTGTTGGTACCCTTCCATAAAAATAAAAAACAACAGAACTATTTCTGAAATAATTTGAAAATGATAAAAGTTGAATGGCATCCCTTAATGTCTATTCCATATTTAACTCAAGTCAGACTTTCCTTTTGATTATTGATTCTATTGAATCGTTTATATATGAAAATTAAAATGGCACGGACAAAAAAGATGGTACCTTTAATTTAATATTTTGTGCCACCACCTTTTGCGACAATCACTGCCAACAACTGATCTCTGTACTTCACAATGAGACGTCTGCATTTGCTAACAGGTAGTTTGGCCCACTTTTCCTGAGCAAATTGCGCAAGCTGTCACAGGCTTGAAGGGTGGCATCTCCACACTGCAATTTTCAGATCTTTCCATAGGATTAAGATCTGGGCTTATGGAGGGCCATTAAAGAATAGTCCAGTGCTTTTTTCTTTTTTCTCAGCCATTCTTGAATGATTTGAGCTGTATGTTTTCTGTTATTATCCTGTTGGAGGACCTATGACCTGCGACTGAGGCTGAGTTTTCTGACACTGGGCAGTATGTTTTGGGTTATAATCCTGTTGGAGGACCCATGACCTGCGACTGAGGCTGAGCTTTCTGACACTGGGCAGTACAGTATGTTTTGGGTTATAATCCAGTTGGAGGACCCATGACCTGCGACTGAGGTTGAGCTTTCTGACACTGGGCAGTATGTTTTGGGTCATTATCCTGTTGGAGGACCCATGACCTGCGACTGAGGCTCAGCTTTCTGACACTAGGCAGTATGTTTTGGGTTATAATTTTTTTGGAAGACCCATGACCTGCGACTCAGGCTGAGCTTTCTGACACTGGGCAGTATGTTTTGGGTTATTATCCTGTTGGAGGACCCATGACCTGCGACTGAGGCTGAGCTTTCTGACACTGGGCAGTATGTTTTGGGTCATTATCCTGTTGGAGGACCCATGACCTGCGACTCAGGCTGAGCTTTCTGACAATGGGCAGTATGTTTTGCTCTCCGTGCCAAATGCAGCAAAGCAGCCCCAAAATAAACCCGAGCCCCCTCCATGTTTCATAGTAGGTATGTTGAGGTGTTCTTTTCTTTTAAAGCGTCATTTTTCCTTTTGTAAGCATAGAGCTGATGTGACTGATCAAAAAGCTCCAGGTTTGTCTCATCAGTCCAAAGGACATTCTCCCATTAACTTTGGGGCTTGTCAGCATGCATTTTAGATAAATTCCATTCTGCCTTTTTTACGTTTTTCTGTCAGTAGTGGAGCCCTCCTGGGTCTTCTCCCACGAAGCCCATTATTGTTCAAAATGCAACGGATGGTACGATCAGAAGGTGACGTACCTTGACCTTGGAGCTCAGCTTGAATGGTTTTGGATGGTTTCCTTGGCTCTTTCTCTACCATCCGCACTATCCTTCTGATCTACCTGAGGTTGCATTTCCTCTTGTGTCCACGTCCTGGGAGGTTGGCTACAGTCCCATGAACCTTGTACTTTTTAACAAAATTGGCAATTGTGGTCACAGGAACATGAAGCTGCTCGGAGATGGCCTTATAGCTTTTACCTTTAACATGGATATCTATAATCTATAATCATCTTTCTGAGCTCCTCAGACGGCTATCTCATGTGCTTTTTCTAGTCCATGTTCAGTGTGGTGCACACAATGATACCAAACAACACAGTAGCAGGTTCTTATGGGGCGCCGTTTGTAAAGGTAGCAAACATTTTTGTACTTGCCACTTTTTCAACATTTAGTGCAATTTTCTGACATTTAGCTAGAAGTCAATGGTGTTGTGGATCATCAGGTTTTTTTGCTGTGTAAATTATGTTCAAAATTGTTTCTCATATGTAAATATAAATGGTTTGTCTATATATAAATATTAAATGTAAATGTTAAATATAAATGTTAAATGTAAATATAAATATAAATGTTAAATATAAATGTTAAATGTAAATGTAAATATAAATGTTAAATATAAAACTTAAATATAAATATAAATGTTAAATGTTAAATATAAATGTTAAATGTAAATATAAATATAAATGTTAAATATAAAACTTAAATATAAATATAAATGTTAAATGTTAAATCTAAATGTTAAATGTAAATATAAATATAAATGTTAAATATAAAACTTAAATATAAATATAAATGTTAAATGTTAAATCTATCTTTTTGTAACTTTACTTTGATAAGCTTACTTTGCCTTACGGTAATCCATCCGTGTCTGGCTAGCTAGGCTACCTGAGGCTAATGCTGCATGCTCAGAAACATGATGGGAAACGGAAAGTTATGTTCACTCAATGACAATTATGGACTATTCAAAGCTTATGATAAACTGCCAAACAAGAGATGCAGCAGCGAAACTACAATAAGCTGCATTTTATGTACAGTATTATATTGTATTGTAGCATATTTTAATTATACACAGTTCAGTAATTTAATTTGTGTAGTACTGTAATTTGAAATGCGGTTGAAACAGCTGAACTTTATTTTTAAAGAATCAAGAAAATTCAGCAAATAGTGGCCTGTCCATTTCATTACCTTACTGTATATACATGTAATAAATATACAAATGTCAACTAGATGGTAATCAGCCTGAGACTAAGAAAAAGGAAAAAAAAACAAATATAATGATGATTCACTTATACTGATCATTTTCACCCAGACAGATGTTATCACTATAAGTGGTTTGCACTATATTACAAACTGTAAGCTTTGTGTTGTCTTCACTTTCAGTGGAGAACTTCCACACTAACGTGTTAGCGTGTAACTATGAGTGTGCACACAGCAGTGAGGCTATTGCCTGCGCCGCTGTGCATATGATGTTGAAAACTTGGCCGATTCCGGCCCCTGACTGGTCGATTGATGCATCACTAGTTGCCAGTTGTTTTAAATGTTATTCACTTGTAAATTA
The DNA here is from genome assembly GCF_023856365.1 of Brienomyrus brachyistius. Classification (NCBI taxonomy): domain Eukaryota; kingdom Metazoa; phylum Chordata; class Actinopteri; order Osteoglossiformes; family Mormyridae; genus Brienomyrus; species Brienomyrus brachyistius. Next base: position 16,152,247 of record NC_064549.1, read on the forward strand.
TTTTTCAGTGGAATGACTGATTTTGAATTCTTTTGTGATCTGTTTATATCCTTTCCCAGACTCTTTCTGAAGGCCTTAGAAAGCTCTTTAGATCTCACCATGGTGATACCACTGATATAATAAAAATAATCATAATAATAATAATAATTGTCATGCCCGTCTCGTACGATCCTCGTGTGTGCCACGCCCCCCTGATTACCCACGTGTGCTTCCCCGATCTGGCCCAGCTGTGTCCTATTATTTTCGCCCAGTCTTGTCTATTTGAGTCTCCATCTTGCCTCGCCTGTTGTCCGTCATTGATGTTAGTTTGGTTGTGTAGCTCTGTCCAATCCGTAGCCCTGAATAAATTCCCCATTACACCGTCTTTTTGCTGCCAGCGTCTTCCTTCGCCAGCCTGCCCGTTGCTACTTGCGATCCTGACAATAATAATAATAATCGATACTTTATTTATCCCCGTGGGGAAATTGTCTTTACGCCTCCCCAACTTGCTCTTTTTAGTAGAGTAAGTTGTCCACGACGGGCTGCCACTCGTAGCAGCGCCCAGGGAGCTGGGGGTCAACAATCAAGAGCAATCTAAAGTACTATCTGAGGTTTAAATAAGACAGGCTCCTCTAGAATACTAGAATACCTGATGTGGTGCACCTGAATGTAATTCTAGGCATAATAGAAATGAATGTAGGTGTCCTTACAAGAAATTGCTTTTCTGTTGGTTGCATTTTACAAATTATTTTTAAAAGACATTTCTTTAGTTTTATTTGTTCAGTTATATTACTGTTTTCTCTTAATATCGTTAAAATGAAAAATAAATGTCCATATGTTTACATATGGTAATGAAGACACTGGTTTTCAAGGGGTGTCCCAATTGTTTCACATAACTGTATATGTTCTATGATACTGTTAGCATAAGCATTACACCTGAGACCATCATTAAAATTATCAGCCACTTGTATGACAGTAGCCCTTCTGTTCTTTTGTACTACATTGGATAGCATTGACGAATCTTGGCTGGTCAGCACCCTATCAGCAGTTCGTGGTCTTTCTGTCTGTCTCAGTATATCGACTGCAAGTTAGCTTATGGTCTAATATACCCCAGATCTTGACACACACCGTTTTTACAAAATAGTCAACATGATTAGCTTTATATGGGGGTGGTCATAATGTTTGGCTCAAAAGTGTATTTTGTGCACTACAGTTACTCTGAAACGTAAAATCTTCCAATATAGTACTTAATCTACAAATGCTGTATACACTGGATGTAGATGTAGAAATAATACTTCATTAAGTATGAACGCAGCAGTAAATTTTGTCCCTGCACAAATTTTTCAAATCAATAATTTCTGATGTATTGTTAGCCGATTAAAAGCTTTTGTCTAATGAATGTTTCATTCTGAATAGAGAATTTGCATTTCATGTAGATTTACTCGGAGTATGACTAACAAGTTTCATTATGTTTATTCCACACTTTTTCCGTTTTTTAGATGAAACCAGCTTCATGAACAGCTGGGCTGGCCATCAATGCAAAGGCACTCTTACTTGTTTTTTTTTTGTTGTTTTTACAGCATCTCTGTCTAACCTTTAGTCCAGGAGCACAGCAGCCCTGCTCAGTTGTGCAGGTAAGCTCGATGCTTTATGACCTTCATGACCCGAACCATTTCTGCCTCAGCTCCTGATGTTGCGATGGCCATCAGATGGGACAGCAAGGTGCCCACTGCCCTCCTGCCCAAGACATTCCTTAATATCCTCCCTATCATCTTCCTCCTCTGCCCTCAATCCACATGCGCCCAGGTTCAAGGTAAGAACAAGGTGGTGTTCATTATTTTGCCATGGCTGGAAAACTTTAGCAAGACAGGCAGAAAAGATCTTCCGTGAGTGGGCAGCTTCACGAATACAGCTCGATTTTCAAAATGTTTTTTGCCATGGGGTTTGAAAAGGCAGACTTGACTGTTTAGAATATAGTTTCAGATTTCATACCCTACTGAGATTCAGGAAAAAAATCGATATATGCGAATAGATGATGCACACATCTTGTCTGACCTTGGAAACGCTGGTATTTGCACTCGCTCTAGCCAAAGAACTTTTTTCTATGGGTTTACACATTTCTTTTTTCAGACTTCTTTTCCCATTCAGGTTTTAGGTCAGTCTGATGTGTGTAAACATCTACAGCATAGTGTTCTGCTGTCTCTTGCGCTGTGTGGTTATGCTCTGCAGACTTATTGGATTTGGCTTTGGTTTCAGTTTACACCTCTCATGGAGCGGGAGGCCAGTGTGCCCTCTGCTGTCACTCTCCTCCACAGGCTTTTGCTTCTCACTACAGCCTGAGCTTATTTATAGCATAGCGGGAACTGCCTCACAGTGGCACACAAGTGTGTGTGTGTGCGCAGACACACACACACTCAAACACAAATGCACACACACATGCAGACACAATCTTTCAGGGGAGGAACTTGCAGGCAAGACAGTTGGGGAATTTCTTCTTCTTGCAATATTGCTGATTTCAGGGAAGGAAATTGAAGCAGCCTGCAAGGTTAATGTGTCCTTTTCTATTGTGGGGTTGAGGAAAAACAGGAAAGGGATTTAGCATTCAAGTCTCATACATGGGGGCCTGATTAATGGCACATAACTGTGGTATGTGTCAGAATAAAATATAACAAAGAGAGGACAGCGAAGAGAGGGAGACAGATGGATGCCAGTATTAGAAGATATGACAGACAAAGACAAACACCTGCTCAGCCGCCGCAAAACCTTTAACACATGGTGCTTAAATTCAGCGAAGAACCTTGACAACATGCGAATAAATCAATGAATCAATCATTTATTTATATAGCGCTTTACAACACTAAAAGTGACCAAGGCGCTTCACAATTAAAACTAAAATTATAGCAGGTAAAATAAAAACTGCGTGAAATAAAAACAGAATACGGTATCACAAATACACTACAACAAATATGAGAAGTCCAAAACATAAAACACAATAGAAAGTCGAAAGACACAGTATGGGGTACATGAAACAGTAAAATGTCAGCCCCAACTAAATATTAAAAGCTTTCCAAAGTAAGTAAGTCTTGAGTTTCGATTTAAAATGGTTGCATGGTAAATACTAAAGTTGAAGTATAAACATCAAATTTATATCACAGACGCTGTAGCTGTTGAGCCAAATATGCTTGTTTTTGGACCCTATGCCAGAGGTTTCAGCTGTCAGTGAAGCTGATGGAGTTGTGCATTTTCTGGAGCTGAAGCAACCTTGACATTTTCACCTTGTGCTGCCGAAATAGTGTTGGAAAAATTTTCATCCAATTGGCTTAACAATCTCCAAAAGCTAGGATTCATTAGTGTTTTAGTGTCTTGGCAACAGAAATAAGACCATAAAATCCAAGTAGTACAAATCTAAAGATTGCCTTTGACAAGGACTGTGAAGTCTAATTTTTTTACTGTGGAGGGAGTTGAAACTTGGTAAAATCCATGAAAGGTAAAGGGCGTTTATTGTCCTTTAATGTATGATGTCCTGGGAACTAAATTTGCTCATATATTTGTCTGACCTTTGTGTTTGTCATATATCGATCGCTAAGCATATGTGGTGTGTCATGCTGGGAGGCACTGGCCAGCCCACGGTGGCAGATTTATTCCACTTGAGAGATTCGGAAATAGTCAGGTTTGCCTATGTGGCTGTTCCCTGGATACACCCATTTGCAGCAGGGGGGTTAACCACATTATGGCAGATCTATCTTTGTTAGCATTACTGGTGTGACACCATGTCAGCTTTGTGGAGAGAGTGATCTTCCTCAATCTGGAGGAAGTCTGATCTGAAATGCACCATTTCTTGCTAGTGTCAGTTCAGAGTAGGATTCCTTGGACCTAGAGCAGTCTAATGCAGAATGTTTAAATCTGATCATACCTATGGCCCAGAACATGTATGTGGGGGTAGTTTTCTTGGAAATCCAAAAAAAAAATTATTGCGCTAAAGAAAAGTATATGTGTCCAAAATCAACCACTGGACATATAATGAAGAAAGAATATAATGAAAAAAGCTTCTTAGCACCTTGCTTTATCAGGCCATTTTGCTATTGATCCTTTAGTCCTATCAAGCCACACATTTGACAACACTGCTGTAAGGAGCATGCTAGCTACGGTCATCAGATAAACCTACTGGAGTTAAAGGCCCCATATTTGAAAGATACCCCAACAGAAGTATCTTTCAAAGAGCCAGATGTGGCATTGCATGGCGAAACATTAAACGTACAACAAGCAAGATGACCGGACTCTCTTTTTTTTTCATCTGGGGATGTTATATGTTCTTCATGGAGACTGTTTGATTTGGGTGTCTGTCACAATGCTTCTTAGTAGGCCATGTAGTATAAATCAAAAACTATCATGAAAAATGGGTATAATTTGAAAGCTTGCGTGAACAGTCGTGATTTTCACACGTTACATTTTAGAAGATCTTTTGGGGCCGACCATCCATCTATCCATCTTCCAACTGCTAATATGATGAGGGTCACTGGGGGGCCGGGAGCTTCTGTTAGGCAGCAGAGGACACAAGGTTAGGATACCTCCTGGATTTGACAAAATGAGAACAATGTCTACAAAATAACTTTACAATAACTCATATATTGCATTTAACACATAAGAACATAAGAAATTTACAAACGAGAGGAGGCCATTTGGCCCGAAAAGCACCTTTGGGGAGAGATGTTAAAATCTTATTTAGCTCAGATTTAAAGGAATCCAAAGTTTTAGCTTGTGCTACACCAACAGGAAGACCATTTCATACTCTACCTACATGCTGTGTAAAGACGTGCTTCCTCAAATCCAGCTTAAAATGTTCCCTTTCTAACTTATGACCACAAGTTCTTTTATTTGAAGCAATATTGAATTGAACAGCATCCAAACCTGTTAGAACCTTATATACTTGGATCATGTCCCCCTTATTGAATCCCCCCGTTTCTCACATGAGGGAAACAAATTATCAGTCGCACGTTACAGTAAGACTACCCTTACAAAGGGTTTCTGAATGGTTTATACGCAGGTTATTACTTAGGTTGTAGCAATTTGTAAATCATTAACAGACTATTTTAAACAAGTTATAGCAGAGTTTTCTTTCTATTAATTGATGAGTTGCTACCGTTTATAAGCGGCAAAAGGGAACCTTATTTTTTAAATGTTACCAAATTCCCTTTTACAAAATAGCCAGAATCAGCAAAAGTTCTGATCTAATAACATGGACAAAAGGTAGTCAGTCTGAGAAAATGTGCTTTTTTTGGGAAATCTCAGTGTAAATCTGATCAGACACTCAGGGTGCAAATGTCCAGTCGATTTGATGCATCTCTAGTTGGCAGTTATTTTAAATGCATATGTGAGACATCCAAGACCTGCTCCCTTACTCTGGGGCTAGACAGAGACTCTGCCCCCCCCCATAGGTATGAGAAAACCACTATTCAAGGTCAACCCCAGTCTTGTTACCTTTGAGTGTCTATATTGTCTTATAAATCTTGACTGAAGTTACAACCACTTTTCACAGATATGGTCATAGAGGAGCCTGAAACCAAGTCCTAGGCAGCATAGGGTAAAAGGTTGGGATACACAGTGGGTGAGATGACATTACATTGCAGGTTCTTATAAACCTCTTACAGGCTACTCATACAATGCAAAATGAATTTAATTAATTAGCACCAGGGCAAGTCTGTTGATTTATCTCAAAACAAATCCCAAAGACAAGAATAAAAATAGATAAAAAGAGTGAGAGAGATTATACAGTACTGTGAAAAGTCTTATGCAGCCAAAAAAAATACGTTTAAATAACTCATGTTGGTATTACGCCTAGCAAAGTGTGTCAGCTCAGCCATTTCAAAACCTCTGCTAAAATAACCCTGTTATTTCCAGTAACCATACATTATACCTGTGTGTTTTTTGACCTGACCACTAGCCCACCTCATATATCTATTCAATGTCTCGTTCGCTTTTTTAACTAATTAGGTTAATTAATTAAGCGAGCTGGTGGTGAAATTTAATAAATACATAGAATGGTTCGGGTGCCACTGAGGGGAAGTTTGGGAACTGAAGTGATGTTCATCTAGCTATCCAAGTAGATATCAGTAACTTTTTGGAGAACAGAAGACATTTTTACTAGTTTTTATTGTGTTACTCATAATTTTCATATGTTCTTATGTTAAATTATATTTTTTTGTTCTAAGAAAATGTGCACTTACTGCCCAGATAAATAGCGTTAAACATTTCTTTTGACTGCCTAAGACTTGCACAGTACTGTATAATTATCAGGCCTGTCAGTTTTTTATTGCTATAAAGATTAAAATTTAATGCAGTTTTTATCTTTTTTACCTGTCCCTCTCCCCCTTTCTCTCCACAATAATAAGGATGGAATTTTGAATGCACATTTTTTTAATGCCAATATTGATCCTATTTCAGTATAGGCATACCCATGGCAGAAATTTTCTTACTAATAAACATAAATGTGAGTGTAAATTTGTGGGAGGTGGGGTAGGCCACCCTATTCTGCTTCGATAAGTGTGTTATATTGCCGTTTCCCATCCCCCATTATCCGCATAAAAATCTGGATATGAATAAATGCATCAACCAGCAATTTTAAATTATATTGACAGATGAAATCCAATGCAAATTAAGAAGCTTAGACAGGCTGTGTAGCATCATGCACATGTATGCAGGATGAGTGTATTCTGTGTATTGGGTGTATTCTGTATATTGCATGTATTGTGTGTATGGATATATTCTGCTGAGATATGCCTTAACTCAGATTTACAGTGAATAGATGAGCTAGTGTGGATATAATGCAGTGCAGCAATGGCTCATTAAATCTATTGAATGTATCATTAGATTTTCCTGGATCCTGCGCATAACCCTGTGGGCTCCTCATAATTTGCTTGCTGCAAAATGTTATAATGAGCTCATTGAAAGGGCCCCTTTTGACCTTTGACCCTACTCTCCCAGCACCTGTGTGTTAAATGGAGAGATTCAGAGGAGAGACTTGTCAAATATCTTTCTACTCTCAGTTGTATTGATTTATGTTTTGGATGTATTTGACATGACATTCTGTCCTTTCAGACTGAGTCATTTCGAATTTGCCAGTGATGGAGAATTAATAAAGGCATTATTTAATTTGCTTGTAGGAGTTGCAGAGAGTATGCACGCTGTTCACTTTGCATTTGCAGTGTCAGCACTACTCCTGTTCTGCCGTATGTCATGTCTCTGCCAGAGTGCCCCCTCCCTACCCCTTCATAGGGCACATTATGTATGGCATGTAGAGCTCTACCACACACACATCTCCCATCTTCCCTGATTTTACTGTCTGGAGGCGCAGGCCTCACTAAGAGTGGGGGTCGATTGCAGGCCAGTCATGTAAGTCTTCTCTGATTCCCAAACTGATACAGAAGACATTTAAAAGTAGCTCAGTTCACTGACTGAAGATGCAGCGCAACAATTTTGTTAACAGAACCATCTTAAAGAAAACAAAGGAACACGAGATATGCTGAATGTGAGTTTTTTTTGTTTCAAAACCAGGTAAAGACCCCAGAAAGGGAAAGAGTAGAGCAAAGGGTAATAAAATTGTTTGGAAAATTGATTAACACAGTAAAAAGCCATACTGCGCATTTGAAGACCTGAAACATCAGTTACCCTCTTAGTGCTAAGGTTCACCTGTCTGGGATATGACAGTATGATTTTTCCTGTGCCTTCAGTGTGAGATTAGAGGGTTTGATCATACTTGAGGACATAGCACTGTCACATCACAACACTATGCACAAAGTGATCCATTCCAACACTTTTTTTGAACTCATTTAGCCCTTTATAACCAGAATGAAAAATGGTATTGGTTTTTAATGTTGTATATGCTATGACATTCTATGTCCACCAGAGGGAAGCAATTCTCCTCATCAGCCCTTTTATGTAAATGTGACAAAGGATGTTTTGGTTCATCCATTGGCTTTTAAAATAATTCAGCATCCATGAAAACAAATCACCCTGGATATCCTGTGTGTGTGAATACGAAGGCCGTAGGATGAAACCTCTGTCATGGCTCTTTCTTCTTGTGTTTAGCCTCTGGCTGCCATCTGGTAATCATCCTCCGACTCTCTGTAGGCTCCACACCTTCCACCCAGGAGTAGGCAGCCTGTCAAGGTGAACCTTCTGACTCATCTCAGAAGGAGGCTGTTGTTGCAGAGCTGGAGCTGATCAGGCCAGCTTTGCCCTTATAGTGCTGGTCTGAAGAAGCAATACATTGCTTTTTTTTGTCATCACTGGAAGAATTTAAAAGGTGTCACTGAGAAATGAAGATGTCATGCAGTTTTGATATATTTAAACTGATTGAAACAAAGGTTGATTATCTGGAAATGAGAAAATAAAATGACACGCAGAGAAAAATGGATTGTCAGAAAGCCATGAGGGTTTAATGGGTTTATGAAGGAAGGTGGAATGGGCAGCTGAAATGTCCTGTCTGGCTGGCTGCTGGACACAGTATCATTGCCTTGACTGGTAGGCTGCCCCTACAGGGCCACGTCTCCTGGTGATTTCATGGCCTCTTTGTGGAGATGGCTCAGGAACAGCCGTTATATTGTCTCTTCCTCCGAGGAAAAAATGGGAAGTTGATTGATACTGGAGTGGGGGTGGGTCGGGAGGGACTGCCGAGTGGTGCCATTTCAGACAATCAAGAGTGAAAATTCCGGTTGAACATCTAATAGATGAGGGCAGTCAGGTTCTAAAGTGTAATGTTTCTGAAGTATTAATACCATAGGGGCATTTCTCAGTGTTTTTCTTTCCCATCTCACTTCATATACCCCCATATATCTAATCTTTAATTCTGTTTTTCTCCACAGAAGGAGCTACGGGTGGTGTGGGGGGGGGGGGCGGTCAGGACAGTTTTTTTTTTGACAAACGGTCCGATTAAATTTTGATCCCAACAACCTCGCTTTGAACAATGAGTCGTTTTCGCTCGGCAGTGGGTGATTTATTCTCTCAGCTCCTCCAGTTGCAACTTCTTAGCGTAAGCTGGAAGGCAAATGTTTTATGTGAGTGTTCCTGTGTGATATCATATACCCCAATGTATGTGTCTGCACCTTTGTGGAGACATTTATGTCTTATGTGTGTTTATGTGCTGGTGTGTGTCTACAGTATGTGTGTGTTCGCGTGTGCTTCTGTGCATGTGCCTATCCATTCCTCTCATTCACCTGATGCCTCAATGGGCCTGGCTCCAGAAACACTTAAATAATTACCCAAGAAAGTGATGGTAGTCTTTGAGGTGGTCAGTGTGTGTGTTGCATGGGAGTGCTTCTGAGCTAATGTGTCTGTTTTTTGGTGCAGTTGAACAATATTAGGTTTCCGATGGGAAGGCTGTTTTGCACTTATGTTGGTTGCACCAACAGGGGCTGGTAGCAAACATTCCCTCATCATGTCTGGTGGATTTATTCCAGCTCCAGTGCAGATAGATCTTCCCTGGGAATAGATAGATATGGAAACTTCATATAATAACAGCTCCTGGCAAAGACACTAATGCCCCTGGTTCATTGTCTGGAAGTACATGGCATTGGCCCAGATGATTTTATTAGCCCTGCAGTTTTCTATTCGCTCAGCAGTCTCCCGCTGTCGAGCTCCACCGGTCAGGGTGTGCAGAAACATAATCAGAGTAGCCAGTCATAACTGGGCTCGCCACCTCCCTCTCTCCGTCTGTTTTGTCACCCCCCCATGCCTTCCCGGGACTGCGTATCTGGGCTGTCAGTGAGTCCAGTGCACTCATATTAAATAAGTTTGTCCATTATGTCATCCTGTAGTGGTACCTGAAACAGTGAACCTGTAAGATGAGGGAAGGAATGGATTTCCTGGTGTGGGGGGAAGTCAGTCCCCTTTATTCATGTTTAATCTTATTAAATATGCTTGGTTGAGAGGCCCCAGACAGAAAGAGCAGGCCATACATCCAGCCTTCTGTCATAATGGATAGACTTGATGCCAGTAATGTTCTCCGCATGTTGCTCACGCCTTACAAAGAGCTTCGTGTTTATTTTCTTACACGTTGACCTCAAAATGCTAGTTGGGCTGCCATGTGTAGCTGTCCACTAGCACAGGATAAACTTGCCAGCAGTAATTATAAGGGATGCTGGTTCGTTTTTAGAGTACCATTATTACTTTTTGTCTGTGTTTTTTGTGTATTTTGCAAAATATTTGTAACTGACGCCCCCTTGTGGGGAGAAATGAAAACAAAAAGTCAAGTACAGCATGATTTTCAAGACTCCACTGAACTCATGTAACTCGTCTTTCCTGCTCGATTTGACTGTCCATGAATCAAATGACCTGTGGGTCTGTATGTTAGTTTGACTTTTTCAAGCAAGCAGCGATAGATACAGAAGACTGGTCAGGAGCTGTGGCTCTTCATAGTCAATGTTAGTGCTGCACAGTGCTGCTCTCCCTGCACCTCTCCATTCTGCAGCTAATGTGTGTGAGGTCTAATCATCCTCTGGCAATTGAAGAGGACAGTGCACCCAAATGAGCTGTGGTCAAAATAAGTGGGTTTTTGTTCCATTTCACCATAATAATAAACCACAGAGTAACCAAGATAGAGACTCCTTCTAACTCTAGCCTGAGTGAGACGTCCAAGACCTGCTCCCTTACTCTGTCTCCCCCCATAGGTATGAGAAAACCCCTACTCAAGGTCTAGAGCTGCTCCATGGTTTGTCCTTCATTGTTCTGGCAGCTGGCAAACTTTGCAGTCTCTCACTGCACCAGCAGCAGATGCTCATCTGTCATTAGCAGTGATTTCAGAGTGCGGAACACTGCTCATGGCAATGGAGGCTCAAAACAAGCACGCACACACACGCACGTTAGCTCGTAGACGTGCAAACTTGCATACAAGCTGTCTCAAGGTCACTTCTGATTGTCTTCATTGGCTGGAGAAATATATGCTTGAAATACAGGTGCTCCATGGCTTGCAATGGGGTTGCGTTCTGATGAACCCATCATAAATGGAGAATATCATAAGTTGAATATAAATATATGATAAATAAATGAGCAAATAAATAACTACTGTCACTGACTGAATAAAAAATAACTGTAACTAACTAAATACCAGTAACTGAAAAGTAAATAAAGGCATACAAGATTATTTGGTTAAAAACACGATGCATTACCTTGTTAAACTCTGTATGAGATGTTCACGTTCGTGTCTGCTGCAGAGACTGGAAGTGTGGCTGTGTGGATGCTGCCATCGCCGATCATTAGTGGAAAGAATCATATAGCATATCGGCACTACCACTTTCGCCCCTCATAATGTTAAAAGATCATTAAGTTGTTTACTGTTGTAAGGCAAGGAGCATCTGTATACTTAATGTTTTCGTGGTTTAAGACCTTTAACACAAAACTCACAAATAGGCCACTAGATGGAGGCAGTGCACTGAATTTTGTATGTACTCCATATTACTGGTAAAGTGTTACATTTTTATCCTCTTTAATAAATATGTTAAAATAACCAAACATATTCTTACTTTTTTAATAGTCTTATTGCATTGCCAGGACATATGTGACTTTAATATTTCTAGCTTTCAAATAAGATTTTCCTGACAGTTAATTTTCATTGCCTGATATGAATTTACCCTCCTGTACTCCAGCACCCCACTGCATATGAAGTTGTGGCCTCCAGCCCTGTTTGGGTATAGGCAGGCAGACAACCACCCCACCTCCCGAACAAGTCGCTGTGTAGCAGGAGTGTGTGCCCAGACATTACCATATCCTACTCTGCTGGGTACCACCTTCCTTGAATGATAATTGTCGGGAGAGGGCAGCAGTTTTATGAGTTGGGCCTGTCCCGTGGGCTTTCTGCGAGTGCCCTACCTGGAGTGGGAAGCCCTCGTCTCTGTCAAACACGTCATTGCCGTAAACTCTGACATTGAAGGGGGGTGTCCCCATTCTGCCATAATGCATACGGTTTTTACTGGTGAATGACTCAGCTTTTGTGTTGACGAAGGACACTGTAAGGTGCAAAATCTGATATTAGTCTGTTTGATGGACACATTTTTCGTTGATGCTTTGAATGCAAGTCCAAGTTTATCATCTCGGAGGTGTATCTGTCTGAGGCTCGTGCCCCCATCCCTCAGTCCTAAGTGCAGACACCCAGCTAGAGGGTTTCCCCTTGGGGCCTATGTTGTTGCCACACCGAACAGGGCCTGCTCTTTATCTCTGCCTACTTTACAGGCCACCTCTGGGCCTTGTCTCGGCACGCCCCACCCCCTTTCCCCACTTCACAGGTATGCTCCTTAGAAAGTACATTAAGGCAACCTTGTTTTATTTCCACATTAAGAGAGCCCTGTCTCTACTCAGCCATGAACTATAAAGACGGTCTCCATTCCTGGCGTTCGTGGGTGCCGCTGTGACTCTGATGGCCTGCAATAGCCAGGCTCATGAAACATTATGGGGGCCTGTAAACGCTGGCTCAAAGGCAGCCCCACGCAGGCCTGGAAAGGGGGAAACGATTTGTCGGCTACGGCTTTGAACTCCCGTCTCACGACGAGCTCCATTAACTCTCTGTCTTTGCTCCCGTCTATCTGCCACCATCCTTTAGTGGTGGTGCTGCATTTTATTACCATCTCGATGGGCCGACCACCCAAAAAGGCCATCATTTTCCATCACTGCTGCTTCAGCACCACGTTTTTTGTCCACGTTGGATGGAACAGATGGAGTAGAACAGACATGGCACCATGCCGGGATGTGAGGCAGTTGAGCTACGTCACTTACAACTCATGCCCCTTGTTCCAAGCGAGGAATAGAGGAGGCATACATGGCAAGTTGACCCAAGGGTATTGTGTGGCCTTAAGCCTCTATCCATGGTTGTCATGTAACTGTATTGCCTACTCTACATCTTGGGATTCTATGATATTTATACTAATATCTAGTACTTTTGGTCTGATGGCCTGCAATAGGCAGATTCATGAAACACTGTGGAGGCCTGTAAGTGCTGGGTCTCTGGTGGCCCCATGATACTAGTATCGGTATCAGATCTGAAAACCGAAACATAGTGAACTGCAAACTACTCTACTAAACCATCAAGAGGAGGTAGAAAAACAGGTTCCTACGACGCTAGTAATGTAATTAAATATCTAAAAACTAAACATAAGAAACAGTATGGCAAAGCTGCAACCCACAGCACTGTGCAACAACCCAACATGCAGCAAACGCTGGTACAGAGAGAGAAAATGTAAAACAGTAATCCTTGTGCAGTGAAAATAACAGAAGTTTTTACCCAGTATATTGTCCTTTACAATCAAGCATAGTATCACAATGGTGGTATGTCGAGAGCACAACACATTCTGAGCTGGTATGTAGTGTGTGAAGTTTTTGTATCCCTGCTGTATTGTCTTAGATTGCCCACTACATATTTTTAAATCGTAGTTGAATCTGGCCCGACTGATCCATCATCTTCCATCATTAATCAGTGAAATCTGCAAAGGTGCTGCTCATTCTAACAGCTACACTTGCTGGCTCGGCTTTACTGGGGTCTCCGGAGAGTCCCTGTGATCATAAGTATGTAACTTGTTTTATAAAAAATACATTTTGAACAGAAGTTTCAGAAGGAAATTTAAAAAAAAACATTGAGCTGCTCACCTATTTTTAACCACAGCAGCCCCCCCCCCATCCCATCATCCCCATTTGTGCCTTTCTTGATATAAGTAGCCCCTTCAGCAGGGGCTGATGTGACCTTTCCAGGGACTTGCAAGCCACAGTGTCTTATTGCATGAAGCATCCAAGTGCAGTGAAGCACACACAGAAAACTTTTAAATATTAATACATATTCTCAACCAGTTGAAAAAAGGACATCTGCTGAGATCTAACTTATCAAATGAAAATTACTGATCTGTGTTACAATGTGCTCAGTCTGCATTAAAACAACGGGACATCATCCTTCTAATGTTCATTCTTCCATTTTTCACAGGTTCTGATCAATCTCCGTGTCTGTTTCATGGTGGAAATTTGTATTATGTGAACAGAAGGTGTTTCCACTTCATTTAAAGCAGCTTGAAAATGAGACTTGGGAATCACGTAGGAAGAGGAAATGGCCTGACTTGTCCTCAGGGAGTGTTACAAAGGTATGACCTTTGACCCTTGAAATGTGTTCCTGCCTTCTTTTCCCTCACTTTTAATGGTCTGGGAATGATAGAGCTAAAAGAAATATCTATGTGCAGGTCTGCATGCACTGGTATCCTGCAGGCTGTTCTACTGCTGTAATCCCAATTGTGCATGCCATTCATTTTTATGAGGTGTACAAAATCATGCTGTTTTTAGTTCGAAAACCATTTGTGTTTTCATGAACGATTCATTGTCAATTCTGCTTAGCACATGAAAGATGTGACAACGTCCCTGAATGCCGCAAATGCACGCTGCCGATTCTCGTTGTTCATGCCGCCTTGCCATGAACTGCTTTCATCTGAGGGATGAACCTCCCTGATGAGATGTGACAATGTTTAAGCCATCACTCCCAACGTTACTGGGACAACGACGGTGAAAATCCTCATACAATCTGGATTTCTTAGGAGATATAAAGGAAAATTTCATAGATTTCACACCATTCCATGGTGCATTAAGGTGAGCTCAATAAAATTTAGTTGAGCAGTAAGATATGCAAGCTGTAGACTAAATTAAAAATGATAGCATGGGAAGCCACAGGGAAAATCATTTTTGTTTTCTCTTAATGAGCAGTTCTTATAGAACAGGTTTGTTTAATCACGAGTTCCTGTGGTGTAAGAGCTTCTAGGTCTGATATTCAGTGGAACACTTTTCCTGGGTTGAGAGATTTTACTTTGAGAGCTCTAGCTGTATGTCAGGTACATGGGACCTCAATCCAGCCTGCTTGCTTTCACTATATAAGTCAGACATCCTTTCAATCCCAGTGCGGCACTCAAGAAAGGAACTGTCACCACGCATCACTTGCGGCCAATATAGCAACGTCTGTTATGATAAAACAGATTTGCTCGCAAGGTATTTTTTATTGTGTTCCGAGGGCCCAATAACAATGTAGTGACTGACAGTGTCACAGTTAATCTCTCAGACAGCATGCAGACAGCACTTCACCTCCTGGTTTTACTATGTCCCACCCTGTTCTGCTGAAGGAACCGGCAGAGGAAAAAGGATACCCCAGAAATCCACCCGGACTGAAAGTGGGAGCTGTGCTTGATTCAGTCAGTGGCCATTTCATCTTCAGTGACGAGAGTATAGCATCTCTCTTTAGTAATGGAACGATTTAGCTAAATTCTGAGAATCATCACAGCTAAACCAGCAATGTTTAATGACAAAGGGGGCCCTGGATCTTCACAATAAGTAAGTCATTGTCTTTAATGGCTGTAACTCAGTATCTCTCTCCAGCCTGCGGATGCATCGATTTCGTGTCCATCTTTCGACACGTCTGTCTGTCTCTGATGCAGTTCTTACTATTCTTTCAGTTTTGTGTGGCTGCCATGCTTGAATCCTAGTCATGCTGTTAATGGCTCACCTCTCTTGAGCATGTTACCCCAAAGCGCCACAAGGAGATGTCCAAAAGCAGTAGACCATCAAAAGGATGTTCTCATGCTGCCCCCACCCCCCCACCCACTTTAATTTCCAGCCGAGTCCAACGGGGAAACTTTAAACTGTAATTACATGGACTGCAGCCACTCACGGGCAGCTCGCGGGGCTTAAAATGCTGAGCTGTGATACCTGAGTGTGTAAATTACTTCTCTCCCGTGTCTCCGATGCGCCTGGCTGCATGTGAGAGAAGCCTAAAAATTGTCCCTGTTGTCCCAGTTCAGCTTTTGCTGTCTCTGGTATTGGGTCTCTTAACAAATGATATTTCTGCCCTTTCTGCTGCCAGAGCAGAAAATATGGAGTCACAAAACAGTGTATGTGGGGCAAAGGGATGCGGAGAGGTGATGGACAGAGAGAAAGAAAGGAGATAGTGGTACGGGGAGGATATGGGGTTGAATGAGAGTAATGAAGGAGAAGACCCAGAAGAAGAGGATTCGAAGTGGAGGCAGTAAAAGGGATGATGAGAGAGGAATGAGGGGGGAGAATGGAATTTTTAGGAGATGGTGAGGATATAGAGGGAGAGGAGACGTAATGGGGAAGAGGAGGAGGAAAAGCGGGCGAGAGGGAGCTTTATCATTCGGTCACTTAAGCATTTAAAGGCAGCCTTTATGCTAAGCCTCATGCAGTTCTGCCGCTTAGTGGATCTGTGTCCTTGCCACACATAGATGGTTATTTTGTTTGATCGTGATTTTCTTTGTGTTGAGAGAAAATGTCTCCCTGAGTCATGGCGGTGGTTTATACTGGCAAACATCGCCTTGAAACAGAAACAGACAATGTGCCTCTCACTTAGGCTCAGATGAGGCCTGGATTTTCTAAGAACCGTTGGATGGTATGTAATAGCCTGGGAATGGAATGTTCTGGTATGATGACATGCCACTAAGTTCTTGTGGTACAGTAGAGTAAGTTCTGTGTATAATTTTACTCCTCAGAGGGTGGAGAAGTTGAACCAGGTGAAACTTCTTTTACTACTTTTGGAATTTGGACTACTGTTAGTGCTACCCAAAACTTGGGTCAAAGTATGCTGGGAGGTGGCCAGGAGGGACTTTGTTCATGTAGACCAAAGCATCAGTATGAGTATACAGCAATACACCCTCATCCCCTTAAGGAACTGTAGGTTTGAAGTCCACTTCTGATCCTTCTTGTATCCTTTGCATGTTTACTGGAATGCCTCTGTCTCTCGTGGAGAAAGCTAGTATCCAAAAGTGCAGATCAGCATTGATGGAAACATTCACATCTGTATCAATCTAGTTGGAATCAGGGAACAGCAGATTTTGTTTTAGCTCCAGAACTGATTTAACCCCTCTTTGTTTTTCATGTGGGGCGGCATGGTGGTGCAGTGGTGCAGTTAGCACTGTTGCCTCACACCTCTGGGACCTGGGTTCAAGTCTCCGCCTGGGTTACATGTGTCTGGAGTTTGCATGTTCTCCCCATGTCGTCGTGGGGTTTCCTCTGGGTACTCCGGTTTCCCCCCACAGTCCAAAAACATGTTGAGGCTAATTGGAGTTGCTAAATTGCCCGTAGGTGTACGTGTGTGAGTGACTGGTGTGTGAGTGTGCCCTGCGATGGGCTGGCCACCCATCCTGGGTTGTTCCCTGCCTCGTGCCCATTGCTTTCAGGATAGGCTCCAGACCCCCCGCGGCCCAGTATTATAAGCGGTTTGGAAAATGGATGGATGGATGTTTTTCATGTTTTTTAGAAACAGTGTTTCAATTAAAACAAGTTTCTAGTATGGCTTGACTTAAATATTGAAATTTCCTTTGTGTGTGTGCAGTGTGGAATTATGGCATCCTGTCAAGGGGGTGCTGGTTAGGCTCCAGGTTCACCGCGACCCTATACTTGATAAGTAGTTTTGGAACATGGGTGGATAGCTTCTTTGTTAATGTGACGATTAAGACACTTTATCCATTTGGGTCCAGAAGATCTCAAAATATTTCACATGCTTTTTGCCAGCTAGGAGTCTAGGACCATTTTCCATTTCATACCATTTACCCAGTCAGGACTGTTTCTCAGTTTTAATAATTTCCAGGTTTCAGTTTCATTTTAGGCTGCGTCCATTTGAAACTGATTCCTAGTTCGAATTATTTCCCTGTTTTCCTCATCTGGAGTAATTTCCCAGTCCAAGCTACTTCCCATGCAGCCATGAGTCACTTGTCCATTAGGCAGAGAGCCTATCTGAAGCTGTTATATTTTTATTTTTATTTATTTACTAGATTATGTTGCAACAACACAATCAATGCCTAAACTGTTGGATGAACCAAGTTAACCATCAAGCTATATGACACCCTTTAGCAGCCTTCCAGTTGCCGATATGTTCCCTTTGAGGTGGCTGGCATCTGAAAAAATCCTTCTGTATACAAGCATCACCCTCGAGGTGGCTAGCAGCAGCCCCCATACCCAAATGTGTATCCCCCCCAACGTAGTGGTAGTGTCAGCTGCTTGTTTCCTGTGATGCTAATCAATGGTGATTGTTCAGGACAGTCAGGCCACTAACAGCCTTTTTGCATACAAACCACTGGCAAATGCTGGTAGCATTAAAAGCATTCTGATTACTACGGGACTAGGCATTTTTTTGCTATTTGCATGTGCTTTCAGCAAACATGTGGCTGTATGTAGGCTATAGAGCAGGTCACTTGAAAGCACGGGAAACGAAAATGATGGCAGTTATAGACACACTTGCCTGTAATTTTAGGCTCTGTCAATAGAGGGAGCATGCACACTTTCTAGGGCTTACTACCTGCTTTGTTCTTTTCTGAGATCTGATTTTCTTCTTTATGTTTCCTCCACTCTCTTTTGTCCTCTCCTTTAGCTTAAGTGTCACTTCTGTCTGTCTTACCAAACCTTATGCAAATTAACATATTTATATAGGACTCACAGTCTGCCAAAATGAGTTAACTCAACAGTTGCCTAGGCATATACTGGATTTTACAATCAGCCTAATAACACATCTAAAATATTTTTTACAAATATTCATGCTCACAAGAGAGCCATTGTTCTCTTCATCTGTCCTCGTTCCTCTATAATTTCAGTCATTTTACCATTTCCACTCTCACTTCACCCCACTGTCTCAGTCTGGAGGTAAGGAGCAGGCCCTATAATTGTTCACTTGTGCATGGGATGAATCACAGGGTAGATCACTGACATGCATCATGGGAAGCATCCATTCTGAGTGGTGCAATGGAGCTGTACACTTACCTCAAGGAGACACCTAAGCCTACTGTCACCAAGAGGTGGATAGAGGGTTGTTCCTTCTCAGTCAGTCATTCCAGTTGAGGACAAGGTTTTAATGTGGTCAGTCATTGTAGATGTTCATAAGAGTGTGGTCTCACTGTTATCACTATTGCTGTAGACGAGGGTTGCCCACTTCTGGTCCTAGAGGGCCAGAATCCAACACAGTTTGCAGATTTCCCTGCTAAAACACATCTTAATCAACTGATTACCAGATGTACAGTAGTAGGTGTGTTTGGGCAGGAAAACCTGCAAACTGCATTGCAAACTGGGCTTTCCCGACTGGGTGGCCCTGACTTGGGCAACCTTACTGTAGAAAGTTCAGCATAAAAATTCCAAGTAAAAATTTTTTTATGCATAAGTTGGAGGAGCATGTGGATGCTGGTTTTACAGTAGTTATGACTTACGAATGTTAGATGTCAGTGAAGTAGGTGAGCAGAACATGGATGTAATCTGAATAATAGGTGACAGTCATGTGTAGGAGGCTTGTGAAGTCTGCTGTCAGCATTTTTACTAATGAAATTCGTATGACTTCAACTTGTGCCAGACCATTGTCACTAGTAATATTCCTGTGTATGGGAGCAGGTCCCAGCATAAAAAGGTGTCATTGTATATAGAAGTAGTCTAAACCTCAGTGGACTGAAGCAGGACTGCTCCGGGTAACATGCACACTTCACTTCCATGTTCATAATCTTTTGCCACCAGATACATTGTGGGAGAAGCTAGTGCGTGCCCTTGATGAGAGATGGGATACAATGTGGTCGATTTTAATGGTGTCATTGCAACAGCAGTTCTGCCATTTGGAGGAGCACCGGTTTTGGCTTGGTAAAGCTAGGAAAATTGGTGGGTTATAGTATGATATTGATATGAAGGTTTAGGTGGTCTACCAGCAAGAGGTGAGCATTAGTGTGGTCTCAGTTGTGCCATTATTACTTTAGATGCCTTCTTTATGCCAACCTGACCCGCACATGAATAAGTGGAATGGAAAATAAATGGATTGATGGATGACTGCCGATCAATAGAATGGTCATATTTTTGATTTCAGCAGTTAGAGGATGGGGCTGAATACTGCCCCAGGGTTTACAAGTATATCTTCTGAGAGGAAATGCAGACCGAAAATGAAGAAAGCTCACATTTAGATTATTCACTTCTCATGAACTGGGGTGTGTCCTCTCAGCAAAAACACTGGTCAGATGCAACAACTGCGATTAGGCATGATCTATATATACAGTGAACAGTGTTCTACACTATAGGCCAGCACGCATTATTTTTGTGCACATTCATTTTGGCCAGATAAGCAGACCATTCCCAGTCATGATTCTGAGTTGTTCTGGTACCCGGTCAGTTACATATAACCTGACATCTGGCCAGTGTGCCGATCTTAATGCGGATCTTAAAAAGTTTAATCTTTCAGTGTTTATGTTTTGGAGCACAGACTGAAATGATTGGCAGGGGGCTCCTTTCAGCCAGACTTTAACTGAGAGGCTTAATTGTGCCTTTGGAACTGAATGGAATGACACATTTAATCAAAAGTATTTGTCCCTCATCAGCTTTAATGTGGATTTTGTTTCTTCAAACCAAATCGAAAAATATTGAGAAGGTCCTCCTTCCTCTTCGGCGCTGATAGGAGGGCTTTATGAAGGAGTACAGATGAGTAGTGTGACGAAGTTGATAGGACAGGAGGATCGGGATTCAAAGGCCCCTCTTTACAGTGATTGTTTAATTAGCCTTTCTTTTGTGGTGTGGTGAGCCAAATGAGTGTGGGGAAAAAAACCGCCAAGCTATTGGCTGGGGCTGACATGCACAGATTGTGAATGCTTAGAAGGAACTGGCAGAGCCATTAATAGGGTTATTATCATTGGAGAGGTTTTTTTACCCCCTACAATTTCCCTCGTCAACTGCTGGAAGCCAAGGGACACTCTCTGCAAAGCAGGACATGTTCAGTTTGTTTGTTTTTTTTATTTTTTTTTGTAATCCAGTTGTGCTGCTTCTCTACTCCAGACTCGGCCTATGGAGTGAGGAAAGGTTTGCCAAGGATTTGGGAAAGGAGCTGCTACCAGGGATCGCAATGTCCAGGGAGGTTGCAGTATCCTAAACCTCAGGTCTGGATTGCGGGGCAGGCAAACAGGCTGTACGTTACTCTGAGGTGCTTGAGACTGGTGATACTCCTTATGTCATTAAAAAAAATACTTTACTGTTTTTATTTCTCTGTCCATTCTTTAATCTCTTTAAGGTTCTTTCTGCACATGACTATGTACAGCACCAGACAAAAGCACTGACACATCTACTGAAAAATGTTGTGCTTTTCAACAAGATGAATGAATCTAATGAATCTAAGCACACCTTAAGGTTATGTAATAAGTTTTTCCTTGTGAACAAGAAAACAGATGCTGCGATAGGTGACCTGGCCCCCACAATCCCCTAGCCTAAACCCCATAGAGCTGGTTTGCGATGAGTTGGATAAAAGAGTATGAGCAATATACCCAACTTGTGCCCAGAACTTGTGGAAACTCTTTCAGGAATGTTGGAGAAGCATTCCAGGTGGCTATGTCTGGAAGCTGCTTGAACGAATGTCAAAAGTCTGGAGTACTGTCATCAAGGCCAAAGGGGACTATTTTTAAGGGTCTAAAATTTGAAAACATTATGAGACGTATAAATAAAGGGTCTTCTCTTGATCATTGCAATATTTGATGTTTCAGTTTCATTGCCTCGAGGCATAAAATAGAGACTGATGCATTAAAAGCAGGTGTGTCCAGACTTTTGACTGGTTCTGTAATCATACTACAGATCTATAGACCATGAAGCCAATGTCTAAACTAAATGGCATGTGTTTCATTCAGGATGAATGCATACAACATTGTTTTTAAATGGGTGTTTCGGTGTATGGCTGGAAATAAATTCTAAATAGACAAATGACTGATGGCTAAAGAGGAAACAATAGACACATCACATAGATGAATGGACTAAAAGGTAAAAGGTAGGTGTTGAAGATTGATTTTTGCATGAACCCTGGGGAAGAAACCCTGGAAACTGTATTAATAGGCTCGTTGTGCCTCTTCCTCTTCATCTGCATGATAGTTGTGGCAGCCACTCTGGCACTGTTTACACTTGGTTTTAAAATGCGTCTTGGGTGATAGGATTGCAAGTGGACAGCGCTAAATACAAGTGTAAACGACCACCCAGACGCATTGTGATCTGATCACTCAAAGCACTTGCTGAGGTGGTCTGGGTCGCATTTGATGCCATACCTTTTGTATTATGAACACTAATCCATCCTGATGCATCCCCCAACAAGGATGTCACAATGAATGCGCATGAGACAGTAACGAAATCTGTACATAAGTGGTCACCTGGACACCTTGGAGATGCATGATAGGTATGGCTGTAAACGGCGATGTGTCTCAGCTGTCTACTTGTGATCCGATTACCCGAGATGCATTTTAATATCAAATGTAAACAGGACCTCCTATTTACAGAATAGTGTCACTGCTGAAGAGATTCTGATCACTCTGTAGTATAGAGAAATGTGAACTGGTGAGCTGAGAAAGAATTGCAGGGTGGGGGGAGGGGTGCAAGTGAATTAAAAAACATTATTATTAAAAACAACTGTGGGGCTGGGGGCAGATTGAGTTGGGGGCAGATCTGTTTTGCAACCATCAGAAATATTAAAAATAGGTACAAATTATTTGACACTAACCAATTAAAATAATTAAAATGTGTAAAATAGACAGGCACCATGTATTGAATACTACTGTACAAACTGACTAGTAAAGTAATGAAAGTTGCTTAGTCAATTCTGGCAAACTTGGACAAACAATGGATAAAATTCTAGCTGCTAGTAGTGTTAAAAGAAACTGTGATGGCAAAGCAAGACCTAAAACAAGTAGAAACAGATAATATGATGACACATATCTGGAATACCATTCTGTGTGTCTATGTCGTTGGGGGTGGTATGGATAAATATATCAACCCTAGGGTGGCCCTGTCCACAAAAAGTTTGAATCCCACTGCTGTAGCAGGTTGTATGAATGTTACATTTATATAGTGCTTTACAGAAGCAGTGGGAAGCCACTTGAACCGCCATAACTGTAGCACCCACTTGGATGATGCAACAGCTGCCATTCTGCATCAATAGCAGGGCTGCAGCGATTCATTGAGTAACCTGAATAACTCCATTATGTACAATCCTCCGTAGAAATTCTTTGCTTCGATTCTTAATTTAATCTAAAAGGCAATGTACTGCCCAGTGATTATTGCTGTCGCACAGTGCGCTTACGTTGCATTACGTGTAACAGAGCGGTGGGTATGCTACCATAGGGACCCATTGTAAAAAATAGAATCACGTTCATTTCCATTGCTTACCAAGCATTTTAAGGGGAATGTTGATGAAATAACAGATTTAATTTATTTATTTATTGAACATTTAATACATTAGCTGTCATTAAAATTTTAAATATTATTTTGTTTTTATATGTGTTCAGCATTAATGTTTACATAATTAATAGTCATGACCTTAGGCAGCTTAGCCAACTATCGAAGCTAACGTTCCCATTTCACTAATGACTTTGTCAATAAATTACTATTGACGCAAAGTAATGTTACATATTAAGCTGTTCTGGTTATCAACGGCTTCATGATTATAGTTAGCTGCACTGCTACCATGATAATACACCTAATTAAAATATCAGTTTACAGCTCGGCTTGGGTCATATGGTTCAGTGTGAATACACTACTACATTTATGGTAAAATAGCTTAAATTATTTTGTGGTAATTTTTTGCCAGAAATAATAAAAAAATAAATATACCGCGTTGTGATAAAGTGTTTGTATTTTTATGTGCGATTTTTAAGTGCTACATTTGTAAACAGCACTGGAACAAAAACTGGTGTTTTTTTGTCTCCCTCAGGTTGAATTACTTAGAATATTATTGAAATAAAATAAAAACTTTTGTTTGTCCATATTGACCTATATTTGTTTACCCTTATTCCCCCATCCCCATTGTTTGTCCCTAAAGTGCAAGGTGTGAATGGAACATTGCATATAGTGGTAGTTTTTTCAATGTTTGCCCAATTTAGCTTGTTTTGTGGATGAAGAATGACAATGTATTTTGAAACACTGGACACTTTTGAGAGGTGGGTGCTTTCTATAAAAATAAATAAATCAGAAGGCATATTTTACCTGGCAGCCTTTATGAAACATTACACTATTATTATTTGTACGTTTTTTCCATTGGAAAATGGTTCACTATTGTTTGAAAGTTTAACAATCTATGTTAATTTTTCAAATGATTTTTCCCCTTAAAATTAAAGAATTAAGTTTTAGCATGCTGCATGTGAAAATAACAGCTTTTGGCTTGCCAGAGGACCAGTGCTTCAGATGTAAATAGTTAGATTTGTTTGGAAACTGTTCATAGTGTTCGGGGAAGATTTATTCAGAAATTGTCTGCATAGTTCCGGTTATTTGTGGCTTGACTTTTATAGCCTATATATGCTGGGTCACTAAAGATCCGAGGTATACTCCCTGAAAGTCCCATGTACACCAGAGTTAAGAAAATGTTTTCTTTTAAAAAAAGAGGAACATTAATGCACTTTAAGGTTTAGTTCTTTTGACAGATATTGTATGTAGTTTAACCATTAAAAATGTTTC
This sequence comes from Brienomyrus brachyistius, assembly GCF_023856365.1. NCBI lineage: Eukaryota > Metazoa > Chordata > Actinopteri > Osteoglossiformes > Mormyridae > Brienomyrus > Brienomyrus brachyistius. Next base: position 16,176,679 of record NC_064549.1, read on the forward strand.
TAAAAAGGAAACCGATGAGTTGTTCATTTTAAGAGACCCGTTTTTTCCTCTTTTGAATAGTTACTATTGCTCTTTAATAAGACAAAAGTATTTCTTATCCGATTACTTGATTAATCGATGGAATAATCGATAGAATACTCAATCCCTAAAATAATTCATAGCTGCAGCCCTAATGAGTACGCTCACCACACAGTAGCTAAGGTGGTGAAGGGATACAGTAGATGAAAATTCACATTCAGTTGTGTCAATGGGCAGTTTTTAACCAGCACATCGTTGTACCACCCCTACTTTTTCAAAAGGTGCCCGGGGATGTGTTACCTCAGAGTGTCAGGATCTCAGTTTTATGTCTCATCCAAAGGATAGCACTATTTTTATAACATAATGTGCTAGTAAATGCATTGGGACCCACACAGACCACAGGCCGGGCTCCTCTGTTAGCCACACCGACATCTCTTTCAGTAGCAACCCAACTTTCCTAGTTAGTGTCTCATCCAAGTACAGGCCAAACCCAGACCTGTTTAGCTTCAGATGGATTGTATAGTCTTAGCTGCAGGTGGTATGGCTGCTAACATAGTGATATCAGGGAGCTGAGGGCCCAAGGCAGAAATGAGGTGAGGTGGAGGACTGCTGTCCCAGGACTCTCGAAGGGATTACTTATTCCGTCTCAGTGTTAAATTATCCAGTCTATCATTAGATTATGTTTCAAGACTTTATCAGATCAAAAATGGAAAGGATTATGAAATCCATTGCCTGTGATACAAGAATGTTTGCCTGGTATATGTGGTACTGTATAGGACCTCTGTGTAAGTAAAGATGGGTACACCCATAATGGTAACTGACATTCAGTTTATTATCAAGTCTGCTGAAGCAGGTGCATATCCAAGCCTGCTAAGGCTGTACAGACTAGAAGATGTAAGAAATGCTCTGGGATACAGGGCTTAAATCTTCAGCTCCATATGCAATCATGTAATAATAAAGAGCCATGGTTCCTCATGGTTCCTCATGCTGGCAGTATGGCGGTCCAGTGGGTAGCACAGTTTCCTCATAGCTGTGAGATTGAATGTTCACCTCAGGTAATGTGAGTTTCTTTTGGGTACTGTAGTTTCCTGTCTCAGCCCAAAGGCATGCTGTTAGCATAATTGGCATCTGTTGTATGTGTGTGCCTATGCTCCCTGCATGGATTGGTATGCCACCCAGAGAATATCCTTGCGTTGTGCTCTGTGCTGTGATTTAGACCTCACATCTCAGATCTGGATACATAGTGGGAGGATAAATGGATAGTATCTCATTCATGTCTTTCAAACCATGGTTAAATTTGTATAGAAACAAAACTAAAACCAGCCACCTAAAAGTGTACACTAGTGTAGTGTACATCAGTTTTGACAAAAGCATCTGTTAAATAAAGTAAATGTAGATGTGTAGCTCATTGATGACCCATGTGCTTATTTTGAAGGTGAATTAAAATTGCTGACAATAATGAAAATGTAGTTTAAACACAGTTTTGTATCATTTCCAGTATATCCCAGTATTTTCAGTTGCAGATGGAAATGAAAATGTGATGAACATGAAAGGGGCTAACTTCCTATGAAAGATTTTTTTTAAACTAAATGTGACTGGTTTTTACTGCTGTGGTCAGTTTACTTGAAAAAACTTTTGTGCTTCTTCTCTTGAGTCACTGTCTTTCTATAGTCACACTTTGACGCCGTTAAAATGAGCAGTGCTGCTAGAGGACAGATCCTTCTAGTCCAATTGCTGTTTGGCACAAGACGCCGGTGTTTGAAGCAATGACCAGTTTTTTTTTTTTGGGAAATAGCCAGACCTGATCGGTGAGATAAATGTTGGCTCTGGAACTTCTTTTTTTCTTTGCTTCTTAGGCCAAGATGAAATTTCTCGCTATTTGATACTTTGATTTCCTAAGACGTGTGAAAATTTGATGATGAGCTTACCCCTGCAGCCCACACCACCATCCTCTAACCCCTTCCAACTCTCACAGGCAACAATAACAGCCAGCAATGGCAGTTATGGTATTTTTCCATTGGCTCCTAGGCAGGTGATTTGTTTTCAGCACTTTACTTACGGTAGATTGGGGGGGGTGGGGGGTGGAGGGCACGCTGACTGTTGTGCGAAATCGACAGCGTGGGCGTGCAGTGACATTTGTTTGCCAGTCCCAGGAACTCACAGTAATCCAGTCCATTTGTAGCAGGCAGCACCTTGACGGCTCTGCTGTCTCTCTGGAAGTGAGAGGAGGATTATGCCTTTGGAGTTGATATACCTGATTACCGTCAGGCCTGCCGCATCCACCCACATGCGCTTGGATACAATTTCAGCCAGGATTCATGGGGGTAAAGAGAAAATATATTTCAGTTTTTTATGGACAAAAAATATAAAAATAATAATAATATGCAAGTTTTTTTTAGCTCTCCCTTTCTCTTTGCCTGTCTGACCAGTGGCACACTCTCTGGTTTGCAGGAAGCCTTCAGTTTTTCAGCGATGTTTCAGTGTGGGTTGGTGTCTTTTTCATCAGTACAATCTGTGTGCTACCTGTATTTCTGACATCTGTTTCAAGTGCCCAGTCTCTATGCTCTCTTCTCCCCTGGGTGAGATTGTTATCATTAACCAAAATCTGTCAACATGTCTAAGCACAGACACTCAGCTTTCCAGTTATCTAGCCAAAATCCCATTTATTGTAATGGGGGGCATTTAATTAACATTGTGTGTGTGGTGTTGGGTGTTGAACTCAGTCTAGGTTATGTCTTTGTCCCCTTTACTTTGTTCTGGAACGACATCTCTTTGTTTAGCACAATGATAGAGGCACCCAACTGTTGGACTATAAATGTGAAATAAGCTTGCTGGCAAGCTGTGGTTCCAAGTGTCTTGAAAGCCCATAAAATAAGCTGATGAAATGAGAAAATGCCAAAAGAAAACAACTTTTATTTCCTTTCCAAATCTTGGCATGGATGTAAATTTCTTATGTCTATAGAACCTCAAACTTCAGCTAGAACTGTCACCTTTAATAACAGATATTGCACATAATGATGAATTTTAGCACTTTTATTATCATTGCAATTAATAAAGGTATACTGTTGCTGTGGAACATTAAACAAAAACTGTTCTACCTCTTAGGCAGTGCTTCGGTGGCCTCCTGCCAAAATATACACCTTACTATTGGAATACAGGCAACATTTTTCATTAATCAAAATAAATAACTATATTTTTATTCCTGTATTTTTTCATGTCAGCCCAGCCCCAGCCTTTCAATTTATTATTTATTGACAGCTGAAGGCAGTTCTATCTTAGAAGAGATACACTCTAGCCCACTTTAACCCCCTACATGCCTCCATTGCAGCTGCAAGCCGATGGGAGTGTGGCATACAAAGCAGCAGTAGGATTGTAGCATTCATTAGATATGTGATGATAAAAGAAACACCTTAGCCCTTAATGGAATGCCACATGTTGTCTTTTAGGGGAGAGGGTGGGTCACATTCATTAGCCTTGTGGCCTGCCGACTACTTTTAGTAAGCAGCTGAGCTTGGGCTTGGGGGGAGAACTTGTCTAGGTGTGAAGCTCTGCACCGCGTTGTAGATGGCGAGTATGCCACCTCCAAAATTACTTTTTAAATCCCTCTTTATTCGGACAGACCTGCTGATGGTGTAGGATTTAAAGCATGTCTTATGTTTGGCACATTTCATTTCAAACTCATTTGAATTAAATTCCTGACAACAAAAAAAATGCCACACTAAGAGTTTTGCTGGTCTGTGCGAGTAAGTCTCATAGCCAGCTGTATTTATGCTCTGGGTGAAACCAGGAAATTGGCTACATTCTGTGTTAGATGTTTTCAGGGAAGGTGGGGGCAAAAATATTTACAGGAAACTGGAGTTTAATGATCAGGTTTTATATAGCTTCAAAGATTAAAAAGATAGTCAAAAAATTAATGCATGGAATAACACATCTCTGTGATGCTAGTAGGTTATAAAGAAAAGATACAGAATCACTCAGTGTGAAATGGGAGCATGATCAGGTTGACTATCTTCCTACGGAAACTACATGTTATGGACAAAATCTAGTAATGAGTAACCCCCCCACACACACACACCCACACCTTCCCATGCTCCCTATGTGGAAGGACAGGAAAGATCTGTAACTTTTATCTCTTGTGTAAAACACAATGAATGCCTTTGTCTCACTACGTAAAGCCTAGATGCATAGTTATCGGCCAGAGATAAAAGTCAAGGCATTAGCATTGAAGTGGTGATATCGCAGCCTGATCTCTGCTGGGGTCATGGTGGTATTGGTGCCTTTCATGCTTTTGTTTTTGCAGTAGATCTATTCAAGATTAACTGTCGTATATTCAGGATTAAGTGTTAAGTATTAGCCTGCAGAGCCCACAGGCACAATGTGCACATACCTAATGTGGAGAATCCAAAATAAAATGCCAGTGAAATTGAGGTCAGTAGCAGTTTGAAAATTATGAAGCTTGTTTAATGAAATTCATGTGCAGGCATCATGATAATTTGGCTGTAAGGCCAACAGGGGGTGGAAGTCCCTTGGAAAGGCGAAGTTGGGCGTGAAGCCCATTCTGTCGTCTGTGCTTAATTGCCAACAAGAGTAAGTAGATTTTTTTCTCCCCCAGACCTTGTTGCCTGATCTTAGCCCAGCAAAAGGCCTGACACCCATTTTGCTTCCCGGGGAGCTTCCCTTGTGCAGAAGCCAAAATGGTTCTATTGTTTTCCTTTTGCTCAGCTGTTTTAACTCATACCAAAGCTGGATCCCCAGTTCCTACTCACGTTTGTGTCATATGATTCCATTCGCCTGTGACTGGTCTTAGAGTGGCCTTCTGCAAAAAATAGCTGAGCATCAACAAAGCACAGAGATATATTCTATGTGTCCTGGTTAGGTAATGGATGTACTGTGATGTGTAACCCCATGATTGAATCATACACTGATGAATGTTAGCAAGAGGCCTAGATTTCATTTTAAGATTGGAAGGCAGTGGTGAATATTATTGTCATTATTAATATTGTTATTAATCATAATAATAACATAATCAAAATGCAGGGCTTTCAAAACTAAAATATGACACCTGTGATTTGATTGCTTTAAACTTTCTAGTTAGTCTTGACTGTGGCTGTGACTAAATTATAAAGAAATGACTAAATTAACAATGACACCATTAGAACAATTTAAACCTTATCAGATTGCTACAGATTTCATTCAGACCACCATTTTTCTCCATTTCATTTCCTCCTTTTAAATAATGGCAACTGTAATTGCTAGAAATTGATATTTGAAATGCCAAGTCCAGGCCTTCATTAAAGTGGTGTCACAGGCAATAATAAATATCCTAAAAAGGCGGGGTATCCATGTTAAATAATGACTTTAATCTAATTCCTATGATCATGTTCTCTCCTGAAAGCCATTACCTTCCTGTGAGTGGCATGGACTTCTTTGTCCAGGGGCGAAACAGCCCATATTTTTCTTAAGTGTGATATGAAAGCATTCATTTCCTTCAGCGGATCCGACAAAACAGGGCTCCGAGGGCTGAGTTAATACAAAATAATCACATTTTTGCTCATAATCAATATCACTCTGTGACAGCAGGCCCTTATTTGTCACTGGGCCATTGGTGGGGAGAGTCTGATATGTATTTTTTCACCCTGATCAGCAGCCTGAGATGGAAATAGCATTTTTAGCGCCTGGCCGGGGAGGCTATTGATTGCCACAATGGTTCCCGTGGCAGCGTTTTGTGAAGCATGGGGGTGCCTCTTGTTCTGGAACAGGTTCAACTGGGAGATGCTGGGGGATGGGGGTGTTGAAGGCCCTGGAATTCATGCTTCAAGCCTGTTGCTATTGGTTTATATGTCAGAGTGCTTCTGTTGCCTGTTCTGTTGCCTGTTCTGTTTTCTTTCTGTGACAGGGATAGGAACGAAACTCTGCTCTCTCTCTCACTCATGGAGCCCAGTGCCTCCGAACTTGGACTCTTGACTCATGTTTTTGATAATCAGTGGCCTAGTTTTCTTATGCTTCATCTGTATTCATTCAGGTCTTATTTTTGGCTGTTTCTGTTGTGGTTGAAGGGGAATATGAATTGTTTTTATAGGCTGTTTTAAGAGAAACCCTTTTACATTTGAGGGGCGAACAGGAGTTGTACATACAGTACAGACTTATGAACAATATCTGAAGCATAAGGGACAGTAATCTGAAATTAAGCTGTTTCATTAGTGCAATTAAGGGCCATATTTTTTGTACGTACGCACATTTTACCGATTTTTTTGGACCCCCCTACCCCCCCGTACACACATATGCTGGGTAGTTGACCCCCCCCACGTACGTACGCATGGGCGATCGTCAGTCGACTTATGCACTGCTTTTTGGAGCTACAAACGTTCCTGTTAACTTTAGGGATAACAAAAGAATGATGTCATGAGATTTACTGCAATAACATCACTTTCAAATAAAACGAAATGCAACAAATAAGACTTCTTTAATTCTTATACATGTATTATTTCAGTCGGCACTTGGAGGAATAAGCTATAAGGACTAGCATATTCCTCAAAAGTCGGCATAAGCATGGCAGACGCACTAGTCAAGAATTCTCAAAAAAAAACTTGGTTCGCTGGACAGTTAATGTGCTATAATGGCGCTTGAAAATTTGAAATTACATGAAAACATCGAATATGTATGTCTGGCGAACAGTTGTTACAGACATTAATAATAATGGTTAGTGTTGCATGCTTATAATTCTGCTTGCGTGTTGATTCAATGTTGATGGACTATCCGCCGGCCGGCCGGCTGATGATCGGGAGATGAACTAAAGACGTTTTGAGTTATATGCACGAATGGAATGCAATCCAGCAGGTCAGGTATCGTGAACGAAACACTTAATTTTGAAATTTCTCAAGTTGATTCCCCCCGCCCCCCAGCATACGCACACGTCCGCAAAATTCAGTCAAATTTTTAGACCCCCCCCCCTTCCGTGCGTACGTACTAAAAGTATGGCCCCTTATCGGAAATTTACACCCTCTCTTATTTAGTGGTGTTGTTAGGGATATGAAGCTGCTCTACATTTAGGGCACGTAAGGTGCCGCTTTGTCACTGCAGTCAGTATTAGGCCCCGCTTACTGTTCCTCCAGCAGCTTGACAATGCAGTGAGCCTCACATCAAATGCCTGCGATTCTGGCCCACTCATAATCCCCTTCCCCCCTCTGTGTCACAGAGTGGCTGAAACCACATGGATCTACGCCGGCAGTGACACGGAACGATGCGTGGGTCACCTGCACATGACTGTCAAATCTTGGCACGTGGTGTCAGGGAGCGAGTGCTTTGCATTCCTCCCTCCTCCCTCGTGGGCAAGTGGTGGGAGGTCAGGGGTCAGATAAGTTTGACAGGTGACGACAGGGGCCAAAGATAAGGAAGCAAGAAAAGTCATCATGGCTAAGTCCTCTATCCCATCCTTCTTCCCACCATCACTGTGCACAGAAGAAGCTGTTAGCAGACAAAAAAGAAAAATCTTCACTTTATAGCCTAAAAATAAGGCATTATAAAAACAGGCTTCTTTTATAACATTGGGTGTCATGTTAAAAGCACATGCTTGGCAGTATGATTTATTGCTCTAAATAGCTCAAAGGTCGATGAAAGAAAGGGGCATGCTTTATGAACACCTATGTAGTGAAGCACTCTGAGCCAGGCTGACTGCCTTTTATAAAAACAATGAACTGAGGGCAATAACGTTCTCTTTCATCACTGGGCATATCTTACCCTGAATCTGGAACACAAAATACAAGAACTTGCTGTGGAATTTAAAGCTGTTCATGGTGAGGAACCTGGCTTTGAATGTCTGCTATTGTTTTAGTGTCTTGAAACAGTATACTGGCTCTAACTGGCTTTGGGCTCCCGTTTCCTGTCCGCAACATAATTTTTTTTTCTGCGCCAATTCCGCCTATTATGACTTCTCACCGCTACTTCCGTTGCTGAGCAGCGTAGCGTACATACTCCCAGCATCTTAGTTCTTTGTACTTGCGTGTACCCTTAAAATGATGTTGAATAATGATTTACAAACATTTCAAGTTATGTCGTTCAGAATGTATCTCGTTCGTAAGTAGAGGAGCGTCTGTATAAGGTAAGTAAGCCACCAGTGCCCTGACCTTTCCCCAAATCATTTGCGGTCCTCTAGAATGTGTGCAGAGCTCAATACTGCAGTGGCATCTACTTACACAGTGCCATCACAACTGCTTTGCAAGGACTCGACCACAAATCAAGCCCTGTAAGTTAAAACTCCAAATTGCTGTTACAGGGCAGATTTCAATTTTGTGTCAGTGGTTTGAAATCCCCAGTGGGGTTGCAGGACTTGGTAACGAGGGCCTTGCAATCATAAATCCAGCAAAGTTCCTCCGCTAGGGCTTGCTCATTGTGCTGATGGAGTGCCCAGCACTGCCATTTAAAAGCATGGAGAATCTATCACATGGCCTTTCTTCGCCTCCCTCCCAGAGCCCTTCTGCTTGTTGGGGGGCCTTCCTCAGCAATGAGGCCCAATTTTCACTTTATTTGCTCTTTTTACATTTCTCTCTGGTCCTCTTACCTTCACTGTCTTTGTTTTAATCTCTGAATTAGAGGGGAATGACTTTGCACTGGGGATTAGAGAATGTCCTCAGCCAGAAGCAGTAATCAACCTGCACTTTCACGAGACAGGATGGATCTTTCTTATAACTCACTCAAATCTACTCAGCGAATCTGAAGATTTCCATATTTGTTAAAGCTAACAATACAAGCTGAAATTCTGTGTGTGAAGAGAGAGAGAGAATAATGTTCAGCTGTAACACTCTCCTACGAATTTTTATGTTTCATTTATGTTTGAAATTTTGTTTACTTTTTCATTTTTTGTATGAAGTTTGACATGCTGAAGAAAATCATAGTAGTCTTTGTCTTTGTATATCATCAACACTACTTCTAAAAACTAAAACTACATATATATAAATATACCTTTGATGGACTGGCCCCCGATCCTGCGTTGTTCCCTGCCTCGTGCCCATTGCTTCTGGGACAGGCTCCGGACCCCCCGCGACCCAATAGGATAAACGGTTTGGAAAATTGATGGATGGATATATAAATATATATGTGTGTATATATACACACAAACACACACACATACACACACTGTATATACATATTTATGGTATATATATATATATATATACACGCTAGCTGCATTAAACATTTGTAAAATTTACATGGTACATACATAACACCCAAAGAAGCAACAACAGTTTACTTACTTACTACAGTAGGCCATCCAAAACCTTGGATCGTTTTCGTCTTTTATCAGTAGTGATGTCTCCACAAACCATGTTTCAGACACAGACACTCATCCTGGCAGTAACTGCAGTAACTGTAAAGGAGTTCTTCAGTAAGATCCTTGTAGTTTTCCACTTTGTAGTTATCCAGAAAACACATCAACTATAACTTTAGCATTTGACCGTTTGCGAAGCGTTGATTGCATTTCTCAGTTGTGGTGTAATGCTGTGCCGAGCTACTTTATCAGTCCCCGTTTAATGTGAAATGGAGGAAGCAGAATTTTGTCCACAGACACCAAAGCATCATGCTTCATGTTGTAGATACCTGGCTGCGGAAAGCAGTAAAAAGTTACAGAATATTCTAGAAAGTTTGAAAATTTACTTGACTTAATACATACCAAAATGTTGGTGAAAATAAATATCACATTATAATCATTGGAATTACACAAGAACCATAAAAAAACATTAAAGGAAACTATTTTTTATTACATTCTGTAATGAATGTGGCCCAGAGAATAGACCTGGAGAAAGGGTAATTATCATTGTGACACCTGAGGATTTGCCCACGGTCACAGCATGGTCGTTTCTCTGGCTCTCTAGGAGGATTTTATACCTCAAAAATGTTCATTATTTCTGGGGAAAAATTCTCGATATCTGGCTTTTAACTAAAAGAAAACAAAAAAACTTGATGAGTCTGACTGCTGGCAATTTTGTTAAAATTCAGATTTGTTGCGAAGCTAGTGTGAAGCTAGCCATACTCTCCATTTTACCTACTCATCGTTGCTGTGCGTGCATCTGTAATAATAAAAAAATAATAATAATAAAACAAAAAACATAATGTGTGGATTCGCTGAGGAAGCTACCCACTGGGGGATTTTTGTGCTCAAAGCAGTGTTGGAAGAAACACTGGATATCTTATTTATAACTCAGTGTTTTCTGAATTATTTCTCCTAATATTACCATTGGAGAAATAAATTGCATAAAAAAGAGATTCTAAGATAAAATATGACTGGAGAAATAATTGAGATTCTAGATGATCTGCCAGAAGAGTAATGTGTGAAATGTGAGTCAAAGCAATAAGTCTAGTCTTCCAGTTGTGGGGATCTTATTTTTATCGCTGTGAAATAGGACAGAAATGTGGAGGTTATACTGCCGCTTTTCCTTTTTCCTGGGCACCGTTGCAGGAAAATGACTTGAAGGTCCTGTCCTTTCTCTTACACTCTGTGGCCTATAGCTATGCCAGGGTCTCCCTGCTATCTACCAGAGCAGGACCCACCTAGCTAGCCAACTCCTGAATGCCATCGTGCACCTCTGTGCCAGATGGAGGTACGGCTAATTTCACCAGAGCAAATACATTTGTCAGGTTTGATTGTGTTTGCTTGAGGTGGGCCCTCCAAGGCGCAGCTGTTCCCAGCACCACTTTGCATTTGTTGTGTGAGATCAGTTCAGCTGAGTTTGGTTCCAGCCTCCAAATTATCACGCACCAGAGATGAGGCCACCGCCATGACCAAGGGACCCTGAGGCCTGTCTATCAGGAGCATTACAAACACAGTGGCACATGTAGAAATATGTGAACAGGGATACCAGCTGTGGATGTATTTGCTTCCATGGTGTACTTACAGAAACCAAGTGCAGAGTCCAGTAGGACTGCCATGATTAGTTGACATAGTCGATGCTGAAAATGCGACAACATCAATATTTTATTTATGCGTCGTTTTTTTTAATTATTTTAATGAAATTACCATAATGAATTTGAAGACACTTCATAATAATAAATGTTTTCCTTTAATATCACTGCGTAATTATGAGAGTAGGTCAGTTGTACACTGCAAAGTTTCGATGGCATACTAGTGCTAAGCGCGAACACCTGAAGTGTAAACACACAGGTGTTATGCTGGATGATAGGGCGCCAGAGTGGGCAAAACCACTGTAAGTGATGTCTGTTCGTGCTTATTAAATTACCATTACTATGGAGAACTTTTTAATATCTGTTGTCCTTGTAGCTGCCAAATACACTGATCATTAAAGCCATGAAGTTGTCTGCCTGCTACCTTATAATATCCATTGAATAAGTGTTTGTGAAAATCTTTAGGTTAAAATCTGGGCTTATTATATGTTGAGTGAGGGTGGCGGTGTTTGTGTTTGTGTGCATTGGGCTTGTTGGAGACAGTGTTATCTTAAACTAAAACTGAAAGGAAAACGTACCTAAAAATAATAATAATAATAATAATAATGTGAACTGAAATAAAAATGAAAACTATTTACCAAACAAAAAAGTGTAGGACTGCGAGAAGCATTGCCACACCACTGACGTCTTTTACCTTCTGTAACCACAGTATCTCCTCTTTTAAAAGCTGTTATGGCTACTGAACTGTCTGTTTCTTCATCACCACTTCAGTGCTTTTCAATTCCGTGATTTACTAAAACAGTCACACCTGGCGTGCTCCGCCAACTTAATTTAATAAGTATAAAGATGCGGCAAAATAATGCAGATTGCTAACTTTTCAACATCACAATACGCATCTCATTAATATGTTAAAAATAATCAATAGATTAATCAGGAGAAAAATCTATTTTAGTGGCAGCCCTAGAGTTGAGTGGGCTGTGGCAGTCTTTTGTGCAGCTTCATAGCGTTTGATATTTTGACCTGTTTAATGATCTCTTGATTCCATTGAATGAGTGTATGTTGATATGGCTTGCATAGAGAGAATTCATATTCTTTATTATAATTGCATGCCAGTATGATGCTGATATGTACTGTATGTGATTGCCACATCACCATAGGATTTGAAAGTTCCTATACATTAGCACACTCCTTCATTGGCAAAAAAGTGAGGCTGGGTTACCCTGCTGCCTGTGAGTTCATCCGTGAGGTATGGATAACTTCCTCTGGGCAGGGTTCTCCTTTAGTGCCCTTCTCATAGCTGAATGCAGTGAAGCAGTAACACAATCAGTACAACAGGAATATATCCTATATGACAGTATTAGCTGCTCTCCTACATTCAGTGCCTGCTGGCAGCTGATTGGCTGAGACTTTGAAGCTAGTGTTTAGAAAAGTTTCCAAGCAGTGGAAGTTGTGACCAGTCAAGCAGCCAGCACTCGCTGACCTGGGCATGCCTGGGCTCTTTGTGGCAGTCAGTGGAAAGTCGGGGACAGTTGGAGCTCAGTTATTTGCTATTTGTCTTATTTGTTGATTAAAGACCTTGAAAAGCTCCCATCTATCTCACACCCGTTGCCTGGTTCCTTAGGATTTATCCACCGTCTGACTTGCCACAAGGCCAAGCAACCCAGCAAAGTCCTGTTCTCGTTTACAGTTGTTGTGTAATCAATCACCAAACCATCCCTCTGAAGACACTGAGGGGCCGTAAGCCTTCGGGAGATTTTGTATAAAATTTACAGTAGCATGTATGTATACTTGAACTCAGACAGTAAATAGTAATAAAACATTGTATCCTTTTTTATTGCTTATGGAATAAGTATCACAAAGGGAATTAAAAAATCAAGGAAATTATCAAGGAAATAAGAGTTTTAAATTTCATTTATTTGAAAAGACGAAGTAATATTTTAAAATGATGGATGGATGGATGGATGGATGGATGGATGGATGGGGGGGCGGCATGGTGGTGCAGTGATTAGCACTGTTGCCTCACACCTCTGGGACCCGGGTTCGAGTCTCTGCCTGGATTACATGTGGAGTTTGCATGTTCTCCCCATGTCGTTGTGGGGTTTCCTCTGAGTACTCCGGTTTCCCCCCACAGTCCAAAAACATGCTGAGGCTAATTGGAGTTGCTAAATTGCCCATAGGTGTGCATGTGTGCGTGAGTGAGGTGTGAGTGTGCCCTGTAATGGGCTGGCCACCCATCCTGGGTTGTTCCCTGCCTCGTGCCCATTGCTTCCGGGATAGGCTCCAGACCCCCCGCGACCCAGTAGGATAAGCGGTTTGGAAAATGGATGGATGGATAGATGAATGAATGAATGGACCATAATATAGGGAGTCCCTGCATGTTTGACTTGGACTGTTGTAAAACTTATTATATTAAAAATTTTTGTTAAATCATTCATAATAACAAATGTACGCATTACTTTGTGACGCTCATGAAAACATTGCACAGCTTCAGCAGTTCATCAGCTTCAGCTACAGTACAGTACTTTTATTATTACTGTATTCTTGTTTATATTATGTACTGTATTATGTGTGAAATGTTTTGTGTGTTTGGAAGTGTTTTATATGCATAGAAACGTAAAATATATACAGTATACTAAGACAAACATGTGACTCACTGATGCTGAATAGGAACCGTACATACCCATTCTTTCTTACCTTTGACTTAAAGATAGACTTAGAAGCAGATCTTGTTCATAGCATTAGGACTGCCTGTATAAAATATCATTCATTGCTTATGCAAACATTTTATGGCCAAGTATTCACAGCAGGCACTTATAAATAGCTTCTTTAATCTGTCACTATCTTATGATCAAAATATGTCTTGTAACAGTTACGTTTCCTGTTTTCCACGTGAGGCTCTATTTGTCAATGCAGACAGTCTATGGCATGTCGTTGTTCAGCTGTGGATCTGTTCAATGACATTGTCAGCCAGCGCATCCCCTCTCAGGGAGGACATTTGGGATCAATGGGTATTGTTCTGTTTAAAAAGGGCATTAACTTGACAGGAGCTCCAGTCTTTCATTGACATTTTAATGAAGCCTCTGTGTTCCCTGGGACCAGGCTTTTGTGTCCAGAACTAGATAAGTCAAGGCCTGTACAGATAAGAGGAGAACTGGACAATGGTATCTGCAAGTGGAAGTGTAAGAGTAGCCAGGATTAGGCCACTTGGAGAAGTATCAGTGGGACTTTATCATCTTCCTCTGAACTTTTATTAGTACTACAAGCAGTCATAGTCAACGTTTAAAATGGGAATTTCTTTCATAGGGAAGTAACCACATACATAACCACAGTGCATACATGTGAATGGTTTTAAAACGCAACCATTTTGTTCCTTTTATGTCTTTATTGCTGGACACATCCAGGTTTACGTAGCTGCCCCCAGTACCGATGTGCTGCACTGTAGTTAATGCTTTTTTTGTTCGCTTCATGTAGCCTGCCTTGATGACCCCATGAGCTGTTCCATGCGCTAAATGGAAATGTTAAGGATGTTGTGCTGCAGTAAAACGTGAGAAAATAACCGGGGTGCTGACACACACGCACACACACACACACACACACACGCACACAAACTAACCTTAAGCCTAACTAACCAAATGCAATGCCAGACTTTTGCCGTTTTTACTTTTTTAATTGCATTCACAGATCTTTGTGGCGATCTGAAAAATGGTCACCAGAACATCAAAGGACAGGCTTTTATTACATTGTGGGGGACATTTGGTTCCCACAATGTAATATAAACCTAACCCACAAACACACATAAACAGAATGAACAAATTGGCTTGACTGAGCGTAGTGTTGGCCTGCATGTAAGATCAATGAAAAGGGTGTAGACCTAGACATCTAGTATGGTGCCTGTGGATATGTTTACTCTCAGGTCTGATAGTAGATTAAAAAAATCTTGACAGTTCAGTGATCTCTCAGGTGTGATGAGCATCCGCCCCAGTGTCTAGAGACAGTGTTTATGAACCATTAGCTGTAATATGCAAGAATGAATGAACCATACATAGAATTGTTTTTAAATGCAGGAAGAAGCAGACTGGTAATTACTGAGGAAGTCATATAATGTTTACAGTATCTTTAAACACATTATTCAACTTGGCAGCTCTATATAACAAAATCTTTCAACAAATGCTATAACAAGATATTGCAAGATGCCTTTTATTTTTAGTGTGATATTTCAACATTTTAAATAATTCTTTTTTAAATATTTTTTATTACATTTTGTTTTTTTTTAGTCGAGGCCGTGATCAGGAAGAATAAATGTTAATTAGTCAATGAAGTGACAGACAATAACTTATTTCAGAAAACTCCCAAATCACTCGGCCAGTGAAACCAGGGCATGATGTATGTAAAAACATAAAATCAGTTTCAGGTGGCTGGAGTGAGAACTAAACTTGTGGGTCAGAATAATAATATTGCAATCCCAGATGGACTGTTTTTTTATCTAAAGAATAGTCTGTGAATTTTTTTTTTGTAAAAAAATACCTCTATCACATAGACCAGTGTAAATATGATCTTTTAAAGATCATATTCATGTTCCCCTCCACAAGTTTGTTTTATGGTGGATAAGCTTAGCTTAGCAGTCTACAGCCATCTCACTTTTCTTGGGATTCCTCAGACTTTCAAAAATGTCTGCCATCCTGACAGACAAACTCCACCCCCTTTTTGTCTTCTGCATGGGAAGGAAATAGATGTGGGTTTTTTGAATGTTATTGCACCCCATTCGAAATTTCTCAGGCAGAATGATGTGAGCCAGAGAAGATGGAGGTGAAACCGACTTAGACTTTGGTGTCGGTGTGCAGATGGAAAGATATATTTTCAGCGTGGGGATGACCCAGATAAATGACTCGCGGATGCTACTCTGAAAATCAAACACAATGATAGATGGAGTTCCTAAAATCATTTTGTAAACCAGATAAATCATTTCCAGTAATGTATCCGCCCACACCCATATTAGTATGCACTGACGCCCCTCAGGACGTTGTTGGAGGTGGAATTTCACCTAGCAGGCTCACGTCCTACTCCCTTGGGTTCCCTTGGGTTCCCCTGTTAAGGACAGCGTCCTCAGCATCCTCCTAACATCTCTGAACAGGCTCAGTCTCAACCTTGGGTCCAACCAAACTAAAGTTCTCGCAGGGAAGGGCCTTCATTCCAATGTCATCTGTGTCATTGTGCTGCAAAGTCACCACCAGCAAAACTGAATCTCATGTGAAGACTGCAATAATAAAAAAAAACTTCCCTGTGATACTTCATTGACCATGGTTTTGTTCTGAATAACAACCTGAGCATTTCTTTAACCAATTCAACCCGCGATCCTTCCTTTTAAAAGCAATCAAAATGGCCATTTTTGCTTCACCAAATACTGTAGATTTTTGTCATTGTCCATCCAGATGTTTTCTTGTCAGTGTATAGCCTCTCATTCCAGCAAGACCTGCTGTACACTTGCAGTTCCAGCTCTTTTCAGTTCTAACTCTTTGCTTTATATTGCAGTCAACAGTAGTGCAATTTTATTTTATTTTTACTTCTGCCAATCCAGTGACTATATCACTAGAGAAGTCACTCTGTGTAATGTGGTCCATGGTCCTTCTGATCAGTCCAGCCCTGAAAAAATGGCTGTAAACCCTTGAGCCACTGAGCACAAAGACTCCCCACAGCCGTAATCTGGCTCCCGTCATGGAATAACGCTCTCTGTAGTGGGCTTAGGAGGTAGGGGGTAACTGTCATGAGCATGTGACAGGTAGATGCAGTAAGGTACAGTACTAGGTTATGGGAGTGCAAGAATTGTAAGAATCTGGGCAGAATGTCAAAATCAAAATATCTGCACTGTTGACTTTTGTTCTCACTGCAATAACGGTCAGTGTTTTTGTGTTAATGTTCTGTCGTTGTTAAAAAATTAATCACAAAAAAATTCTGTACGATGACTCACGACATTCACAGAATGTTGCCTTCCGAGAAGCAAATAATGTTTCTGTGGAACAAGACACATGCTGAAGGATCAGTGCACTTGTCAGGTAGAGGCTTGTAATTGATGTAATGCAGTTAATTCGGTGTCTTCTTTGAATGGATTTAATTAATAATATCCATCCTTTCTTGATTCTCTGAAGGTCTCTGAAGATTCCTGTCCTTCCGTAGTGCAAAGAGCTGTTTGGTGTTATTAGCTGTGTTTGATTTTCGGAATAAGAGTGCTCTCCTCTTACTCCATAGATCCACCTTAAACAAACTTACAAGGCTTGGCAACAAATCAATACCAATCACAATCAATACAAAGAAAGCCAAACAGCTTTTTTGTTCCAGTAAACTTGCTCTGGGGAAATGGTGAAAAAATCTATTTTGTCTGTTTTGTGTTTTATAGCCATTTAATATTTTTTCACAAAACCCTACTGCCTTGGATCTTTTCAGGACTTTGATGGTCTAGTTGCACGGTGTCTGCTTGGGTCTGTGCTTTTCTAAAAGGGAACATCAGAAATTGAAAAACTATAAATCACTCTATTGTGTTTTTTTTCTTTGGCCAGGGAGGCTGAAATCTCAAGCCTGTCCACTGGAGGTCAGCACTTGGATTGGTACATTTTAGTTCTGTAACTAAACAGAGCTATATGTAAACCAGACTGTATTGTCAGTAAGTAAGTGGTATACAGCTCAGAGTGCTTTTCCTTACTGTCAGCAATTATTTTATTGTCATTCTTTGAATGATGGGTTGTCTTAGAGCCTACAGCACATTCTAGAGGTCAGCTGGATTACACAGAGGTGTCCGCCTGCCAATGCCTCCCCCCATTCCTTCTTCTTGTCCTGCTTGATGCATTGGCTTGTGACATGCTTGATGTGCCCTCTCTGACAGACGGATCCATGTTGGTCAGTCCCTAAGGGCTCACCTGTCAGGCTATGTTTCCCTCTGCTGCTTAAACCAGTGCTAGCAGTCCCCAACCCACAGTCCACACACTCCAGGAGGATGAACCCCCCACCCCTCTCCCCTATTCCCTGCCCTCCCACCAGCTCTTGGAAGCCTATAATAACACTCAGCCCTGCATAATTTTGATACCTTCACAGTTCCCATTTCCCTTTTGGTCTTTGGTTGATCATCACATTACATGCCCAGAACCATTGTTTCATCACAGGGCAGCTAATTCTTTGCATAGTGACCGACCTCATATATGTTATATAATATGGGAAAATGTTATAAGGATGCTAACAGGTGCTGATTGGCTGGCTGGGCTGCCTGTTGTGCTCTGAGACTCCAGCTTTAATAGCTCTTTGTTTTTATAATTCAGCTGATGATAATAAGCTGTAAGTAATGAGTTTATACTAAGGGGTAACACAATGTCAAGATATGCAGACTCAGACATTGAAAGAAATAGAGATATATAAATTGTATGATGTTGGAGAATAAATCCAGAGTGTTTTGTTGGCTGACAGGAATATAAGCATTTTTTCTTTCACTGGGTTAAATTGTTTAATGATTTATGTTTTTATAGTAGTGTTACATTCATTTCTAAATTGTCCTTTCTGCAGTGCCTCTTGTATATTAGGAAACCCTCCCCCCGGTACGTAGCAGTGTATCTGCCTGCAGTATGTCAGCCATGCCAATGGTGCTATAAAATAGTTTTTATTAGCTTGTCACATATTGGGCTTTTGAAATATTGTAAAAATGTGTTCCCTCACATCTTGTAACTAGTAGGCTCATTTAAAAATGCAGACAAATAGCAGTAAATAGTGTGCCATTCCATATCTGACATACCTGTCGTCAGAGCATAAACACAAGTAATTCTGTTTTCTGAGGATTGGTCTGCTTGGCATCTCTATTGACCTGTGAATGAAACAGCAGCTGTGTGGATTCATCTGTGCTCTGAGAAGTGCTGTGCCAGGTGCCTGTGTAATGCTGCATCACGACTTATCATAGCAGGTTAGCAGGTACATCAGCAAACTGCTAAAGACTTGGGCTCACAACAATCTGAGGAGGAATACTGGCAATGTCACATTTCCTCTTATTATACTTGTCTATTTTATCCATCTTCTAATTTCTTACCCTGGTGATGGTCGTGGTGGAGGGTGTCAGGGGGGAAGGGGGCTGGAGCCTATCCCAGGTAGCACAGGGCAGGAACAAACCCTGAAAAGGACACTTGCATATCACAGAGCTCACACACACGCATGATCATTTTCTACGTGCAGTTTAAGAACTCCCTTCAGCTTAATTTAATGTCTTTGGACTGCAAAAAAAACTGGAAGACCAAGAGGAAAGCTGCAAAACACTGAGCGAAAAATGCCAAAGAGCAGGGGTGTGAGGTAACAGCTACATGTACTCATCATGCCCTGACGCTACTCCCTGATCAGCTTCAATACGTCACTATGAATTACATCGTGTCTTTCCAGAAATGATAATTATAGGTATCATTTAAATAATCAGGGCAGTGTACTACACCTTTGTTTTTTCAACAAGCTGAAAAACCTGAAATTGAAACATACACAAGATATTTTAACAGGATATTCAATGCCCTGAAAACGGCTGAAGAAATAGCCGCCTGTGGAGTTTAATTCCATACATGTCAAGGAGAAAGTCAGAAGGAAAGACAAGCTTGCGCAGGTACAAAAGGAGAGGCAGGGACCGCAGGAACAATATTTTTCCAAATTTTAAGATTTCAAACTGGCAACTCTGATAGCGAACTGACAGCCTCACAACCCCTGTGGCCAAAAAAGCAACATTCAGCCAGAGAGGCAGCAAGTTGGGAAGCAATAGGTTGACTCATGGGGCGTGTGGTACGGTGTGTACCCGTCTCTGCTGACGGACAGCCACCTTTCCTCGGCAGACGTTGTTCGCTTGGCAGAACACCCATGGACCATACACCTTACGCAACCATGCGGCATAGACATCATGTGGCATTCGCTTCTCGAAAGCCGTCTCCTTCTCCTCAAAGCATCTACACTATATGCCCATATCCATAGTGACAGCTTGCTGCAGGGTTTAGAACATGAGTGTAAGGGTGCCTTTGATTATTTAAGGAAGAAACCAAAGCCAAACACAAATGATAAAGAAATATAGAGATAGCGGATGTAGCATATAGCTATGTGTGCCAGAAACTGTCTTCCCTTCATTCACAATGCTGATTTAACTGCACTCAGATGAGCAGTTATGATTTTGACAGATTGCCTGTTGTAGATACAGAGTAATGTCTAAAAAAGAACTAGTGTCTATATAGCTGCTCAAACCATGTACCTAAATGCAGTGTTTCCCCTACCATTTATATAAAACAGGACGCCCTGCCTCCCCAACGGCACCTCCCACGCCCCCTCCCCTCCCCCTTTAATTTTATTTTCCATATAGCACCAGATCACAACAGAAGTCATTTAAGGTTACCTTTCCTATAGAACAGGTCTATACATTGTCCTTTTATTAAACAAACTAAATAGCCTTATGTTATTTATCTTATTTACACAACAACTTGTCATTTTTGTCTCTACACGGTCGCACGTTTACAGTTCTCCTGTGCTCTCTGTATCACGCATGGTGGAGCTCCGCCCCGATGCGCCCGCACAGACACGTGTGCGCACACACAGGTGAGCTCACTCCCACCAACGGACAGAGAGCGCGCGTCGGAAAATATGTCGTGTCAACCACCTGAAAAGCAGACAAAAATGAACAGGGTGATAAATACATTTCACAATGGGATTTTTTTTACTTAAACTATCACTATTTCAAGCTATCAGCTATCACTTTTAAAGCCCAAGAGTTAATATATTTGCAAGTCAAGACAAATATCCGCAACAAGCTGCAAGAAGACCATCTTGCAGCCTGCATGCGGATCTCAATAAATAAATATCAAGAGGCTCTAGAACTGTTCTTCCAGAAGCCTAGAAAGATACACTGCAGTGACAAAAGCTGCACACTTTGTGGATAATTGTCATAAAAACAAATGTTCTGATGTTTAGTTCAGTTGTTATATTGACTGCTGTCATTAAAAGAAACACATGAACACCATGAATCCTGTCGGTGTCTGTCTGACCCCCCAAAAGCTGTAAACCCAGGGGAAACACTGAAATGCCTGAACAGAACCTCTTGGAGCTCCACAAAAAAGCTATCTGAGCCCACGTTTAATGGCCTCAATGATTTTGTCAGCTATCATGTGACTTCATGTGCAGTCAAGCCACGTTCGGGCTCCAGGACAGTGATCTATGGGCCATGATGGGGAATTGATTGGCTAGTGTTTACTCTCATGGCAGACGAGTGAGGTTTCAACACTGAGTGACAAACCTGTCATTGCCAAGTCATTTCTGCAGAAGAATGCCCCCTCCCTTTTAAAAATGAAGAGTGCCTTTTCAAGCCAAATTGAAATTTAAATTTAGTGTGTCCTTCCAAAACGAACTGGAAGTAAATCTTACAGGAGGGCATGACACAATATTTCCTGGTGCAAATAAAAGTCTGTTTTTCATCCATAGGGCCAGTTTTCATTTCAATCAAACCCATATTTATTTATTTATTGCGTTTTTTGTTTTTGTTGTGCCGTAATCTTTCCGGAACAGCTGTGTGGCATGGATTAGGAGGCGATGGAGAGTGGCGCCATTGGTGATTGGACATGAAGTAGTTGAGAAATAAATACCAAATTACAGCCGAGGGAGGGGAATCGGGGTGGATGTGAAGATTATCGCTGTCCACCAGCAACTGCAAGGCATCATGTGACACTCATGCTCAAAGAGCGAATCAGTCAACAAAAGCTTTTATGCAAAAAATTAAAAAAATAAATAACAACAATAATAACCCCAATTTGGAAAGTATTGTCAGATGTGTATTTCAGAGGTTTGCTTTATTTATATTGGTGCCTGTATGGTGGATTATGATTGATGTGTCTCAAACCCAATCATGTGACTCTGTATAATCTGTCCTCTGAGACTCTGGCTGGGATCCCTGGTTGCAAAGAGCTTCCTACGATGTGACTTTTGGTGAATTTATCGCTTCTGTCAGAGATGCATGAGCATGTCTTGTGGGTAGTGCCACATGCTATACACAGCATAGAAATGAGTGTCTGATTTTGTCACAGCCATCCTCTTTATCATAAGGCTACAGTGTTCACATTCACTTACCGTGTGTACAGTACACGAAATATTAAATGATTTATTGCTGACACGACACCAACAGAGACCACGTTTGTATCAACATAATCAACATTTTGTTGTTTCAAATGAACAGATTCTTTGGGGTTTTGTCAATATTCGTACTTGACTGTACTTGTGTTCTTGCATGTCCGATTTATGTGATCTTCCATTGCCAAAGACTAGTTCCAATAGTAAAAACAGAAGCACAAAAGAGGGTAAAAATCTCCAGATGTTTTTCTTGCCCTTCCCAAAATCCCAGGGATGCATGGGTTGCATCCCCGCCAAACAAGAACAATTTAATGAATAATTGCATTAGCAAGAATGCTCTTGCCAAGACCACAAGTATGATCTTTGCAATGTAGGTATGGACAAACACCCTTTGACTTTTTGTATCAAGCAACAGAGCAGTAGCATAGATTTCTATGACTTCATATTATTATAGATGTCTTTTTGGGTGAGAATTGATGCATCTCTGTCTACTCAAGAGCACTACTTTCGTGTAAAATTATGTGGAAAAGGATGCTAAGGTGCTAAAATGAAACTGATCTTCGACTGTTCTAAATGTCTTTAATCTTCTAACACTACTTCCTGTCCACTTGCCCATGGCTTTTAATTTTACGCATTCAAGAATAGCTAAGAGTTGATTGCAAAAGAGAATCATCCAAGGTTGCGAAAGAATTGCATAAAGCTGTAATAATTTAGTATTGGACTTTTTCATTTCTGAATGTCTGCTTTTAAACACAGAATCATTTAGCATATTAAAGACATTGTCTAAGCTAATCTATAGGAATGACCCTGAGCTCATACTCCCACTTTGCAGTGCACACTGGTCTACCTTCCTGTCCACTGCAACAAAGGAATAATTACTGATGTGTGCAGTTAATGAACGAAAGATTTTCTACAGACCAACAAATGTTGTACACTCATGCTCGTTTTATTTCTCCTTTAAATATAACTAGTAAGGTGTAATTCACACATGTAAATCACATCAAAGGTGTAATCCATAACTATTATTTTTCTTCTCTACTTTAAAAAAATCTGTAAAAATGCATTTGGAAAAAAAACCAACATGAAAATTGTAAAGATTTCTGGAAACTTACTAAGCTGGAAGAGAATTTCCTCAATACCTCTTTTCCTATATGGTGCAATTCCAGTGCCAAGACTGCTTAGTCCTTTATAACTGTAACTATAAGTTGTGAAGAATAACGTTTATCCTGTTCTTAAGACCTGGCAACCAACGTTTTCATGGGGAACGTCATGCTTCTCCATCCCATGCAAACAAGATCTTTTCCTCAGGCTGGGCATCAAAGCCATTTGCAATTCCTCCACATACAGTGCAGAGTAATCAATCCAACACCCTGGACAGTATGTTAAGCATTCCAATGAAGCTGTAGGCTACCAGGCCCAGTGGAGAGGAAAAGGCATATCACACACAACTCGCTGCTCCAGCAATAAGATTGAGCCCCTTTGCTAGAGCCACCAATATGTTCTTTGGCTGACATTTAATCTTTAGCCGTGTAGTTGGTGCGCACTGGACAGAATTCTAGGAGGCTCATGTGTGTTTATTGGCCAGCATTATTCAAACATGCCCAAGAGTCCCTGAACCTTCTACCACCCAGACTTTCGTTTCAGCCCACTGATAGCCAAACATGCTGCAGATGTTAGCACTAATTTGTGAGTGTGAAATATTAACACCATCCTGTGTGTCCTGTGACTTCAAGGGGCAGCAATCCAAAGTGTGCTGTCTTATTTATTATTCACTGCGCAGATCAGATGAAAAGGGAGTGGGCCCTTTTGTGAACCCTTTGAAAGTCTAAAGTGTATCGTCCTCCTTCAACAGCCTTTGAGGGATCCTTGGTTTGCATGGCCGGCAAGACGCTGACTTCACTTCCATTCAGACTCAGCACACCACCCACACCCTTTACTGGAGACTGTCCAGGATCAAAGTGGAGAAGCACTTGCAAGGTGATGTGGGTGTCATGGTATATGTGCTAGTGAGGGCCTGTAAAAGTTAGAGATGATCCTTCTTTTGATAGATGGGAAGACATGATTAACGTCCTCCATGCCCCCCCCCCCCCCCCCCCCAAATCGCCTTGTCGGCCTTCCAAATCGAAATCACCTCGATTTTCACCCTGAAGTCTCCAGCGGCCAAACGGCTGGACTGAGGAGACGTGTCCACCGATGTCCCGCACTTACTCATCATAACGATCGCCAGCACCCGCACTAAATCATGCCCCATCACGCCGGGCTGCTACCCTCCCTCGCTCTCTCTAGCTATCCTGGGACGGAAGGCCATCCTGTGCCCGTTCGACCTGTAAAAGCATAGCTGCTTGTCAGCCCATCAGTTTAATACATGGGTTTTTACTGCCTGTCCGCTAAACTCAATAACCCCCCTCAAGACATTTACATAACATTGTGAACTTAGCAGACACATTGATTCAGCCTGGACTTACACAGCTGAAGAATTAATTGATAGATGTTCCATCTTGTTCTGGCACAGTTCCGCTCGCCAGATTAATACTTGTTTGTTACAAATTCAAAATCTTTCTGTTTTATTTACAAACTTGTTTCTTCTGCTGCAAGCCAGCTTCCTGTCCGTGTAGATGCTGGAGATCAGCCACCTCCGCAACACTCATCAGTGAAAGGCATATGCGCGCTATGTGCCCACACCCTCAACATGCCATCGCCAAGAGCACTGTCAGCTTTCATTGTCAACACTGTGATTTTTCTGGGCGTTACATGTCTGGTGTAAAGTAGCCACAGTTTTCTGATAGCAGAAGAAGCTGAACTCTTGCAAATGGCCTCATATCGAGCCAACGAGAAAGTCGAAAGAGAGTTTGGCTGGCTTCATGTTGCTATTACTCAGTGTTAAAGAAATGAGAGCAAGCGGTAGAAGGTTCAGTTTATATTGTGTCCTAAGCTGTTTGTTTCTTAAAGTCATTTGGAGGTTTGCCCTTTTCATTGATTAAATAAATGATTTTCAACAGAGTCAATATCACCAGGAAAGAGCTACTTGTCAAATAGGTTAGCACAGCCTGCTAATAATGCTCTGATTGACCTTTTACTGTGGTCCAGGTCATTTTTGCTGTTAGTGTCCGATGAGCCCTAGCTCAGATGTATGTGTAAGGACACAGGGTTATGTAATTAGAGGCTTCCAACCCGCACTGCAGTCTACCTGCCCTTGAGTGTGTATCTTTTAACAGACATGTTTTGGGACACCAAGGATTACGATGAGTTTTTAATTTTTTTTAGTAATCATGGTTTAATTTGGTTTATTAGCCTGATTGTTTTTGATACCTTCTTTACACATTAAAGTACTGTCCACAGAAGACAATGAGGGTTTGGACTGATCATTTTAATTCAGGGATGATGAAAATGTAAAAAAAAATAGACCATTTAACGTTTAAAATCGAACCCTGCCCCTGTGTTTTTCCACCATCTTTTTTAAGCTCCCAGCTTTACCGTGTTCATTGTGCTAATATGCTTTCTAGTTATGAAATCTTAAACAGTTAATAAATGGATTTCTTTATTCCCAGTGCTCAATAGTACCCAAGGACTTACATTTTTAATTTCCCATCGATCCTCAGTGAATTCCCCTGCTTAATCAATCATGTGAGATCGATGCCAGCCTGTGCGCCACCGGTCCTCTCAGGTTCTGCCACATCTGTGAGTGGCATGTGCTTCCCACCTTTCTGATTGGTCATACCACGGGAACCTACATTAGCAGCAGGGCGCAAGATGCAGATTGAGCGTAATTTAGGCTTGATTTAAAGAAGCATCTGCATAAGGACAGGCACGGCATGCAGAAGGTGATGCTCACTGCTGACATCCATTATCCCACTGCCAAGTGATGTGTCGTCTCCACTGGATTTATTTTTGGCTCATACCCTGACGATGACCTGCTGTAGAAGTAGTTTTTTTTAAAAAACGTTTCTGGCTTTGTCATTAAGATTTTTTTTCACCGTATGAATCTTCTCTGATGGATTGATGTGGCACATTCGACGCAGAGATATGAATTGCATATCACAGTCAGATTCTTCAGCCTCTTGCCATATTTATTACCGTACACATTCAGAGCTGGCTAGTTTACACAAATCAGTAGAGAACTCGGTAAATCATGTTATCAGTCATTGGCCATCTTCCTTCCTTCTCCTGATGCTAAACAACGTTTGAGAGATGAGAGCGTACAGCTACCGTTGTCTGCTTATTGTGTGTCTGTGTCCGTGGGGTGGGGGGGTGTCTACAAAATGTCAACGCAAAGAAATATAAATTCTGCTTTGAAGTCACAGTTTGAGAGTGTGTGTGTGTGTGTGTGTGTGTGTGTTTTGTTATTGGGGCGGCGTTGCCTTGTTTTTTCCTTGTATGTAGCTAGGCCACAGCAGCTGAAGTGTCACGCATCTAATCTTCTGCTTGTTTTCATTGATTTTTTTTTGCCGCCCTTGATGAAATGGTCTTTTTTTTCTTTCTTTTGCATCTATTCCTCTGGTGGAGTGCTCTCATTGAAGGTTGTTGTCACCTTTGTGAGGCAACTTTCATAGACCCCCATAATAAATGCAAACGTCCCTTGCATTTCCTTGGCTTTGTATCCTCATGAAAGACATTGCCCCAGTAGCCCTCAGCTTTTCAGGAACCTGCTGTTTGGATTTTGTTTGTGTTTGTTTACAAGAATGACGTATAATTTATCCCGCCAGCAGCATCACTTAACAAAAGCCTCTATTTTATAGGTGCTTATTTGGAGAGTAGCTTTTTAGATTAACTTGGACTTTGTGTCAATGTGTTTACTTGAAAAGGTTTCCTCAACCGCTTGACTTAATTAATTCTCAGCACAAGAAAGTGTAGGTAATTCCAGATGCCTATTTTAGCATACTTCCAAATGCAGCCCTGCTAAAGCCTGCTGATGTTCAAAAAATAGCCTACGGTGCCGGGATTGTCGACGCCTCCGGGAGTGCTGCCTCATAGAGCTTTTACGAGCTTCACAAAGTTTAACCCATTGTACAGTATCAAATAGAATAAGAAAGGAATTCCGATGATGAAACGAGAAGATCAGAGGGGCTGAAGCTTAGTGGTTTGCCCTTTCAGCCGGGCAGCAAGCCCAATGCAGGGACCTGAAGAGTTGCCAGTTTAGCAATTCTGGTGCCAAATTTTGCTTGTGGAAAAACATGTTGTTGTGCACAGAAGGATTGTTTCTATTTAGCCCAGTTTTGCTCCTTCTGATAGCGTTATTTATACGTCAGAACCCATTTATGCCCTGGGCACAAGTAAGAAGCATGCAGGGCAGCTGTATTTGTTTATTAATTGCTCAGTTTAGTACATTTGCTCTCTCAAGAAGGATGTGGCTGTCCCACAGTGTAGAGAGGCAGATGTGATCGGTGTTCCTTGTTTGTTAATCTGCATGAGAGCTAGATGTGTGTTTCAATGAGAAGCTGGCGACACTGAAAACTCTTTTCTCTTGGGAAGGGCATTCAAAGCCTCTGGACTGTGTAATCTGTCTGGAACGGAATGACCCTTCATCATGAGATACAATTCACAAGAAAGGAGAAGCAAAAATCCCACAGCTGTTTACATGAATACGCTGATTACACCAAGCACTCCAAAGAAAGGTGGGTATATTGTTATTTATTACAGATTGACACGGCGATGTTTCAGGAACATAATGAGCAAAGTAAATGCCCCATGGAGAGGAGAATATGCAGGGCTGTATTAGGACTGTGAGACACGTTTACAGGAGTCAGCCAGACGTTCGGCGGTGCGTTTCGCTCGGCGCCAGTGAGTCCATCAAGCTCCCTGTGAAGGAAAAGGCACAGGAAATCAAATCTGCAAGGAAGGAGCCCAAGCCCTTGGTCTGGGAGCAGCTACTGCATGGCTCCACTCCCCAGGCGCTGGCGTCTTTACCTGGTAATGGGCCGCTAAATGACATATTGACTGCCTCGTCGTGCTTATTATATTTGCCGCGAGTGCTACTGAAGTGACAGGCCCCCGCGCTGGGCCCTGGGTGGCTGGTGCTGGCTCCCACTAATGAACCAAAAGCCTCACCTGAGCGAGTCAGAGAGGGCGGCTGTATTGTGGCAAGACGATATGAAGGTGGGCTGTGGAGATGTCTGTAGTCATCTGGAGACATCTGCATGTGAGGCTTGAAAAACAGAGCTGTGTTGTGGCAGTGCCTTAGTTAGACACTTAAAGTAGAAAATGACTAAATACATTTGCACTATTTTAAACCAGTTTTTGGGGCTAAGCAGAACAGAGTCTCTTAAAAAAACAGCTCACGGATTCTTTATGCAAGAAGGGCTCGCTCAGCTATACCTTTGTTTTAAAACCATTAACCTTCATGTTAATAATGTGAGAATGACATCAAAGGTCAACACAAGTCCCTATAGTGACCCACGAACAGATTCTGGTGAGCTTGGCGGATGTGTGCAAAGGATTGACCCTGAAACCCGGAGCTCAGATGATGCTGTTAGGCAACCCGCAATGGCTGTGTGTCACTTCCCACCCCCTCTGCCAGAAGTGTCTCTGCCAGATGTGCCTGTGGTGCAGTAAAAAAAAAAAGCTAATGACATCAAGTGTTGGTTTCGTGGTTCCTGGATGGCCCTAAGAATAATCGGCTTGTCCTGCTTTTACAGTGAGTAACACTCAATATTCTCTATATTTGTTTCATTTGGAGCATAAGAAATAAGCTTACCAGCAATGTCCTGAGTCTGATTCCAGGCTGGGGACACTCTCACTGCATAGCTACTGAGTGTTAACTGCTATGTTGCCAGCAGTTTTTCACCAACTGCTGTTTGTCAAGTAGCTTGGGTCCTTAATGAACACTTCTAAAATCCCTCTATGTCCGCACTGAAGGCAGTAGAGGGGCAGAGGCAGAAGGGAGGGCAGGGCCATCAAGGTCATTAATCGCACCCATGGTGACTGAGCCCGGAGCTGACGACCTTCGGATGGGGTAGCCAGCCTTAATTAGAGCCATGCTTGGGCGCACCCCCCACAGCCGAGGGTAGGGAGGAGAAAGCCTCTGTTTTGGCCTCAGCATAGACCAGAGTGGCAGTCAATTGATTTCTCTCGTCGATAGGTTCTAATGCATTCAGGCAGCGATGGTGGTGCTCAAACATTTCCTTCATTTTAATGTTGTGTTATTAAACTTGTATGTGTTTTCACCCACTCACTATTTCGGTTTATAGCTGTCATCAGCAGTGTGCTTGCCAGCCCCATCCTGCACGCGCAAACCTCGAGACATGGGCTTAGTGCAGTCATAAACATGCATTTCACTCCACTTACTTTGTTTCTTACTGCTGGACATGGTAGACATTAACTGTAGCCTTCCAGGATATAGATTAGCAGCTTACCTTTTGAGTTGCCCACTGAAGTCTCCCGAGTGTCCAGGTTGACAAGCGCCACTTGTGTTTTTGGCCTGGATTCTCCTGTCACCACAACTGGGGTTTCATGTCCCACTGTGAAATTAGCAGGAGATTTCAGAAGACTGATGACTGAAAGGATGACACCAAGCCTGCAGAAGCTTAATTCACTGTGCAATGGCTGGCATGCCCACTCTTGTCCTGATTGAGAGTGGCTATTAGTTTCCTCTTATTTAAATCTGGATTTAAAGCTTAATTGGGTTTGTGCTACGCTGCTGCTCGACACATAAATGCATTTACATTTGCACTTCTGCATTTGGTCTGCCGCATGACATAGAAGCAGATTACAGAAAGTTCATGCATCAGGTGGCCCCTTACACCTGCGGCTGGACTGTGTCTCCAAGAGGCCATGAGCTCCACCAGGCATCCCTAGTATACTCAATGCCGGAGCTCAGCGACAAAGATTAATTTCATTATTCAGCAGCCAGTGGTTTCTGTTATGACACCATATGACCCTGTCCATAAATTAAGCCCCCCTCGGATGCTGACAGGAGAGGGCGTTTTCGGATGTAGGGGTGTGGCTTTGGCCCTGGACAAGGGGGTGCGAAGGAAGCCTCGTTATCGCGTTACATTGCTGTGTTAAGTACCTGATTTTCCTCTTTGGATTTTACCTCTTATTTGCCAGCCTGCAATGCTCTGCTAGACAAAATGTCCATTTGCTGATATTTAAATGCGCGGCATCGCCTTATTAATGCGCCCTTGGCGAAAAGGGTTTAGCTTTTCGGGGCAAACAGTGCTATAAATTGACGGCGAGGCAGTTTTATCACCAGCTGTAAATAGAGCACGCCGCCATGTTTTATGAAAGCCATCACTAACTCATTCGCATTCTTATTACTCGTGCCCCTTTCCTGAGCGAAAGCACGTTTGCTGGCATTGCCACGCCATGAGCCACAGGCGTCTGTTTTCGTCTCCGCGGCCTCTGCACTGGCTCTGGACCTAACGCATTTAACCATCTGCTGTACCATTGACTTCTTTGGTCATCATCTCATTTAAAAACGTCCCGGGTTGTACAAGTATATGAAACGTGCCTTTGGGTGGCCTCTTAGAGGGCAGGCGGTGGTAAGGCCAGCGTAGCACTGGGACTGTAATTGTCTTTTAAAGAAAGACCTTCCTGTGCTCTGAAGGACGCAGTCCCTCTTTTACTGGCACCTCCGTCACATGGTATTAAAATGTGCGGTGATCACCTCTCTCCGGCTGAGTGCGCGGTAAGCAAAGGCAAAGCAGTGTAAATTTGGTGTAAGGTGCACGGTTCCACGATGGCAGCCCTGCCAGCCCGCCGCAGGTGTCAGACTGCCTCGGGTGCCAGGTTGCACTTGTTCCCCTTGCCAGCTGGAGGGGTGAGAGGAGGTGCCCAAACGTCGGGGGTAAAGGACAGCTAGTGGCCGTGCCGCACCGGCTGGGTATCACACAAGGTGAACGGCCACTGGGGTCGTCTCTGTGTTGACAGCCTGTTAGTCATTACTGGTGGTGTTGGGGGAGTTGCTGAACTGAATCACAGTTCTATCTCCTTAGTCGCAGAAGCCAGCTGGTCATCTGCGATAGACAGACAAATGCACACATAGTGCAAGAGAGGGACGCTGATTCCGCTTTCCTGCAGGATAGTGCATCTTCTTCTATGCACGCATGCCCACACAGATTGTCATGCTCCTCCTTCCCGATCTAATTAAGAGGTTAGCAGACTGCTCGTCAGTATGTAGTAATCTGCAAGTCATTTACCTTTGACCCTTGTCCTTTCTGTTCCTTTTTTGCCTAATTGTGGGCATGTGTACAAGTTATCATGCCCAAGATAGACCACAATCTAAAGTTTATCTTCCCGCGCTAACATCACAGCATCAACGTGACTCGTTACTATATTCACAATTAACTGTCGTCCGTCATCGCCGGTGGTCTGCCGCGTTGCTGGAAGGTTCTCTGTAACTGGCCCAGAACCACTAATAATGACAACAGTTGCAACATTGCGGGTAATTATCTGCCATTATGCCGTTATCATTTTGTAATAAAGTTGAAAGTCAGCAAGCTCTGAGTGCCACAAATTATAATGTGAGTTTTAATCACAGGCCAGATGGCTACCATGCTGGAAAAATGTTTGCTTCTGAGCTGCAGAAGTTGGTTAAAAAAAGAAAAAAGGGAAAAAATAACATCAGATACATTCCAATGTAGTTTTTCAAATATTTTTTTCAGAACGTCCTCTTGTCTTTGAAGGACTGCAAATTGGATGGAGTATACAGGGATGGCGTGAGTCTGAGAAGGGGAATGGATAAATAGCAGATTATCCAATATCTGCTCTAGCAGACGCTCGAGGCGGGAGCCCCCACTCAAACAGCCAGATCTCCATTCGCACTCCCAGCACCACCACCTCCTGTGGAAAAGCATGTTTCATGGTGCAATTTTGGAAGCTTTGCAACAGGGGCAGGACTGTTAAAGCTGGTTGGAGGGGTGTTGTCACTCGAACCTACATCCAACGAGTGCTGTGGCCTCCACTGTGTGGACTTTTAAGGAGGTTCAGCCGGGGAGAG
Organism: Brienomyrus brachyistius; assembly: GCF_023856365.1. Lineage (NCBI taxonomy): Eukaryota > Metazoa > Chordata > Actinopteri > Osteoglossiformes > Mormyridae > Brienomyrus > Brienomyrus brachyistius. The sequence continues at coordinate 16,208,633 of NC_064549.1, forward strand.
AGAGCCTGAATTTATTACCATTATTAGGATTTTCTTTAGCTGGAGAGGCAGTTTTGCCGCCCGTGGTCCCCAAGCCCTGCTTACTTCCTTATCGCCGTCTCACACCTCCTCTTCTGACGTGCCCATGCTCCTCTTCTACTCCACTGCTTTTTCTCTCCCTCTTTTCTGTACTCCTTTTCAAGAGGCGATAAGCCCCTTACCCTCCCACCCATCTCAGCACAGACCCTGGGCTCCCCCTCATTGGGTGACTTGGGGAGGGGGGAAGGGCACAGCATGGGATTTTGCCCATGCCCTTCCCAAGACAGCCTGGCCCGACACTCTTCCGTCTGTAAGAATTCCTAAGCAGACACATCTGTGAGCGCTTAGCATTGATGGTTTTGCGGGGACCCTAAACAAAGACAACATGGGTGCAAAATCCCATTCTGCTATGGCACATTTGTTTGCCTTGTTTCTTTGACATCAGCACTATTTTTCCTTCCTTTTTCAAAACTAGTACGGGGGACACCATTTTAAATATTGCTATCAGTCTGCAATGCATCGTCTCGTTATGTTTTGCATATTTATTGAATCTCCTCCAAATGGGTGTTGTCCATATTCCTTGCTTCCCATGTGGTAAATAGCTTCTGTGAGCAAACGTGTTATTGTCCTAATGATCTCTCTTGTGGTATCGCACATTGTTCATCATCGTTTCCAGCTCCATTTTGCGGTCACTTTTTATAGTAGGGCATGGCCGAGTGTGACTGTATCTTGTAAAAACCTTCCTTTGCTTCAGAAGAGAAAGCTCAGAACTGAGAGTCATGTTGGAGCTAAATTAAAACCTGCCTGGTCCTTCTTGGAGTCCTCAGAGATCTCCCATTGCATCACGCAGTGCCCCAGCTCTGACTGCATCTGACTTGACTTGCGCAGGACCAGCTCGACATTCCCTCTCTAGGGCACACAGGCCCTGCTTCTCGAAAGTGGCAGGGAGTGCCATTCTTTGCTCAACCTTTGCTTTTACAGTAATTGCTTCATTGAAGTAATTAATTGGACGGTTCACCTCGCCCCCTCTATTCCAGATGCTTAGCGGGATCTAATTAAAACGTTCTCTCAAAAGCTTCAAGACCTAAAACCTCATGTACCTTTCTTCACTCGCCAACCTGCAGCAGCAAAAAATAGCTTCACTCCTAGAGAACATTTGGAAAGGGAGCGTACTGTAGGGGGCGCAGATTTCACAGAGATAAAATGCTCACAGGAGACTCCCTGATGCTTAGTGTTAGCCATGAGGCTGGTGTTCAAATGGTAATGCCTTCAGATCCCTTTCAGAAAAACAACACCAGTCCTTTTTGAATCTGTTTACTGCTTGATTGTGGTGGAAAGCTGTGATGTTGAAGTTGGAGCGGTCCCTCATCCTTTGAGAAACTTATTAAAAAAAAATGCTCTGTTGTCCCCTGGGAGGAAACAGCGTGATCAGTTTGTCTTTTGTCTCCTCAGCGTGTTGTTAACAAGTGCTTCCGCAGAAAGGCTGCCGACGTGTTTTAAGGAGACCTAATTACAGAGTGGGGTACCGCCGTGGCCCGTTACGGAAGAAGGAGCGGTACGCGATATTATGTGGGGATTCTGGTTATTAATTTGCATGGCATTTGAAAAATGCTGGAGTTAATCAGGGGACTTCCAGGAGCTCTAATTAGGACATTAAAGCTTTGGTGGGTGGAGTAGGCTCCCCTTTGTGAGGCATTGGTTTTATTAACTCCATCTAATGACTGTAATGATGAAGTACTTCCTCCAAACGATCCTCTCACCTGGCGATGCGCAAAATTAGGACAAACACATCATCACAATGTTACATTTCATTACGTCATACACATTATACTGCACATTTCTGATCATTTAGGCTACTAATGGTTTCACTTTTCTTGATTTAAAGGTCTTTTTTGGTTTACAACATAATGGAAAAAAGAAAATAACTGAATTCCTAAATGAATATAAATTAACATTTGAAAGTGAAATGATTGCAACTATATGAACAGTCATAACAAATGAAGGCAAATGTAATGTTTAAACTTTTTTAGTAGATTATACTGTAGAACATCCCTGACAATATTAACATACATTTAAAATAGAATAAAATGCATAAAAAGGCAGCCCTTCAGACAGCTTAGTCTTGGGTTGGTGTGTGACTCAAGGATGTGTTAAGCGCTTGATGGGAATATATTTTCCTAAGCGTAGCCAAGAGCATGTATTTCCAACACATTGTGCACGCATCTAGTAGATGCGCTGACTGGATTAAGGTCGATTGCTTTTAAGTACCATGTGCTGGAAATGTATTTAGTACTGATAAAAATTTGAAATGAGAGATATTTCTGGGGGTTGCGTGTGCTCGATTCCTGGGTTTGCCTGTGGGTCGAATTTTCTTGCTCCAGGTAGAGCTTTTTTCATTGCCCAAAAACATGCAGTTAGGTAAGCTGGTTTCTCTCAGCTGTCCAAAGTCTGCGTGTGTGTGGCCTGTGATGGACCAGGGTGTCCCCTGCCTCATGGCCTGTGTTTTCCGGGAAAGGCTCCAGGATCACCCAGACCCTGCATAGGATAAACGGAATGGCTATTTTCATGTAAAGTTACCGACAACGGAAAGTTAATGCAGCTCACTTCAGTTTGTCCTTTGAGCGAAATTCCAAATCTGTATGTAGCAGTTTATGTTATAAATTCCCTTATTTATTTTTCTCATGGACTGGGGATTTGATGCGTATATTTTCTACACCAGGCTGTGAGTTTGCAAGCGTGACAGAGCGTAAGGCTGGCTGATGCATAAACATCACCTGGAACCTGCTCTGACCTAAACCGTTCCAAAGCTTTTTATAACTCTGTAGCTGTGGGTTGCTTGGATTATGGTGACTTAGCCAAGGAGTTGCAGCCAAACTCCCAAGCAGCCATACTCTTTATTTCTTATTTTGCAGAGAGCATTGAAATTGTTAATATGTGCCGCTAATGGCCTTTCGTTGAAGGTGCAATAGGTCAACAGTGCTATGTAGATTTGTGACTGTTTGTCGTTGGCTTCAATTTAGAACGTAAATGTACATTTTCTTTCCATGGTTGTAATGTCTGAATTCTGTGGCTCCACATTTTCACATTTCCTTGTGTATCCGAGGATCCAGCATTTAAGTTGTTGACCTTGTTAAATGTCCTTTTCTGTAGTGCCACTGTATTCTGGAACGCAGATTACAATTGAAGCACAATTATGCATGTGTAAGCCGTCCTAGATTCAAGCATCAAATGGAGAATGATGTAAGTGGCCACTAGACTGTTTTGTGGTCAGGTCCCTCCCAATCTTCCCCCTAGAGGACAGTGAGAAGGTGAATTCTAGAGAGCTCCACACCCCAAAATCACAGCACAAACCTTGCCGTACATCATCATCATCATTTAACAAACTTGCTGCACTTCGAGGACATCCTTGAAGGAGAAGGAAGCACTGAGCTGTCAGGGGAAGCAAATATATGAAAAAATCTATGACAAGATGCTGGACGTGGATGTGTGTGGTGCCCTGTCCCTGGGATGCGCTGCTCTGCTCTGTGGGGAAACAGGTAATTCCCTTCCCACAGAGCTCCTTCTCTGACAGCCACCCACAGGCACTGGCACAGTTATGGCTGAGAGCCGTGGAGCCGCCATCCCGTGGGGTCCCTCTGTGGTGATTAACGGTAGGATATCTTGACCACGCATGGCCCTCCCCTCCTGATGCCCTGCCTGTGTGGCGGCTGGGAGCATGTGGCCCTGCAGGCTGCCGCTTTCTCAGCGCTCCTCTGCCAAACGCACCCCCCTTCCGCTCTCAGTGCACCCAGTCTCTTTATCAGCCTCTTCCTCCTGTCCCCACTTTGGGATGGGGCTTGAAAGAGGCAGAGAGCATGTGGATTGGCGCTGCTGCTCTCACTGTCTTCACTGTCTCGTCTTCCCCTGCGCTGCCCTCGGCTTCTGCCTCTTTATATACACACACACACATACGCACACACACGTATGCACGTGAGTGCCACAGACACGCACCTTGCATGCAAGCGTGGGGACGCTGCTGTCTCCCTCTCCTGGGCGTGAGTGTGGGACTGTTGCGCTCGGTCGTGTGGGAGGGCTGAGCCGTGCGTTCTCGCTGAGACGGCGGAGTGGGGAGAGCGGGTGCTCATTCAGCAGTGGCAGCAGCGGCAGGAGCGGTGAGAGCGGCAAGAGCGGCGGCTGGTCTGCTGGCGAGAGAGACATCGACCAGGAGGTGCGGCTTCACCCCGCCACGGTCTGTAAGCGCCACTGGCGCTCTATGATGACACGAGGGCAGCAGGGGCAGCCTGAGCGGGAGCTCCACACTGGGTCCTAGCCACAGTGAGGCACCAACTCCCCCAGGTGATGGAGTAACGCGTGGAGAGACGCACGTCTGCTCGTATCCCACGGCGGACGCCGGTGTGGGGACCCAGCATGGAGAGCACAGCCATGTGAAGTTACCCCAGAGCCACTTCCTGTCGGACATGATTCCCAGGGCGAGATTTGGATTTTTTTCTACACTCGAACTTGTTTTGTTTGTCTTGGTGCTCTTTGGCAGTCCTGGGATCACCCACCAGGGAAGGAGTAAAGGCCGATGGAACAAAGGGGGTAAGTTGTGGGGAGATTTTGCCCTCACTGGTTTGGGAATGGAGCTTTAAGCCTTCTACTGTGTACTTATGCACTTTGCATTAGCTGCCACCCTCAGCATGATAGGTTCCTTCCGTAATGCCACATCTGGGCACCTCTGGAGGCAGGATGGTGCTTTGCTGTGCGAGTGGGGTTGCACGGTGCTGTGACTTCCCTGCCTGTGCTTGTGGTTGTTTGGTGACTTGTGTCTTTCGTCGTGACTCCTGATTTCAGGACAAGTGCCATGTTCCTGGGTCAGGATGCCTAACCCACGCAGTAGTGATGGTGTTGTTTGCCGGTTATTCACACCAGAGTTTCTCAGCTGATGGCCTGGCCTTTTCAATGTGCTGGACTTCTGTCCGAGCTGCGAGAAGTCCAGATGCCTGTGGTTGGCGTGAGCTGGGGCTCTCATTCGCCGTGGTGTGGAATGTTCTTTTGCGTGCTTGGATACCGAGGCTCACCTGGCAGTATGTAACTGAAGCAGTTTAACGCTTTTTGGGGTTTGTGGTCAAGCAGCGTGAAGAGGAGAGAGTGTATGAGTGTGCCCCTGTGGGTGTGTGTGTATGGATTAATGGCACCGCACCGATATGAAATACGATGCATGAAGTGTCAGCACTGTGACTGGGGGTTAAAGACCCTGATCATCAAGCTAAGAGGGCATTAATAATTCATTGTGGGAGCCCCTCACCCCCTTTTCTGTCTGCTTAATCCCCTCAGCAGGATAAAGGGAACCTGTAATCTTTCCACAGGCATTCGGGGGGGGGGGGGCACTGGTGCTCCCCTCTGCCCGTCGGCATCAGCCACATTGGAGGCTTTCAGTAAGTTGTGCCTGCTTCCTGGGGACTCCTTGGATGTGCTTTCCATTCCTCCTCCTTCCAGCCTTCTACCCCCTGAAAGCCCAGTTCTCCACCTGCAGTGCTGCAAGTGCTCTTTGTGCATTGCAGCCCCCAGGGTTCCCTTCATTGGGGGGGGGGGTCATTAATTCACAAGCTGTAGTTAATGTTGTCTGGCAACAAGAGGAAAGTGCATAAACCCTGTTCCTCCCCCTGGCTTCTGCTGATTTATTTATTTATTATTTTCAGTGATGGTGACGGTGGTTTTTGGGGATTTGTACCTTCTTGCTGCTATCGAGGGATCTATGTTCTCAGCATCCTATTTGCTCTCGGCAAATCGATTAAACAAAACCATGTCAATGGGTGGCCATGAGGGAAGCGTGTTTCTTTTACTGGACCATGTCATATTGACAGCCGCGTTATGCAGGGAGGACAACAGGTACAAAGTGCGCCTTTCATTTGGCGCTAACCCTGGGACAGCACACTTGTGGTGGAGCGTTAGCAAGGTCTGTTTTCCTGTCCTGTCAGGGAGAGTTTGGACCAAGCAGCAGGTCACAAAGTGAAATTACAGGCATACAGAGCACAACACTCGAAGAGGTGAGATTTCACTATCAGTCTGATAAGATATTTACAGAGATAGCTTGTTGTTATCATTATGGCTGTCAGTGTAACGCCACTTGGGCAACACACATGTAGCACCTTCAGGGATCATTTCCATAGCCTGTAGTTTCTTCCCACCCTTGGGATTTTGTAATGGTGTCCATGTCAGTGAGGTAAGGTCAGGGCTGCTTGCGCTGCGCGTCACGTTTGACTCCCGTGATGCCTCTCATTTCCCGCCCGTACCCCCCTCTAGCCGGGCCTGCATTTCTTCCCAGGACTGTCGCCTCAGTGTGTCTCCATGTAGCTATGCAGGCAAAGCGCAAAATTTGATGTGTTCCTTACTTCACCCAGCTGCACCACAAACCCTAAAGAGCTTCTCACATATTAAGCGTGGGTGTGCGCCGCCTCCCAGGGACTCATAGCTCCTCTTTCCACCTTGGCCCTCGACCTGCCAAAGTGAAACGACGACGACTCAGCCTGTGGAAGAGTAATGGGGTGGGGAGGGGGCAGGGGGCGGACACCACAGCAGCCAGGAACATGCAGAGATTTGCCCAGGACCAGCCGCTCCCCTAAGCCCGTGCGCTGGCCAGAGAGTGCGAGATTTATAGACCGGAGCCTGGAGTGGAGTCATTAATATCCACTCAACTTCCTGTCTGCTGGAAAGCGAGAGGCAGGCGTGTGCACTCATGACAAGCAAAGCTCCCTGATTCACTCAGAGGTCTGACCATGTGACCCAATATATTATTTAAGGCAAGGCAGGTAAAAAAGGCAGAAACAATGGCATAGCATTTGGTGAGCATCAGCTTGGTGTGTCTGCCCGGTCTGACGTGTGCTGCCACTTGGGCTTTTAATGCAGCGGAGCAGTAAGCTCCTGAAACGTGTAACGGCACTTCACAAAACGGAGTCGCTTTTCCATTGGCTTTCACGTCGTGGTGACCTGAAACAGGGACCTTAATGGCAGATGCGAGTTCTGTGTTGCATGGAAAGGCTCCTGGGTGGGGACAGGAACACAGAAGTGGTTTAGCATTCCTATGCACCCCTCTGGCCTCCTGCGTGCCAAGAGAAGCCAGCGCCTGGACTAACTAACGAGGCCCCTGTCATATGTTGCCCAGTGCCATATTGTCCTGGACATCTGGGCAATGGGTTCCTGAAGTTTGCAGATTCACAGATGGTTGGTAAAATAATTCTAAAGGCACAGAGACTTTCTTGCCATGGAAAATCCAGCCTTTTGATTCCGTAGAGATGTAGATGAAAACAGATTGATATATTGGGATTCGTGAAACGTCAGAAGTGCTAAATCACATACTGACATCTTAATGACAACTTGCTGGGCTTGGCAGATGTATTACGCAATCTTTACCGATGCACAGACGTTGCACTGAGATGTACAAGCCGTGAAGCTGTTTTGCTAAAAAGTGAGAAAATCACATTGTATTAGAGTGTTTTAATGAAATCACAGATTGGTATGACAAGTGTGAAGTTAAACTGACTCTGGGCACCCCCCCCTCTCCACTTTAGACCTTAATTACCACATTCCAGTCACACTTGTTCTAATGAAGCTACTATCTAATTGCACAAGAAAATTACAACCAACACTAGCGATGTTTTATGATGAGTTGCAGACTGTAAGTATGACAACTTAGAGAGACGGATGAGATCATCTGAGACTTGGCCTGCTCCTGTATGGCTGGTTTGTTCCCGCATACCTACATTCTAGACCCCCCCCCGCCCCCCCCCACAAACTCCTCACAGCTGCTGTGAGAAAACCCTTTTTAACTCCTTTTCATAGTAGCGCGCTGCAATGTTGTGACAATGTTAGGCAATAATTGTTAGACAGTTGATTTAATATGTTCTTTTTTACTACTGATTGCCTTTCTATAAATGCAGTATTACAAGTGATCACATAGAAATGCATGGAAACCCATATGTATTAATCAGGGCAAAATAACCATTGGAATCGGAAGAGATTTGATCATTGGCACTTAAAATGGTATCAGTATCATTCAATGGCAATAATAAGAGTATAGTTAATTTTCTTAGCCTAATAAGAGTCCTATCGGATTATCTGAGTGCAAGATGGTGTCACAGTCGAAACCGTGCTACCCTAAAAGCCCCCATATTACTATAAGACTTGCCGCTCAGAGTGAGCCGTACAGTAGGTATCCATAGAAGATGCAGTGAGTCAGAGGAATATCCAGAGGGAGTCGCTCTTTCGGCCAGTCAGATTTTTCTGCTGTCACTATGAAGATGATGCTGTTTCTTCAGTTCAAAGGAGACGCAGTGGCTCGGCTCACCGGTGTGTCATGCGTACCTCCCCCCTGCTTTGCACAATAAAATTTTTAAGAGATAAGAAGCTTTTTTTTCTATTTCAGGGTCACCATTAGCCTGAATAATGCATGGATGTGGGAAGAGCAGACTGAGTGGGCCAGGGGAGAGAAGCACAGGCTTCAATTAAATTATACATCATTATCATGGCTGGCAGGCTGTTGTGGTGGTGCCCGCTCCCTGCCCCTCTAAACACTCTCTCTATAACATGGGGGGAGCAACAGTAGATCCCATTACCAGGGTCTGGGCAGGGATGGGGGCAGCCAGTGGCGGCTGGTGAAAAAAATTCTTGGTGGGGCTGACGTACCAATAGATATCCATTCCTAGTCCAGTATAAGCATTCAAATGAACAGTCAGAAAATGACAACAATTTCACAATCATCATTTAATTTCCTTTGTTGGCTGGGTGATATTTATTTCAGGTTTGTCGGGTGCCAGCTCCTTAACGTGGATTTTCTCCACCATCGTCCTTCTCGCAAAAGGGTAATTCAATAATGATCTCACAGAACTTGCTGGAAGCTGCCCCTCAGCTGTCATCGTCGCCATCATCTCCCTCTGACTGACTGACCTGAGAGTGATCAAAACTTTCCTGCATTTTCTGTAGCAGGGGTGAAATTTCCAGCGCCCCAAAACCAATTAATTCAGCGACGCTGATATTCGAAATCTTTATTATATTTGCCTAGTGACCATGCATTTCGCTGCACTTCTGTGGCGCTTTGATGAGCACCGAAGAAGATAAATGATTGGTGGAAATCTGTCAGTGGAAATTCACTGTTGAATGAGAGTCAGTTGGTGGAAATATTGTTTAAATAATTCAGATTGAATGTAGGCACATACTATTAAGTAAAACTCACATTGATAAAAAATATATATATTTTTATTTTTATATATTTTATATTCCCCCCCACATCTGGGAGGGTGGAACCTGAGCGCCCCCTATGGGCCAGCCGCCACTGGGGGCAGCACTCCTGGGCAGGAGGGCAGGAGAGACTGGGGTGGAGTGTGAGTGGCACGGGATTGAGACGGAGTGAAGGGGAATCGGCAGGAAAGGAGAGGTTGCAAGGAAGAATGGTCACACTGATGTGGGAATGGCTCAAATAGTTTTCATTCAGTAAATGCGTACTCAGATGTGTAAAGGATGAATTTTGTAGCTAAAGCTGAAAGTTAACATCCTCGAACCCTAACTTGATATTTAGAATAACAGATTTCGAACTGCAAATTTTGTACGAGGTAACTTGTGGTCTGGGTGAGGGCAAGAACCTTTCTTTCTGGAAATAACAGATGAAATTTTGATAGTTTTATGAGAATTCAGAGAATTTAAAAAAGAAAGGGAGCAGTCTGGCCAACAAGGTGTGTTTACCAGAGTGAAATACACATTAGTAATTGCCACAAGGCTCATGAAAACTTAATTTACCAGCTGAAATCATAGACCAGTTAATTACATGGACTCATCAGACCTGTGAACCCAACCCTGACTTCCGTGCCTCTGATTGTGATGCACCGGTCCCATGGCCTCATTCTGGGAGCTAACCGGCTCACTTGGTGTTTATGGGTCTTCGGCATACTTTTGACACTCAGCAGATCCTTGATCATGCTCTGAAGTCTTGAACAGCCACATGCTGAGTCTGATTGGTCTTTTTTTCCCCCTCTGCTTCTCAGCCAAGCTGCCTATCTGCGCAGATCAATGTTTTAGAATAGTCATCCTATTTCATCCATATATAAAAAATGATTTCACACTAAGTCATGTTACACATCCCCCCCCCCCCCCCCCCCCGTATGTCAGAACCCAGTCATCCTAGTCCCTTTGAAAGCACTCCAAACAGTACCCGCCCTGCCGTTTTGTTAAAGGTTTCCCTCAGCTGGATCTCCATCCAAATGAACTCTATGTCAGCGTGCCACCTCTGCTGGCGTTGCTTAGCGCCGCTGAACGGAAACGGTTACTGTGGAGAGGGAACGAGGGCTTTCAGAATCAGCTCAGACAATCAGTGGATGCTCTCGTTGTGTCTGTGTTACACATTTAATGGCCTCTTATGATATTTCCCTGCCGAATGCAGACTGAGCCTTAATGGTGTGTTATTTGGTCTGTGAGTGTGGGATTGAGTCATCTTTGTGTACTCCCTTTGATGTTGTTCAAAATGGAGATAAATAAAAAAAACTGCCCTTTTAAAGTACAGAGACAAATAATATCTACTCAGGTAAACCATGGAAAATGCTGAAGTTTAATTTTAAGACTATATGTTTTCTGTCTCCAGGAGTTACTGGCTGACACTTTCCGAATTTTGATTACACAAAGGAATTAGCAGCATTTTATGGAGGGGTACCTGCGTGCGGCTTTGCTAATCTGTGCAGCCGCTCTCAGCCCGACAGGCCTCCAGCTCTGCTTTGTATGGCAGGCTGGACCCCGCTGCCGCATTAAGCCCTGGCACACGTTTGTGATGTCGGATTAGAGTGTTTATTGTCCAATTTATCATGCTCTGTTTCCCCGCCTTGAAAATATCGCCCTATCTCTGAATATGAAATGGCTGGTGCTTTGCAAAATGTACGCCAGGAATATTAATAAGTCAACATGGTCCTGGAAAAAAAGGCTGTGAAATATCCCAGCATGCACTTTCGGATCGGCCAGCTGTGCAAAGAGCACACATTAAGTTCTACAACAAAATGGTGCAAATGCTTGCAAAAATATACAAAAGTCTTGAAGGAAGCCAGTTACAGTTTTTTTGCAATCGCTGAAGATACAAGAGGTATTTCTGAAATCACCCTATTGCTGTTTGGTTTTGTATTAGAGTATGTCACCCAAAGGAGAATGGGACAAAGTCCGGTACATTCAGGACAGTAGGAAGCAGGAGCTGTTAAGTAAAGGATGATACAGTATGAAGCTCTTTTCAATGGAGAGAGATGGCGGTGGGTCCTCTGTGTGGAACCTGGATTAAGAGTTTAATGACTGGAAAACTGTAGTGGCACATCCAAGGTGACCCATGTGAGAAGGTCAGCATGGCGGCGAGGTCAAAGAGCGAAGGTAATTCTTCCTACTTTATGCCAGTGGAACTGTCAGCTGCATACTGTGCTGCTGCCTTGACTCAAGGTGCGCAATTACGCTTTTACTGGGATTTCAAGAGCTGCACTATTCGTTCTAGGTATTGCGTCAGGCCTACGCTCATGAGACACACTCTGTACCAGTGCCTGCTGGGTAAAAAAATGAGGGCTAATCAATACATCAAAATCCACATGCGTGAAAATAATGAAAGTTTTTAGTGACTTTAGTAAAATAAAATAAAAAAAGCTTTTAAAAAAACCACAGCTGCCGAGAGAGATCAGCACCTGCAAGGACACTTTGCTGGTGGTTAGGCAAATTCACCTGGCCTGGGGTGCTCTGCAAGGGCTGTGCTGCCAGCGGGCCCTGACAGCGCCAACTACAGTCACACATTAAGGTCGCCTTCACTGTGTAATTTGTTTATCTGTCAGTTTGATGAATGTCTCGTTTCCCCGGCACTTCCTTGCATGTTTGGAAAAATGGTTGCCTTAGGAAACTAGCAAACACACTTCCAAAGTGCAGACTGCTCAGCTGTGTGTATGTGTGTGTGTTTTTTCTTTTTTACAGAGCTCGCAAATGGGCAGGGGCACTGTGGCCCCTGTTGCTTGTGCACAGCGAATGGCGAGTAATTAAAGCCAAAAAGCTAATATGGGAGATGGGTGAGGGAGGGGCCACTGGAACACCAAAGGGGCCTGAGAGCAGGATGCCCTCAGACATGCCTGAAATTATTTCCTCAGATTAGCGTGCCGGCTAATTGCTCCAGGCTGCTCGGGGTATTTATCACCTGTCATCCTGCGCTCTGCCGATGGCTTCTCAACTTCATAGCACCTTAAATATCACGGACTGTGCCCCCCGTCCCCCTTTCCAGCACCTTCCCACAGGATCTTTCTGTAGTGCCTTATAAAATGGTACTGGGCTTACCACTCCACTACATCCTCGTGTGTATCACATATGAAATTTCCCAAACACTGCTAATTTAGAAAAGTATTGTAGGAAAACCAAGCTCTGTAACTAATGAGATATACTGTAACTAGTTGAATACTGTAAGTTCAGAATTCTTTAGGATTTGTGTTCTCTTCACATGTAACATATATTTTTTTATTTCGTGAAGTGGGAGAGGCACAACCAAAATAGAATGAGTTTAGAAGTCACCAGTGGAAGCAGGCCTTTCTGTCCTTTGACAAGCAGGCTTATGCCGGGAGAATCGGGAGATCATATCTGGCTGTCAGCTGTTTTTGGGTTTGTTTGCCTGGGGCCCAGAGAAGGCTCCGGAATGCACGCTGGAGCCTCCCCTGTCACATGACAGCCAGCGGGAAAGACCAGTGCTGTTGATGTCTGTGGAATGTCATTCACCTTCCCCAAGTGCCCCTAAGCTGCTCTCCCAGCTGATCACAGACGTCATGCTCCAAGGAACTGCCATACCTCTGCATGAGATCAGAGTCAAATGCATGAGGTTTGGCATTCTGAAAACAGGCCCACGCACTTTTAACCTGTTTGCCTTCCAGGGTCTCAGGAAGATGGGAGCTCCAGGACGTGGAAATGGCCGCCCTGGCCCGTTGTCACACTGCCACCACAAACCAAAGGTGCATGTCTATCTTTGCAGGCCTTCGGATTGCACCTCAGGGCTGGAATTAGACTTAGGAAGTGTGGAGAAATGGCAGCTGCACAGTTTGCTCTCCTTCACATTCCTGCGTGGGGAGATAATGTGTGACGGCTAAATCTTTTCCCCTCTCCTAATCCACGGAAGCAGGGGTGGAATCTTATTTAGGGATCAGCACCAATGCAGTGGCTGCATGATAAGAGCATGCAACTGTGCAAGCTCTTTTTCAGGGTATTAGAGCCAAGACAGAAATCAGTGAGCAAAAACACCCCCCGGCAGAAAAAAAAAACACAAAAACAAAACACCGAAAAACACAACTGTTTTCAATTAAACCCTCAACACCTCGGATACTGCAGGGCTGTATTACCAGAGTGGATATTTTCATAATCTCTTTACACGTTCACAAAGTAGTCTATTAAACCGTGGCAAAGGAGTCGCTGTCTAGTCGCTCTGTAGCTGCGGATTATTTAAATAGGGGTTCTGGGGAACAAGCTTTATTCTACCTCCTTGTTTGTTTTCCATTCTTTGCTCACAAGTTTCTTTTTTTCACCAGGACACCAAAACATGACATATGGGAGTGAACCTAGCTTGGGAGACCTATGAGAAGGAAGCCCTAGTGGGGAGGAAAGGAGGCTGGCGTACAGCTTTCATGGGGGAGCAGATCCCACCAGCTCTGTGTCCTACTTGAAGGAATAGCGGTCGCTGAGTTTAAACTGACAGGTCAAACCATCACGGTGCGTTTAGTGAGCAGCACGGACAGCTCGGGACTGTGGCCCAGCATTTGGCATACATAACTAGCTCTTGTATATATCACAGGCAACAGCAGAGACAAAGCAGCACGAGGGGCCTGATTTGGCATAATCTGTGGTTTATTATGAGACTTGAGCCACTTCCCACACTTACAGGTGCTGTACTACGCAGCCCCTCAACCACAAGACTGCTGTCACGCACAGCCCCCGAACGCAACTTATGGCCCCTGTGATCTCTCTTGCGCAACCCCTTTGTCAGACTGTGACCCATTCCTGTGCATAACTGATCCCGTATTTGGTTGGTGTTGATTGTGGCTGCTCTCGCACGCATGTCACGCACAGAGCATGCAGGCGGCGAGAGAGACTTGCGTTTCAGCTGTATCCTAATAGCTATGCTCCATACTCCCATCGTGAAAACTCTGCTGGGACACAGTTCATGAAACAATTAATGGCAGACACCGGATGAAAATGGAATCTGTTTAACCGTAAAAATTTCTGGATGTTAAAGGCGTGATTAGAATATCGCTGAGGGGCCCCATCGCTGCGGTTGGATCCTGAGCAGCCTCCACTCGGAGCTGGTGGAACGCTGCCCTGGAAGCTCGTCTCAGGCTTCTGCTTATTCCACTTCATATCGACCGTAGGAATGCGACTGAGTGTGCTGTTCTAAATAGGTCATCCTTACTGGGATGGATGTTTCATTGTATTTTTCACACTGTGTGTGTGGACAAAGGAAGAAGAAGAGATTCTTCCCAAATATACAGCCTTCCCTCCCACCCAGTTTGTTCCTGTAGCTGGTTTGCTGCCGCTCACATCCTGGTGCAGATAGATGCCGTTCCTCTTTTCAATGTCAGGCTGACTTAAACATTTCAGAAAATGTGGATTTCTTTGAGTAACATAGTCAACTACCCCACCCTCCCAGCCTGAATCCCTGGGCTGGTGACTGGTCTAATTCAGACCCCATCAGCAGGTTTTGAGAGAAGGCAACCTTGCCTTTGAGTGCCATCTTGAGAAGAAACGAAACGCGAGCTTTGGCAGACCTCAGGTGAACCTGGGTAACGTGGCGATGCCTCTTTGGTCTCGTTGGGCATGCTGTGATTCTGCGTGTACATTTATGAGAAACAAACAGGCATGAGGGCATAAAGGAATTGCAGGAATTGATCATGTGACTAAGGTCCGGGACAGCACACGTTCTCAGGGTCAGGTAGAGTGCGCTGCGTGTTTGGGAAGGTGGGCAGGAGGCTGGATAGCAGGCCAGCCTCTGGCCGAGTGACACATAGCAGGTACCAAACACCTGCTCCTGCCAAAAATCAGAAAGATAAATGTGGACTGAGACGTGGCCCAGACGTCTTTGTGAAATACCTGCTGCCTGTGAATTATTCAAAAACCAATTCAGCGTTTTTAAAAGGGAAACGTTTTCTGTAACGAGCTTGCTGAGTGGGGGTGGTGGGTGGGGCTGCTCTTTCTCCCCGAGTCACTAATGAGGGGGAAAGACGGCTGTCAGAGGGAATGTTGTTTTCTGTAACCACCCTCATCCCCCCCCCTACTCACTCGTGTCAAAAAGCGCCATCTCCGCATCCCACTTCTTTCCACATCAAACCCCAGCCCCCCAGTCGCTGTCTGCTGTCTGTCTGGTGGCATCCTGAAAGCCTTGCACATGAACTCCACCCATGTTCCCTGCATTTGACACACTCAGACTACAGGGCAGTACCGTCCTGTGAAAGCGGCTCTAGAGGGGAACGGAGGCGGGGCGAGTGATGGCATAGTTGGCAGGTCTTTCTGATTCAGCAGCAGAAACTGCGTAGCATCATAACAGTAAACTGCTGTGTGAGTGTAAATAATGACTTTCTATTTTAGGAAGTTTTCTCTGCGTATTTTCAGTCATTGCAGGCTCAGGGCTGCGGAGGTATATGAGCACGGAACCCTTCCCACCTTTACTGGCTGTTCTTCCTTCTCTTATCCTGGAGTGTTATCACTGTGAAGAAGGGATGCCGGGTCGCAGGTTCAGATCTCATACCTGTGCCCCTTCAGTTAATATCCTTCTGGGTAAATGAAAGTGGCTTGAAGGGAGTAGGCCCGTCCCTGGAAAAGCAGCTACAGAGCCAGCGGGTGTTTCAGGCGGCTCGATCTGTGACCTTGATTGACAGGTTTCACTATCGGTGAATCCGCTTCTCCCTCTGGCTGCTCTAGACGTCCAGCCGTGCGGCTGCGGCTGTGGCTCTCTCGCTATCTAAGGGGCCTGCAGCGAGTGTCTGCCAATATGGGGGGAGTGGGGGGTGCATTTGGGCCTTAGCTCTTATCTCCCCTATTTTCACGGCATTCTATAATCGCAGAGGCACAGCGCCTCAGCTAATTGCCAGAGGACAAGGAGCTGCCGAGCGTGCCTGCTCCAACCCTCAAACGCACACCTCCTGAAACGCTTCAGGTTTCTAATGATGCTTCCTTCCATTACCATATTAGGACTTGTCTTATCCCGCTCCGGAAGCCATCCTCGGAGCCCGTGTTCCATGGCACAGGCACTGACCCACTTTAGTACAGGAACTCTTCATTGTGAGCACTGCAAAAGCGTCAAAGCTCCCCCACCTACCCGCCACCCCCAATTCCAAATCCCACCTACCTCAAACAGGAGTTGCCGCGTCGAGAGGAATGGCTCTTTTCAGTATCCCGATCTGAAACTCCGCGATGCAGAGGCTCCGTGTGGATTTGCAATCTTTGAGATTTGTCATCTCCCTCCCCAGCCCTGCCCATATGGGTCAACACCACTTACCTCAGGCCTCAGAGGTCTCAGGAGACCAGCTGACTGGCGTGGACATATGAGCAAGCTGCCTCTTCTTTTTGTTGGTATCTGACTGTTGATAATTAGTGTGTGTTGCTCTTCCTCCTTAATTATAGTCTAAATTACATATTGGGTTGAAAGAGAAGAGAAAAACGAATTGCCTCTGGGCAACATGCTAACTCAGCTCCAGGACATCAGTCACGCATTATCTGGCTTTGTTCTGCAGCCTGGATGACTTTGATATCTAGTGCTGGTTGGGTTTTTAGCATCGCAGCTCTGATGAATTGTATCTGTGTCAGGATGTTCTGTTTCTCTCCCTCGCCGCTAATCTCTTTTATAGGAGATGGATGATGCTTCGCACTCCCTGAGCTATGGGCGGATCGCGGTAACCAACTCCCTGCAGCCTAAGCATCTGAGACCCCTCTTTAGGCTCCTGAACGCTCCTCCAACTGCTAGCAAAGAGGCCACTCTGTCTGACGCTTGTGCATCCAAATATTATTCAGTGAGTCCCGCTGTATGGAAGAATTGAGGTTTAGCTTGTGACACAAAACACAATAGAATTCCAGTTCAAAGATCCAGTCAAGGATTCAGCTGTCAGTCGTTGGTGGATGAGGCCACTTTGCATTTGCTGCATCCTTTCAGTGCTCCTCCCGCTTTCTCGGATCAGGGTTCGCTAGCAGTGTTTAACAAAAAGGCACTGTATGGTCGCTTTTCAATGCTTGCTAATTTACTTTTTAAAGGCGCCTAATTTGCATCTCTAGCTTTTGACAGCATTAAAATGTTTCTTTTAGCTGCTAAGCTACAGTATGAGACTCAACACAATATTGGTAGTTTGCTGCCTCCGTTACTTCTTTTGCTGACAAAAATGGTTTGATTACATGTGTCTGAGTAGAAACTGTTTTTCATTCAGAAAAGATAAGTGGCGTCTTTCCAGAGTAAAGCATACAGTAGCTTGTCCGATATTTTAAATCGTCTACTAAATTTAAATAAAACAATGCACACTAGAGCAATATTCCAAACAGGATAAATTTTTACGCAAATCTTGTCTCAGTCTCAACTTGCAAATACACTCGCTCACTGTGACACAGATATTTACTCAGTGCAGCCTGTAAATGATTCATAGAATACCGTCGGCATGTGAACAGAATGGGCCAGCTCCAATGTTGATATGAAACCCAACTTGAAAATGCTGTTATTCTTAAGCACCAAGGTTAAATATTGTGGTATTGACCGATTTCGAGAAGTGCCTTGAATTAAAATTGCAATAGAGACGTCGTTTGGCTTGTTCAAGAGGCGTCTTCTTTCCAAACAAATTTCCCATGTCATTGCAACACAGGAATAAGTTTTACTGACCTGTTTGGCAGAGATGGTGTGAGTGAGTTTCCCAGGAAAATGCCCAGAATTATAAAGCAGCAAAGGGATTATTATGGATGAAGTTGTGCTGTTTATTTTGAGGTAACTTGCAGTGCCTAAAAGCCAGGTGCAGCGGGAATCATCTACAGCTACATAACGATTTCTTTATTCATTTATTTATTTTTTAATAAAATAAACTTTTTTAAAACTGAATTATTTATCTGAATTCCAGTGAGTATCTTCTTCTGCTCTTCTCTTCTGGCTTTCTCTGTTAAAGCTCCTCAGGAAGAGGGCACAGCCTTCTGCAGGGCACATGTTGCCGGAGTGAGTGCTGTACATTTGCTGCTTTTCAAGGCTCGGAAGAAAATGAGACAGGAGGAAAAACATCAGTGTAACTTCAGCCAGGGACATGCGAGCATGGAGCTGTGAAACTGGAAATGCCCACAAACAGTATACACACAGAAACATGTCTTTCAAGTAGTGTTTATGGCTGTCGTAAATGTATATGTTAAGATTTTTTTTCAGGTGCCACCTGTTTTTCAAGGATGATAATTCATATTCATAATAGGGAAGAGAAGCTAACATTTGGAACAAGCCTCTGATTTTCAAGGCATTTTGCGACCTGCCAGTAACCCCCTTCATATAGCCTCTGATGAGTCATATCTAATAAACAGAGTGGATGATGTAAGCCAGTCAGACATTGCACATCGCACAAACTCGGGAACCAACAGGAGGTTTTTCCCATGTTGAGATACACTCCTGCGTTATGCTGTTTCACCCCTGTGGAAATATATCCTTATTGGTGCTGAATCGATCCAGATGAATCCTATGGATACTTGCACAGTTAAAGAATTAGTGAGGCATTTTTTGAGACCGTGCATTAAAACTGAGCAGTTCTTTCCTTGCAGACCTAAAAAGCTTATTTTTCTGACTACTACGGGTTGAGTGAGTAACCATGTGCTCTGGCCGTTTGTGTGCTCTGCCTGTGCTGGTTATGATTCAAAGGCTCAGTTTCTCATGTCAAGTGAAGAGTCTTGGTTGTTAGGACCCCATGTGAATCTGTCCATATGGTATGGAATAATGCCGTTTGGAGGTAACACTCTGTCCCGCATGCCCTGAACAAACACACGCGCACACACATGCGCCCACCTCCTGCCTCACAGCTGCGCACAGCCCCCATGCCCTCGAACCACTTGGCTCCACTCAAAAACTACATCTCAGTCGAGAATCCTGCTTTGAGGACTGGTGGAGAACAAAGACCCAAACCACCTGGGCCAGAATTACAATGTGGGGTCTCTACAAGGTCTTTGTGAGGGTGCTTGAATGACCCATGGATGCTTGGGAACAAACAGTGATGGCCAGGTGGATAGGGGCTGGCTAAGTGAGCTGTCTGCAGCCTTGTTTGCAGGTCCCCTTCAGAGGAACCTGATCATATCTCTCAGCCAATGCGGTACACCCTCTACATCTGCTCATCCTGAGAGAGTTAATGTGAGAAAATGAGAAAGTAGGTTAGGAGATAGCAGGAACAAACAGGAAAGGCGTGGGCTGCTTCAATGCGCCTCCGGCTGATAATCACAACAAGAGCCAGTGGCAGGACTAGGAGCGATTTTTATTTTTTTCTCTATTCTTTGTCACACTCTGTGCGAACTAAAGTGTGATACATTGTCTCAGCTGATAATGGTCATACATAATGGTTTCCATTCATCACCCAGCACAAGAGGTAAATTAGCCGTTGGATCCCAGAGTTTGGATCTCTGGGCAGCCTGAATGGACTGTCTTATAGGTTGTGGGTCTGAGTAATTTACTTCATGATCAAAAATGAAAAACACTCCAGTGCCCAATGGAGAAAAACTAAGTTCTGGCGTGTGAGAGACCACACTATGGACCGAGCATTTGTGCCATGTGGGGACTCTAGTGTCACAATGGCTACTGAAGAGAATAAACTGCCTTTCTGAGTATGGTTAAAGCCACATGACCTAAGCTACCATTGTACTTCACAGTGACAACTGGTCTAATCATCCAGTTACCAGTGGAGCAGTATGATAAAGCCATTGTAACTGTCCTGTAATTATCCTCTGTTTTCTTTTGAAACTGCCGGGCGATTTTGATGCCTTTATAAATAGCTTTGTTTGTTTTTAGCCTGTTAGCCACTATTTTCTTTTGTGTGAAATGGAATGCCAAATATGGGCAAAAATAGATATTAGAATTTAAATTTTCCTGGTATGTAAGATGATTTTTTTTGTTTGCCAGCCTTAAACCTTAAAAAAAACAAGAAATTAAGAAAATTGGAGAAAGCGTTTTTATTATTTATGTTTTGCATTCATTGGATATACAAACATTATTAAGAAGGTCTTATACATGTAAATCATTTAAAACCAGAATGTTTTAAACATGTATTGTTATATTTAATACACATTTAATTAAGTATGCAATTATTGGAAATAATTGGCCTGTTGTATTCACTGTTATGCAGAACATGCTCCCTGTAGGATTTTATAGGGCAAATAGGTTAATAACAAACACATTTTTTATATGATGAAAATAAACGGGAGCCTTTTATACGTGTGATACTTTATCCCGTCCAGAGTGAAGCTGCAGGTCCTCATAACAGAGCACACTGTGTTTGGAGGCATGCAAGGCCTGCGCCCCCCCGCCCAGTCCAAACACACACAGACATGCACACACTGCCTTCGCCCATTACAAACACGACCCTGAGACTGCACCGGGTCTGCCTGGATGAGGCATTTCTGCCTGTTCTGATTATCTTCAAAGAAATGAACACAAAGCAAAAGCGAACACAGAACATTCCAGAAAGCTCCAGATTAGGCTGCTTAATTATGCTCCCTTTTCACATACATTTTTTATGACTGGGGAACTAACATCTTAAATTATTCAAGACTGCAAAATGTAGGAAACCTGGCAGTAAGGGAAAGAGAGAGTGACAGAACATAAGATGAATGGGGAGAGGTGGAGGAGTGATCACACGCACACGCGCACACACACACACACACACACACACACACACGTGCGCATGCACATGCTGCAGGCGGGCGGCCATGGCCCTGTTTGGGTTTGTGATGGATTCTGTTTTGAAATGGGTGCCTTCTGCGCTGCGGTGAGTGCGCGCTGCTGTCATTAGCACCCAAACAGCGGTGCACCAGGGCCGGCCATAATTACTTGATGAAATGTTAATGTGGGGCGGGCCGGTGGGGGGGCAGACAGGAGAACTGAATGGACTAAATGAGTCAGAAGGGATCTTTGGCTCTGAGCAGGGCAAAGCTGGGATGGGTCAGCTGGACAGCCCAGGGATTTTGCCCAGTGCAGGGAGCAGGGGAGGTGCATGTCATGCATGCTGCAGAACCAAGGAGCTTCAGGTGACTTTAGATCCTTCTGACCAGTAGCAGCATATCTGAACCATTAGTCAACAGTGCCTAAAGCCTTTTATCTCGTAGTCACTCTGACGTAACCAATCACATAAGTGGAAAGTCTTTGCCCACACTGCTCTGTGGAGCGTGATTTCTAGTTGGGTGTATGTTTCTTCATTCAAGGTTTCAAACAATCCTGGAAACAATCCTTTGTATTTGAGAATCAACTGTGCAGTGTTTACAGTTTGGATTAGAATGCATGGGAAAATAAGAGCTGTATTCAGAACAAAAGTGATTAATATTTAAACATTTAGCTAAACTTTGAAATTAGGTGCTATGATAACAAAAGCCACTATAGTTGTAAATATTCATACAGTAGCGGTGGCTGCCCTTTGCATTGTCAATTTCAGTTTCAGTTTCTAAATTTGGTTTTTGAATTCCTGATCAGGCGTCTCCTGTCTCCCTTCTTTTATTTCTTGTTATTCTTCATCTTGCTCTTTTTCAGCTGTGACGCTCTTTTACACTTATTGCCCTCACCGAGAACACAGGCCTTTTTTATACTTGTAACAGCAGGGACCTTATTGGATTTGATTTTGCTACATTTGCATCTACAGTCCAGGTCCTGACCAGCGATGCAACTTGCTGTCCAGCCACTCCATCACAAAATATACATCAGACATCACAAACCGAGCTGTACTTTTGGTTATGGGCAAGATGTTGGAGGTGTAGACATGTTGAGTAACAGAGACTCGCAGGTACAGCTGCATGGTCTCCGTGTAATGAAATATTCAACAAAGGCAAGCAGAGGCCTGGAACTTCCTCTTCCGGCCCTGCCTGTGTCAGGGAGCAGTCTGGAGTGGTGTATGTGTGTGTGTGTGAGGCCTATGTAACAGGACGTGTGCTGTGACACGTTCTGCTGGTATGAGCCTGGGCAGGTCTGCTTTCTGGGATTGCTCCCCACAACAAAGACGATGGCAGAATCCAGGACCCAGTGCTGCGGCTCACGGCGTGGGAGTCCGAGGTGAGCAGGGATCCCAGGGGAGTCTTGGCTCGTCATCTGACGGAGACTAACAATAGCCCCAGAGCAGATGTATATGTTCCAGGGCCAAATGGACATAAGGGCCAACGTTGTTTTGGATCAAAATATCCCCTGTGCTGAACAGTAGCTGTTCAGCGTTCTGGCTGTCAGAGATCGCTCGTCTCTATAAATCTCTAGTTAAATCTGCGTCCAGGAACAGCTGGGCTGGTCATTCCGGGGAGTTGGGAACCCGGGGGCCGCACTAGGTCTAATCTCACTTTCTGTCCAGGGCCATCAAATGGAATGTATGTGTGTAGATGGATAGAAATGCTGAGAGTAACCCAAGGAGATTAGCTGCACAGCACCAGGAGAGAAGTGAGGGGAGCCAGTGGAGCGAGTGGTGTCTCCGCGATATGCTCTGCAGACAATGTGCAATAACAAAGAAATAATAACATTCAGTCAGTCTTCCGGTCCTGTGGCTGTATCCCATGTCCCCTTGGTGACACCATCTCCCAGCACACGAGTCACTCTCCTGTCAAAGCTATGCCCCGTCGGCTAGGATCCGCCAGTCTCCCATCCCCCGGGTTCTCCCTCGCTTATCAATCACAAGGGTAAGACAGAACATTCCCAGAAAGCCCAGAAAGGTGAGGACATGAAGAGGAACCCTGTTAGCTGAGGGAGCCAGTACGAGGGAGAGGGAACGATCGACCTCTGTGAAAAAAGGGGTGGCATGCGTAACGTACCACACCATGGGAGGGATGGGGGCCACGTGGCAGAGAGGTAATTTAAGAGCAGGATGTGTAGATGGGATTGAGGGCAGAGAGGAGGCTGCCAGGGTGCAGCGCTAATTAGACATAAGGACCCTCCTGAGTGCAGAGATGGAAGTCAGCCACCGTCGGGAAGTTGAGGGAAGCATATCAGATAGTGACTTGATCTACTGATGGATGGATGACGTTCCTATCATAAAAAGATTTTTTTAAAAGTCTCTTTAACAAAAGTAAGGAATTATAAACATCTGAAGTACCTTCGCTTGTAAAGCTTTGAGCAGAGTGTAGTGAAATAGTTGCAGGCGAGCCAATGGGAAGCAAGCAATGTGTTGCCAACCTATAGGTCTCATTACCCAGCAGAAAGCTTAGCAGGAGCGCTACAGGAAGGGCAAACAAGTTGCTAATGGGATGGGCACAAATGTCCTCAAGATTACAAGAGAGATGAGAGAGTCCCAGATGGAGCTTCAATGATCTGCCTTTCAGGAAACCGCAAGAAAATCTAACAGATCAACTGGGGAACACAAAGGGCAAGTCACTTGTTTTGAATAAAACCATCTGCTGTGTGACCAAGATAAGTTTGGCTCAAAAAGATATGGTCTGTTTAGAAAGATCATAAACAGCCTCCCCACTGCTGCAAGCATCAGGCCAGGCGTCAGATTTAATGGCATCTGGAATGCTGCTCTCGACCTGCCTCTCGGTCAAACGCTTTCAGACTTCACGCTTCATTATGGCCCACTGCCGCACCCAATGACTCGCGGCAGAGAGGAGAGCCGTGGATGGGGCCGTCAGTGCCACTCTGCCGCAGACAGACACACAGATGGGGCACGTCGTAGACCTGCCTTCCCCATGGCTCGCTGCCTGCACAATCTCGGCAAAAGTGTCACTCGGAATTGCAGCAATTTTCACCCTTAAAAGAAAAACTCACTGTATAAAAGGACATCTGGCAGCTTTCCTCCCTGTCACTGGCGTTGCCGGCCAGTGTAAATTACTGCGCTCTGCTCACATTTTCAGCTGTAGCAAAGTGAAGCTGAAGTCAGTTTGCCTTGGCGGGGCTGAACTCCCAGTTTGGGCAGTGTGTGGCTGCAGACTCCCAGTGCAGGTGGACAGTGTATGGCTGCAGACTCCCAGTGCAGGTGAGCAGATTATGAGTGCATACTCCCTGTGCGGGTGGGCAGTGTGTGGCTGCAGACTTCCAGTGCAGATGGGCAGTTTGTGGTTGCAGTCTCCCAGTGCAGGTCGGCAGTGTGTGGCTGCTGATTCCCAGAAGGACTTATTGTTCAGTCCATCAAAACAGTACCAGGAAAACACTCCACAATAACCACTGTTCAGAAGTGCAGAAAACGATCACCCCCCTCCTCCCTAAAACCTAAATCGACCACCCGATGCTCTTTTCTTTCTCAAGGGCATCATTTGTGAGTGTGAATATTAAGCATCAAAAGGTTGCATAATTAGTGCCCCTGCTGTGTTGGTCAAGGGGTGGTTGTGCACTGAGAGGCCTGGGGTGAGCTTTTGCAGCGTGATGGCAGTGCTGGTACAGTAGACTGTAGCGGGTATGAAATGGGCGTCGGCCTCTTGGTGGATCAGCATCCTTGGCCTTCCCCTTTTCCTTGGTAAGACTAATTAGGTGCTCCGGGATATGAGTTATTAAGCAAAGCGCCTCTCGTGCAATTAAATGTCATGTACAATTACTGTGAGCGGAGCGAGAGTGGCCGCCCTCGCTGTGCACTCCTGCTCCGTTTGCCCATCTTTCATGCTGCCGTTTTCCCTCATTCTCTCTCTTCTCCTTCCAATTCTGCTTCCATCGTTCACTTCCCCTCTGTCTGCTTTGCAGTTTCCCCTTGCATCTCTCTTTCGTGGACTCGTTCTTTGTTTTTATTCATTTCTTTAGTCTCCGTCCATCTAACTCATTCTGCTGCCATCCCTCCTGGCATTTTACCCCTTGCTGCTTGATGTCCTCCTTTTTCTACATTCTTTGCTTTTCCACTCCTGTATGGGGAGCTTTGGAACCAACAGCCAACCTGACTGGCACCTCTTTGGATCCACATCTCTACCTCAGGCCCTCTGGTGTCATTAAAGCTAAGAAATCCCTTGTTGAACCGATGACCTCTGACCTTTAAGCATTTTATCGACCTGTAAGGTCATAGGTTCTTCCTTGCGCTCGTAAGACATTGCAGCCTGGCATTCCTGACTGTACAGGATTCGGAGCTTTACTGCCACCATGGCTGCTAAACCTGCCCTGGCTGTCAGTGACACCATGTAGATGGAATCGGTGCATGCTGGTTGCTTAGAGAGCAGTGTATGGTTTATTCACAGCATGTGACTCAGTGTCCACAGTGTTAATGTGCCAATGAGTCATTAATTGTTTTTCCCAGATGAGCCTAATTTGCATGTATAGTAACGTGTGTCATTTCTATTTATTACTGCTCATTCCTTCTTTTGTAATTTATTACCTTGGGGCAGCAGGCCAGCATCAGGACCAATGTTTTCCCAATGCTTTCCTCTGGCCATATGTCCTTTGCCCCACTGCCATCTCTAACTAAGCATGTATTATTTTTTTTATCTGGAGATGAACACAATCTTTTCCAGTGATATTGCTCGTATACACTTCGCATTCAGTGATTCCATATTCATTTGCTCTGGCAGAGTTTGCATTTTTTGCTCTATACCTATTTATGCAGATAGGTCATGTGACAGTGCTGGTTAAGCACTTGCCTGAAGGTAAACAGTGCATGCTCATGGACCTCTGAGGATAGTTAGCTACTTCCAGAGGATACTCATCTACTTCTAGCCCCAAGCTTCTTCAGAAGGCACAGCTTCTTCATTAATCCTGCCCCCTGATACATAGATGCAATCAACTTTGCTCACAGTTAGGCGGAGAACGGACTGGGCAGGGCTTACCATGGCATGTTAAAAGGTCACGGTCACCTTCAGATAAAGAATTGGTGGGGAATGAGTGGAAGGAGCGAATACTGCGAACCCAGAGGGGGAATGAGTGTGTGTGCCTGCAGTATGGGTGTGCTTATGCGTGTGGGCCGTGGTTGAGATGGGAGGTCTACCTGTCAGTCAGGGAACCGCAGTGCATTCACAAAAGGAGACAGGCAGAGGGATGAAGTCAGGGAGAGTAAATGCCTCGCTGCAGGTCTTCCATCTCCTGTAATATGGTCAGGACTTTAAATTCCTTCACTCCTGTTAAACCCTTGGACTTTATCACTTGGTGGCAGCGGATCATGGTGGACTTCATTTCGTTGGATATAAACTCACTCGCTGTCAGAATGCTTGTTTGTGCCTTTCATCAAACATGCGCACAGACCTCTGAGTCCTTAATGATATAAACAAAAGCTGCAACAAGTATTAATGAATCACATGCCTATGATTAACAAATACAATCTGATTAATTAATTCATTATTTTCCAGAAGTTAAAAAAAAATATTTCGACACAGTTCAGCGAAAAGAAGCTGGTGGTACTCATTTAATCATTAACTGTGGCATGAATTTTAAATGCCCCTTTTATCTTCTAATCTAAATCCACGCATTTAATCAAAAGGGAGTTTTAATGACATGCCTGTGACATGCATTAATTCATCTCCAAGATAACCCCCTGTTTGCTGGAATTCAGCTCCAATTCACACTTAGTCTAATTACCCACTTATCTTCCTCTGCTGCCCTACCTCACACACCCATAGTGATGGGGTGGAGGGAGTGGCACAAAGTTAATGTTTTAGGGTAGAACATGTATTACTTCCAATGAGTTATTTCCACCTGAGGTGCTAAGAGTACACAAAAATTCCCCTTTTGTACCACTGCTGAGGATGATGACTGTTTTTTTGTGCCATATTCTTGGTCTCACTCTCAGTCTTTTGTTCTTGGATGAAGCTGATTCTCCATGTGTCTCTAACCCACAGGAACACGTGTTTTCTGTCAGTCTTTATCTGAAACTTGTCTGTGTTCTGTGAGAGTTTCCCCAAAGTTGTCACATGGTGGTTTTGCCATCAGCGTGTTCAAAATGAGTTGTGGTGGAGCTTTGATTATGTAGTTGAAATATAAAGTATGTACTGGATATCTACAGTATATATAACGCAGCCCCAGATCACGTCAGAGATGCCTGCAGAGGTATTTCGCTGTGGTGTCAAAGTTGCCCCCTTTGCCCGGCGGGGAGTCGTATGGGGAGGGAACATGCATATGTGGCATGTGGCGTTTACAGCATTCTCTTGCTTTCCTCTACATTTCCCCCAACTGGCATCTCTGCCGCTCATCTGCTGCTTCTGCCTGTGCGAAGCCATGGGCTCGGCTACATCCTCAGCCCCCGCATGAGCACAAAGGCTGTATCCCTGTTCGTTTTTAGCTCGCCTCCTCATACACTCCTGCACGCACGCGGAAATCTGTGTTGCCATATCGCACCGTTGCTCCTTCGTAACTATCGTTGGCCCTTATAAATATTTCACCCCACGTCGAGCAGTTATTTACATACTATACAGACGGCAAATGGTAAACACATCAATCGCATGGCGGACACATAGAGTCCGTGCGAGGAGCAGCTACAGAAGGGAGAGCCCATTACTCCTGTCAACGATCATTAATGCGGGTCAGCTTAATAAATAACGTCGTCGCTGACAACTGAAGAGGAGACTCTTGCCAGTCCGCGTATCAGAGTCGGTGAAATATGGTGCACCGTGTCAAGCGGAAGGGGGGGGGCTCGAGGCAATTTGTCTATTGGAGACACGGGGGAAATGCAGAAGCTGTCAGTCACATGAGGGTGAAGATGGGGCTGCAGGTTGACTGTCAATAGACGTGTGACACGTGACATCTAGTATTACACATAATTGCTTAACTTGTGGCGCTGTTCCAAACCTGCCTACAATTTTCATAGAGCAGGACGTTTTAGTGGAGTATTTTCAGATGAATATCTTGCTCAAGGGTTCTACAGCCGGGCTTAAACGCAACCTCCAGGTTACCTGTCGGCATCCTTGACCACTAAGATAATAGTCAATCTGAGCACCAAGAGAAGCGTTGAGAGGAGGAGAGCGTGTGGTGGGAGACAGAGGAGGAGCAGAGGAGTGAGACCGACTGAGCAAAGATGGCAATAAGGGGAATAGAAATTGCCTGTGTTGAGAGATACACAAGCTGCCGGAGGGTCAAGAGGTTCAAAAATACTTTTTAATGTGCTCTTGTGCCCTGTTGCTATTGTGTACATCATTCAGCACAAATGTGACAAATGGAAAAAAACACAGGGAAAGCGGTTGGAGGGAGTCAGGGCTGGGGGCAGACAGAGAGCAGGCAAGCCAGTGCATTCATGTGTGTCAGAGCCTGTTCCATCCATACCGAGTCATCACACTGAATAGTACCAGGCGAGCCAGGCCTTCTCTTCAGACTGGATTTAATTCCTCGATGCTATCTTCTAACACTTGAAAGATGAGGTTTAAGTGGAGAGTGTAACTTCATTAATTCGTCTTTTAGTCTTTTTTGTATTTTTACAGAGCTCTCCTGTTGTGAGACAGGCCCCAGATTCCCATCTCCTTGCTTCTCTGCTACGAGGGGTGAAATTGAACTGCTCTGCGCGGCTTTTACCGACTCTCTGCACGAACGGCCGACCTCCCCCTTATAATTACCATCCTCGTTATTGCGTTAGTCCCAAAAGTGAAGCAAAGTCATTCAGTACAGCCTGAGTGTAATTACAGCAGTACGGACGTGATTAGTAGAGAAATCCTCACCAGGTACCTCACTTGCAGAAGTATGCTTTCGGCTTTCAGAGGGACTGCCTGCTGATGGCAAAATTAAATCTGTGTTCCTGTTTTTGTTGACTTGAGAGGATGTGTGTTAGATGGTACAAGTGTCGTTTCACAGTGTCTTTTTTGTTCATTTTTAATCCAACACGGTATGCACATTTGCATTACACAAAAAAATACCCTCAGAACCGGCTGACTGCTCTTTGGCCATTTTCAGTACTGCAACAGGACGTCAGATGTTTGGTGTCTGATTTCCACTTGGCTGCTGCCATTTCTTGCGTCTCCGCCTTCATTCAGGCATGCTGGGACTTTATTCTCTCTTCCACTACCCCCCTTGCCCCATTACACTGCAGACATGTGTAATTAGATTAAAGGATAACCTTTGATGTGTTTTGTGTCTGACACCCCTGTGACTTGGGAGGCCCCCTTTCACTCTTGCACTGCAACATTGTTCCCTAGTGTCATTAGCTCTTGAACGGCGCCCCCTGGAGGGCCATAGTCAGTTTCATAATACGCCCGGAATTAGGACAGCAAAGTCAGCACCACTCGCTTATTTACTGTGCACAGAAGGAAAAGTAATTATTATGCAAATTCATTCAAAGGCAGGAAGGAAAAATAGATGAGGAAGATGAAGAATTGTGATTAATTAGCCGGCAAATTTGACTTTGGATGTGGGAATGAGAGCTGGTTAATAAACATGTGACAAACAAACAGTCGAGAGGGGGAAGAAAAAACTTTTAAAAGGCTTAGATCTAAAAAAAGAAAAAAGTTTATATAAATGTGCGGAATAATGCGTCGTCGCATCCATGAGCTCGTTTCACTGAGGCTGGCTGCAGAGCTGGACCCGCTTATCACTCCCCCTGCTGTCACTGATGCTCATAACTTCTGCTCTGAAGTCATCCAACAAAGGGGGGTGGGGGGGCAAGACTGCCTGCCTGCTGTGCAAATGATAACTCAGTGTAAACGGGCCCTTCACTGGGCCAGGCGTGGCAATGCTCCTCCATCTCCACCCTGCCTCAGAGGGGCCTCTTCATGGCATGGAGGCCTCAGCTTTATCTGCGCCTGAAAAGCCGAGCGGTGGGGCTCAGGGGCCTTGTTTTGGCGTCGGGTGGCCTTGTCAAAGAGAGCTGCTGTAGCTCCATCTTCAAACCCTTCAAAGGAATTCCAGAATTCACCCCAGAGAAATGAAGGGCTTTTCTAAAATCGACCCCAGCCCCTGCTGCCTCACAGATCTGCCAGTGGCCCCCACTCTGATACTGCGCACTAAATACACCGCAGAATGAAGGGAGAAAAGCCTTACTAACTTTACCATTAGCATTCTGAAAGCATTAGCATTGTGATCAGATAGCTGGTACCCACTATATAACCCAAACTGCTGCTAGTTTACAGTACAGATTCACCCCCCTCCTCACCTGCCCACCATGGTGAAAGAAAAAGACCAAAGAAGCACTCTCCCTTTGTTCTCCCCGCACTCTTCCTGCGTTCTCTCTGCACTCTCCCTGCGTTCTCAATACACTCTCCCTGTGTTCTCCCTGCACTCTCCCTGCGTTCTCCCTGCACTCTCCCTTTGTTCTCCCTGCACTCTCCCTGCGTTCTCCCTGCACTCTCCCTTTGTTCTCCCCGCACTGTTCCTGCGTTCTCCCTGTACTCTTCCTGCGTTCTCCCTGCACTCTCCCTGCGTTCTCCCTGCACTCTCCCTTTGTTCTCCTCGCACTCTCCCTGCATTCTCCCTGCGTTCTCCCTGCGCTCTCCCTGCGTTCTCCCTGTGGTCTCCCTTCGTTCTCCCTGCATTCTCCCTGCGTTCTCCCCACACTCTTCCTGCGTTCTCCCTGCGCTTTCCCTGCGTTCTCCCTGCGCTCTCCCTGCGTTCTCCCCACACTCTTCCTGCGTTCTCCCTGTACTCTTCCTGTGTTCTCCCTGCACTCTCCCTTTGTTCTCCTCACACTCTCCCTGCGTTTTCCCTGCGTTCTCCCTGCACTCTCCCTGTGTTCTCCCTGCGCTCTACCTTTGTTCTCCCTGCATTCTCCCTGCGTTCTCCCCACACTCTTCCTGCGTTCTCCCTGCGCTTTCCCTGCGTTCTCCCTGCGCTCTCCCTGCGTTCTCCCCACACTCTTCCTGCGTTCTCCCTGTACTCTTCCTGTGTTCTCCCTGCACTCTCCCTTTGTTCTCCTCACACTCTCCCTGCGTTTTCCCTGCGCTCTCCCTGCGCTCTCCCTTTGTTCTCCTCGCACTCTCCCTGTGTTCTCCCTGCACTCTCCCTTTGTTCTCCTCACACTCTCCCTGCGTTCTCCCTGCTTTCTTCCTGCGCTCTCCCTGTACTCTTCCTGTGATCTAAATACACTCTCCCTGCACTCTTCCTGTGTTCTCAATACACTCTCACTACGTTCTCCTTGCACTCTCCCTGCGTTCTCCTTTAGTTTTCCCTGCACTTTTCCTGCGTTCTCAATACACTCTCACTGCATTCTCCCTGCACTCTCCCTGCACTCTTCCTGCGTTCTCAATACACTCTCCCTGTGTTCTCCCTGCACTCTCCCTTTGTTCTCTCTGCACTCTTCCTGCGTTCTCTCTGTACTCTTCCTGTGTTCTCCCTGCGCTCTCCCTGCGTTCTCTCTGCACTCTCCCTTTGTTCTCCCTGCACTCTCCCTGCACTCTTCCTGCGTTCTCAATACACTCTCACTGCATTCTCCTTGCACTCTCCCTGCGTTCTCCCTGCACTCTCCCCGCACTCTTCCTGCGTTCTCAATACACTCTCCCTGTGTTCTCCCTGCACTCTCCCTGCGTTCTCAATACACTCTCACTGCGTTCTCCTTGCACTCTTCCTGCATTCTCAATACACTCTCCCTGTGTTCTCCCTGCACTCTCCCTGCGTTCTCAATACACTCTTACTGCGTTCTCCTTGCACTCTCCCTGCATTCTCCTTGCACTCTCCCTACATTCTACATTCTCCTTTTGACTTCCCTGTGTTCTCTTTGCACTCTCCCTGCATTCTCTCTGTACTCTCCCTGCTCCCTCCACTCTTCCTGTGGTCTCCCTGTGAAACCATGCTGTCTGTGCGCTCTCTGTGACAGGCGTCCATTCCCAGAGGGCTCGGCCCACACTCGACCTGCCCAGCCGTTTCTGTCTAGGATATGACTGCATGCGGTCAGCCATTTGATGCCATTTGAGGTTTTGGCAAGCAATCATGTGAGGAAACAGGGATGCCCAGGCAACTAAGGGAACTGACCACTTCTCGTGGTTTTCTGCAGTTGCACTGAGGTAGCTGCAGACATTTGACTAATTCAGCCACTTTCAGTGTCAGTATGCTGCATTTTAGGTGCTAATTGCTAAATCATTTATTTAGCTGGTGCTGTTTGTCTGCCATTTGTACTAATTAATTAAAGGTAGCCAAAGAGAACACAGGTTCTCAGAAGCGTACGGTTGTCATTGAAGCATTTATCTTGGTTGCCTGATGAGGCATTACACTCTTTAGATGTATTCCTTTCCCTTTTATCTGTCTCTAGTCCACTTAGTCAGCTATTAGACCACCGTGGTTGCTGTGCATTCGTCAGATGCTTGCCCCTACTCACATTGACAGAGCTGCCTGAAACCCCCCCCCCATCCACCAGGGGGCGCTCAGCTCACCTCCTAGTGTCTTTCAGCCTCTCTTTCTTCCTTCTTTTTCTCTCTGTCTGTCTGCTGTATTTTTCTCCCTGCCATTTTCTCCTTCCTGCCCCTCAGGGGCTGCTTGCTCTGGCACCCTCAGCCTTTGCTCTGCCTCTGTCTCGCTCCGCTCTTCTCTTTGTATCCTCCCTCCTTTCCATCCTCTTGCCTTCTTGCTCCTTCCCGCTCATCTCTCAGCGGTGCCATGGCCTCCGCCGAGGGAATCCCAGAGTTCCATTCTATACTAAGGATTAGCCGAGGCATTCTGGAGCGTATGCTTTGTGTTAAGGAGCTTGCCAAATGCCGGAGCACAGTCAAGGCATTTATAATTATCTTTTTATTACCATGCATATATAATGAGCGTCTCTATTATGAAACCCAGGCTAATTTGTACATTTAAAGCAGCCCAGACTCATCCTAAGTAGGATCATGTTTAAAAGATATAGGCACATGTTTAAAAAAGAAGAATAATTAAGTCTGCCCTACTCTTTCTAAAAAATGTAGTCCATGCTTTGTCTGTGGTATTGGTTTGATCTTGAATGGTAAGAAAAAGACTTTCTTGGGAACTTTAGGGATCGGCCCCATTCTTTAACTGGAACAGCTTTAACTGGGAATACAAAGAGTCTGTCACAGTATAGAGAATAAATGCGTTTGGCCAATTATTGTCACAGCAATGCCAGTGTCCTTGTGGGGCTTCCCAAAGTGCATCACAGTTTGTCCAACAGCTAATAATTTCGTCATCCTCCCAGCAGATGACGTCCTGAGCCAGAATATTAATTAGGGTCGTTTTAATGTTTTAACAAAATGGTGTATAACACCAAAAAAACACATACATGCTAAGCAAGAGCAGAAATCCTGTCACGCGGGCAGTCATCTGGCCATGACACCATAGACAGGAGCAGAAAGCGGGTTACGTGGGCAGTCATCTGGGCATGATACCATAGACAGGAGCAGAAAGCGGGTTACATGGGCAGTCATCTGGGCATGACACCATAGACAGGAGCGGAAAGCGGGTTACGCGGGCAGTCATCTGGGCATGACACCATAGACAGGAGCGGAAAGCGGGTTACATGGGCAGTCATCTGGGCATGACACCATAGACAGGAGCGGAAAGCGGGTTACGCGGGCAGTCATCTGGGCATGACACCGATAGACAGGAGCGGAAAGCGGGTTACGCGGGCAGTCATCTGGGCATGACACCATAGACAGGAGCGGAAAGCGGGTTACGTGGGCAGTCACCTGGGCATGACACCATAGACAGGAGCAGAAAGCAGGTTACGTGGGCAGTCATCTGGGCATGACACCATAGACAGGAGCGGAAAGCGGGTTACATGGGCAGTCATCTGGGCATGACACCATAGACAGGAGCGGAAAGCGGGTTACGCGGGCAGTCATCTGGCCATGACACCATAGACAGGAGCGGAAAGCGGGTTACATGGGCAGTCATCTGGGCATGACACCATAGACAGGAGCAGAAAGCGGGTTACATGGGCAGTCACCTGGGCATGATACCATAGACAGGAGCGGAAAGCGGGTTACGTGGGCAGTCATCTGGCCATGACACCATAGACAGGAGCAGAAAGCGGGTTACGCGGGCAGTCATCTGGGCATGACACCATAGACAGGAGCGGAAAGCGGGTTACGCGGGCAGTCATCTGGCCATGACACCATAGACAGGAGCGGAAAGCGGGTTACGTGGGCAGTCATCTGGGCATGACACCATAGACAGGAGCGGAAAGCGGGTTACGTGGGCAGTCATCTGGCCATGACACCATAGACAGGAGCGGAAAGCGGGTTACGTGGGCAGTCATCTGGCCATGACACCATAGACAGGAGCGGAAAGCGGGTTACGTGGGCAGTCATCTGGGCATGGCACCATAGACAGGAGCAGAAAGCGGGTTACGTGGGCAGTCACCTGGGCAAGATACCATAGACAGGAGCAGAAAGCGGGTTACATGGGCAGTCATCTGGGCATGATACCATACACAGGAGCAGAAAGCGGGTTACGCGGGCAGTCATCTGGCCATGACACCATAGACAGGAGCGGAAAGCGGGTTACGTGGGCAGTCATCTGGGCATGACACCATAGACAGGAGCAGAAAGCGGGTTACATGGGCAGTCACCTGGGCATGATACCATAGACAGGAGCAGAAAGCGGGTTACATGGGCAGTCACCTGGGCATGATACCATAGACAGGAGCGGAAAGCGGGTTACGCAGGCAGTCATCTGGGCATGACACCATAGACAGGAGCAGAAAGCGGGTTACACGGGCAGTCATCTGGGCATGATACCATACACAGGAGCAGAAAGCGGGTTACGCGGGCAGTCATCTGGCCATGACACCATAGACAGCAGCGGAAAGCGGGTTACATGGGCAGTCATCTGGGCATGACACCATAGACAGGAGCAGAAAGCGGGTTACATGGGCAGTCACCTGGGCATGATACCATAGACAGGAGCGGAAAGCGGGTTACGTGTGCAGTCATCTGGCCATGACACCATAGACAGGAGCAGAAAGCGGGTTACATGGGCAGTCACCTGGGCATGATACCATAGACAGGAGCGGAAAGCGGGTTACGTGGGCAGTCATCTGGGCATGACACCATAGACAGGAGCGGAAAGCAGGTTACGTGGGCAGTCATCTGGGCATGACACCATAGACAGGAGCGGAAAGCGGGTTACATGGGCAGTCATCTGGGCATGACACCATAGACAGGAGCAGAAAGCGGGTTACGCGGGCAGTCATCTGGCCATGACACCATAGACAGGAGCGGAAAGCGGGTTACGCGGGCAGTCATCTGGGCATGACACCATAGACAGGAGCAGAAAGCGGGTTACGTGGGCAGTCACCTGGGCATGACACCATAGACAGGAGCGGAAAGCGGGTTACGTGGGCAGTCATCTGGGCATGACACCATAGACAGGAGCGGAAAGCGAGTTACGTGGGCAGTCATCTGGCCATGACACCATAGACAGGAGCGGAAAGCGGGTTACGTGGGCCGTCATCTGGCCATGACACCATAGACAGGAGCGGAAAGCGGGTTACGTGGGCAGTCATCTGGGCATGGCACCATAGACAGGAGCAGAAAGCGGGTTACGTGGGCAGTCACCTGGGCAAGATACCATAGACAGGAGCAGAAAGCGGGTTACATGGGCAGTCATCTGGGCATGATACCATACACAGGAGCAGAAAGCGGGTTACGCGGGCAGTCATCTGGCCATGACACCATAGACAGGAGCGGAAAGCGGGTTACATGGGCAGTCATCTGGGCATGACACCATAGACAGGAGCAGAAAGCGGGTTACATGGGCAGTCACCTGGGCATGATACCATAGACAGGAGCAGAAAGCGGGTTACATGGGCAGTCACCTGGGCATGATACCATAGACAGGAGCGGAAAGCAGGTTACGTGGGCAGTCATCTGGGCATGACACCATAGACAGGAGCGGAAAGCGGGTTACATGGGCAGTCATCTGGGCATGACACCATAGACAGGAGCAGAAAGCGGGTTACGCGGGCAGTCATCTGGCCATGACACCATAGACAGGAGCGGAAAGCGGGTTACGCGGGCAGTCATCTGGGCATGACACCATAGACAGGAGCAGAAAGCGGGTTACGTGGGCAGTCACCTGGGCATGACACCATAGACAGGAGCGGAAAGCGGGTTACGCGGGCAGTCATCTGGGCATGACACCATAGACAGGAGCAGAAAGCGGGTTACGCGGGCAGTCATCTGGGCATGACACCATAGACAGGAGCGGAAAACGGGTTACGCGGGCAGTCATCTGGGCATGACACCATAGACAGGAGCGGAAAGCGGGTTACGCGGGCAGTCACCTGGGCATGATACCATAGACAGGAGCGGAAAGCGGGTTACGCGGGCAGTCATCTGGGCATGACACCATAGACAGGAGCGGAAAGCGGGTTACGCGGGCAGTCGTCTGGGCATGACACCATAGACAGGAGCGGAAAGCGGGTTACGCGGGCAGTCATCTGGCCATGACACCATAGACAGGAGCGGAAAGCGGGTTACGCGGGCAGTCATCTGGGCATGACACCATAGACAGGAGCGGAAAGCGGGTTACGCGGGCAGTCATCCGGGCATGACACCATAGACAGGAGCGGAAAGCGGGTTACGCGGGCAGTCATCTGGCCATGACACCATAGACAGGAGCGGAAAGCGGGTTACGCGGGCAGTCATCTGGGCATGACACCATAGACAGGAGCGGAAAGCGGGTTACGCGGGCAGTCATCTGGGCATGACACCATAGACAGGAGCGGAAAGCGGGTTACGCGGGCAGTCATCTGGGCATGACACCATAGACAGGAGCGGAAAGCGGGTTACGCGGGCAGTCATCTGGGCATGACACCATAGACAGGAGCGGAAAGCGGGTTACGCGGGCAGTCATCTGAGCATGACACCATAGACAGGAGCGGAAAGCGGGTTACGCGGGCAGTCATCTGGGCATGACACCATAGACAGGAGCAGAAAGCGGGTTACGCGGGCAGTCATCTGGGCATGACACCATAGACAGGAGCGGAAAGCGGGTTACGCGGGCAGTCATCTGGCCATGACACCATAGACAGGAGCGGAAAGCGGGTTACGCGGGTAGTCATCTGGGCATGACACCATAGACAGGAGCGGAAAGCGGGTTACGTGGGCAGTCACCTGGGCATGATACCATAGACAGGAACAGAAAGCGGGTTACGTGGGCAGTCATCTGGGCATGACACCATAGACAGGAGCAGAAAGCGGGTTACGTGGGCAGTCACCTGGGCATGATACCATAGAGAAGAGCAGATAGCAGGTCACGCGGGCAGACACCTGGGCATGATACCATATAGAAGAGCAGAAAGCGGGTTACGCGGGCAGACACCTGGGCATGATACCATATAGAAGAGCAGAAAGCAGGTCACGCGGGCAGACACCTGGGCATGATACCATATAGAACAGCAGAAAGTGGGTAACGCGGGCAGACACCTGGGCATGATACCATATAGAACAGCAGAAAGCAGGTCACGCGGGCAGACACCTGGGCATGATACCATATAGAACAGCAGAAAGTGGGTAACGCGGGCAGACACCTGGGCATGATACCATATAGAAGAGCAGAAAGCAGGTCACGCGGGCAGACACCTGGGCATGATACCATATAGAAGAGCAGAAAGCAGGTCACGCGGGCAGACACCTGGGCATGATACCATATAGAAGAGCAGAAAGCGGGTCACGCGGGCAGTCATCTGGGCATGATACCATAGAGAAGAGCAGAAAGCGGGCCACGTGGACCACGCGGGCAGTCGCTTGGGCATGACACCACAGAGAAGACCGGAAAACGGGTCACGCGGGCAGTCGCTTGGGCATGGCACCATTGAGAAAAGCAGAAAGTGAGTCACGCAGGCAGTCACCTGGGCATGATACCAGAGAGAAGAGCGGAAAGCGGGTACCATAGAGCGGAGCTGTCTGAATCGAGCCATTCAGCCGCTGAATTATTGAGCCCACATTGGGAATCAGTGAGAAGGTCGTCCAGCAAGGAGGAGTTATACCCCCTTTGGTACTGCCTGTCTCCTGTCTTGGGAAGGGCAAGGCGGGCAGCTTCCAGGCAGGAACTGTAAGACTCTGCTTCAAAGACACTTCATGGAGGAGGAAGTGAGAGCACCATACGCTGAGGTTGGGGTATGCTGCAGGTGCATGTGATCCCCTGGAGCCAAGGTGAGCACAGCAGCAGTGGGTGGGTGCTCAGTTTGGCATTAATTCAGGTATAGCGGCTCAGGCGTGTTCCAGGGATGCAGAGGTCCTGTAGCAAGGAAGGGCTCGTTATCAGTCCTCAAAAGAGCATAAATCAGTAGGAACTGTCCACTTGACATTTCTATATAGAAGAATGCCTTAGTATAAATGATTTTAACAAAAATGATTTTGCTTTGTAGCTAAATTTTTCTACTGCAATTTTACTGGGATGTCTGAGACATCAAAGTATCGCTTTTGTTGCTTAAGAAGAAGAATATGTTCTCCAATCCAAATAATCCCCACATGTTTTGTCCTGATGTTGTTAAGTACTCTTGGTAGCCTCAGCAGTGTGGAAGCCAGAATGACAAACTATTTTGTCAAATACCACAAAACAGTAAATGCATCACCGGAATACATACATGCGGGAACATTTCCGTGGCAGATTGGCAGGTTTCATGTTTTGCTTGTGATGAAAAAGCACATTTTGGTTCCCCTGCCATGGGTTTATGTGATGCTGAGAATGGACTGCAAACTGTATTTGAAAGCAAAAATGGATGGATGTCTAGTTTCTTTAAATAGTGTGAAGAAAAAAGAGAGTTCATAGTATTTTTTTCCTCCTTCTTTCAAGTTAGTTCAGACTAGGTTTGCGCAATTGAGAGTTGTAATTGAAAATGTGCCTTGCTGATTTTATCACATTAAACATTTAGCACCGGATAAGCTGTATGCTTATTTGGCAGGATTTTAAAATCTGACGTGACAAAGATGCAGGACCTGTATGTTGATGGCATTCATGGAGACATAAACACCCTCCCACATGCTTCGACATTGTGGAGGACTGAGACTGAAGGGGTGCAGACACTCCTGTGACAGCTTTTATAGAGAAGAACAGGAAAGAGGCTAACTAGCAGCCAACAAAACAAAGAAGGCTGGGACAGCGGGCTTGTGAACGAGCCGGTTATTAACCCTATAAATCAGCTGATTCCTGACTGATGTAAGAGGAGAGGGGTGGCGTCAGCCGGGGGAGGCAGGACGGGGCGAAGAGAGCTGCTGCCAAATATACACATTAACTTGCAGCGGGCACACACACACACACACATGCACACACACATGCACACACACACACACATGCACACACACTCACTGGCACACACAACACATGCATGTGCACACACACACACACGGATGCACACACACCACTCTCATCTTAATACAACTAACAAAACAAAACTTGAAAACAAATGACAGTGTGTAATAAAAATGTAAGATTGTTGTTGGGTTTTACTCAAATACCATAGAGAAGATAGAGATTTTCCAAATACAGTAAGTACAGAATCACATTCGTTTTTATATGCAGCTAACCCAGATAAACCATCACATCATCAAGTCTTTCTACATTTTCCTACAAAAATGCCTCTCCGTTTCTATAAAAGGAAGACCTCTGTATTTCTAGTTCATTAAAGAAACACAACAGTTGTGTCAAAAACCCACACAAATGCACACATGTTCAGATGTAAAAAAAATGACCTGCTTAAGTCATATGCACAGAGACACACTGCTACATTTATATAAAAACACATGAAAAAGCCTCAACAATCATGAAGCATACAAAGAAAGAACAAACTCCCTGTTTTTTAATATCTGTCACTATTCCCTTGGCATGTTTTTATTTTAGCAGGTGTGTTTTAGAGATGTATGTTTCTTGCAATTTTTTTATACAAGCATAAAAAATAAGGGAGATAGAAATAGGTGAAAATAAAGCAAGAGGGAGCGACGAGGGGATTGGAGGCAGGAGAGCAGAGCAGAGCGCAGCTTCGCCATAAACGCAGCCACTCGCTGGTCGTGATTTAGGAGGTTGGGGGAAACGCTAACGGCACGTGAATTATTAATGGAGCAGCGATCTAACTGCATGCAAGTGAGGGGACGGTCTTAGCGGCAGTGCTCATGGTGCTGTGAGGAGAAAGGGGAGATGTCAGCCGATGTCCTCTGTGAGCTGGGGCTGATGCGTTTAGAGGGGGCGGGGTGGGTGCAGTAATGGGGCTGACGTCGGGGTGTGGCGGGTGGAGGTAGGTGTGGATGCAGTATCAGGGTTCCGGACTCAGGTGTAAAGGCAGCAGCAGGATGGAGGCTGAATCCAGCGCAGTGGCAGGCATGGGCTGGTAGAGCGATGCTGGAAAAGTGGGGGCCAGTTTGGGACACATGTTGGCCCAGGTGTACGGACAGATGCAGAGGGCCAGGTTGCAGCGGGATGGGCTGTAACAGCTCTTAGACAGGTAATATATGACCTATCAGATGCCAGCAAAGAGGCTGGTGACAGACGACCTTCCCCACAGATAAATACACATTTGTCAGGCACAGCCCCCCCCACCCCCCACTCTCTGTATGCCTTTCATTCTTCCTCCCTTTATGTTTCTCTTGGTCTCACAGCTCACACCAGCCACCATGTGGGAAAATATGAAATGAGATCGATATCACCAGTAGGTGCCTGGCCATCAATCCCAGTGGCTTGCTGGGTAACATGCTATGCTTTTCCTTGACGGTAAAAATTGCATTGTCGCGAGAGGTAGCGTCTGATGTATTGGCCATTGCTTCAGCCCCCCCTTCCCCCATCCCCCCTCCCCCCAGCCCTGTTTAGGTGATAGGGAGACACAAGCTGGTGGCAGCAGAGGCAGCCACAGTTGGACTGGTCGTCAGGCCCCCCTGCTGGCTGTCCATCCTCCCTGGCTGCAACCCAGCAGCTCCCTCCTGTAGGGGCACAGTTGGGGGTCCCGTGGAAAACCAGGCCTGATGGAAGCTGCAGGCAGGAATTGTACTCCTGCTCTGCATCTCCTGGCATCTTCTTGATTGCACAGCCTGTCAAACAAGCGATAAACAGCAGCTCCTTACATGCAAATCCAAGCACCTCTCACCCTGCCCTGCATGCGACTCTTTCAGTAGGCAGCCCCCGGGTGGCAACACCTTGCAGCCCCGTGACCCCTCCTGGCCAGATATCAGCCTTACCAGTGTCACCCTCCACAAACGGGACGTTCCTACCAGGGAGGGTCCTGGTCGCTGTGGCTTCATCTGCCACCCGTATCATAGTGTTGCCACTTCTGAGAGGTTTTCTGTCAAAAAAACAAGGCATCTGGGAAGCAGCTCAACTGGGATAGAGAAACATAGAGACGAGGAAAGGGGTGGGGGGTCGGGTCGGCAGTCTCAGGCCGGGATGTGGGGGTGGGGTTGTTGTTGACACACTTCCAGCACCTCATTATTTTATTTCTCCTGTTTTCATCATATTGTGCTTTGGTTAGAGGCTAGGCAATAATGGAGTTTTTTTAATATAAAAATCCCGACTTGCCTTCCTGGGGCTGGCTGCGAACGGCGAGCTTCCTCTACCCCCCTTAGAGTGTGTTTTCATTATTGATGTGCTTGGCTGCTGTCCTCAGTCCGTGCTGGAGCTGCACAGAGAGGCATGGGCCAGCAGATCTGTGGAGCATCTGGCAGAGGCCACGACTCGGGCGGCCGTGCTATGCCGGTCTTTATTATCGCCGCTGTTATTACTGCAGCACTATCATTATTGTGGTTTTATCAGCTGCTCTGCTGTATATTTTCTGCGACCCTCCCTATTGGAAAACAAAAGCTCTCTGATCCCATGATCATCATCCATAGCCGTTTTTCTCTCGCCTCCGTTTCCTGTGTCACCCTTCTTCATGCTTTTTTTCTTCCTCAGTTGTGTGACGCTCGTTTATTCTAGTCTACTTTCATGCTGACCGGGAGTGGCCTCCCCACCCAGTTTGTGCCATGATCACAACCGTGGGCAGCACATGGGCAGCAGGGAGCCCACCCCCGCACCTAGCCACCCCCGCACCTAGCCAGCCGGCCACGTTAATACCCACCACTGCTCATGGTTTCTTAGCTATGCTCTCCATCTTCCACACTGAGGTGGTGCCCCATCTGTAGAGGAAGGGGTTTTGACGGCTTTCTTATTTTTTAAAAAGGCACATTTCCCACTAGTGGCACTTTGGCTGGACAGAGATTAGTGCCAAAGCGAGATGATCAGCAGCATGACACATGAGCACCATCCGTGTCCCAGCCCCTCCAAATGCTGGCAACTGGAATGCCTCCTTTCAGAGCCGTAATTGGGAGATTACAAGCTCATTGTCGCCTGGATTTGAGAAGAAGGAATTATCGCATTGAGTCCAATTTAAACTTGGAGCGTGGGTCAAGAGACGGCAGGAGAGGGGAGGAAATGCTGGAGGGAGCTGCCTGCAAGGTGCCGTCAGAACCTGCGACTCAACAGCATGCCGCCGGATTTATAGCCGTCGTTGGAGCAGGCATGCCAGCCCAGAAGCTGCTCAATCTGCGTTTTCACTTATAACACGTTGTCGTTGTTGCTAAGATGCTAAAACCCACTGTCAGTGTTCTGAGCATGAATTTTTAATGTGACACATAAATCTTCATGTGCGCTTGAATAACAGCAATTAGCCGTAGAGTGCTGCACCTAATGAACAAGAGTAGGAGTGTTAATTGAGAGTGTAAAGTGAGACGCGGGGCACAGGTAATTATAGGGTATGGGAGTGTAATTTGAGAATGTAATACAACACAGAACTGCAGGTAATGAACAGGTGTATGAATGAATTGTTACATCTCCATCACGCTCGACACTGTCGTTTTGGATATGCCTTTGCCTAATGATCATGGCACTCTTGGTAAGACTGTCTGGCAGCCAAATAAGAGTAGGTTTAATCAAGGAAAATGAAAATGTGTGCAAATTATTGACAGGCACTTCATGAAAAAAAACATCCTTTTGTTTTAAAACACAGCCCAGCTTTT
Source organism: Brienomyrus brachyistius (assembly GCF_023856365.1). Lineage (NCBI taxonomy): Eukaryota > Metazoa > Chordata > Actinopteri > Osteoglossiformes > Mormyridae > Brienomyrus > Brienomyrus brachyistius. The sequence goes on from NC_064549.1 coordinate 16,251,563, forward strand.
TCGTTCATAGGTCCTTTCGTTTGTTCTGCTGTTTGTAAGTCAAATGGTAGCCATGTTTTCAGGCGAGAGCACCACGTGGTTCTTTATACATCCTTTTCATGAGTCATAAATAGTCTGATAGCCCCTTAGCTCCTGTCACTTGGGTGCTACCTCTCCTAGGTTACCATGGTTATAAACCCCGCCCCCCCACCCCCACCCACATAGTGGTTTGCTGGTCCGGTGACTTTAGTACAGGGACAGAGGGCAGGGTGAACCAAAGCTCCATAGCGCAGTCAGTCGTAATTAGCAAGGCCAGAAGCCGGGGCCGCGGGTCGCCCCCCATATTCCTCCCCCAGGTGTAATAGTCTCAGCATGAATGGAGGCTTTAATGGTGCTCACTGACCCTGACAGGACTCCCCTATAAAGCACAGTGTAATATTCCGGCATGTTCCTGCTAATATTTCATCCTTATAGAACACTTCTTAACATTGTTGCTTTGCGTGCCTCTGAAGGCCTCGTGTGTTGGCTGCTGGCCTGCTGGCGATGTCCACGGTGGGCCCTGCTCATCACAGGTAGAAAATGCAGTTTGTCACGATTAGAAATCTGTTTGGCTCACTAATAATAACTGATAGTGTCAGAGCCGGCGAGAGCCTAATGAGAGAAGCGAGGTAGCACCGTGCTTTCCGTACCTTTCATGGATCACAGGTCTAAGTCTGATACATTAGCACGGGTCCTAGGGAGGCGCTTTGTTTTGCATTTATGATTGTTAGCATCGCCCTTAGCGTGTCTGCGGGGCCACGGGTAATGGATAAGGGCCAGGGAAACGCTCTGGAGCTGCCTGCGTGCCCCAGCAGTGCCTCAAACTTGCGCGAAAGGGTGAATTAGGTTTTGTCCATGAACAGAGCAAAAATAAGAAATTGTAAAAATAGTGCTTTGGGCATAGTGATGCCCCACTGAGAAATACTTTCATGATGATAATGGCAGTAGGTAGCATGATGGGCAAATTACCCATATGGGTTACCCATAGTAACCTGGATGTCACTGGGTTTGGCTTCAGCATTATATTCCTGAATAAAGTGCTTAACTGAAATAACACTTATATAATATATAGCTGTCAATTGCTGCATGTTTTTAGCAACAAAATAACAGCTATGAAAAATTAAATTAGATGCAGTTTAATCATCCTTAATATGCAGCTTTTGCTGGACTGTGGACAGATGGGTGTTAAATGCAGTTTTTTGACAGGAGACGATTTCAGCACCATGGACAGCTGCAGGCCCGGTGCTCTGTGGGGCTCTGTGGGGCTCTGTGGGGCTCTGTGGGGCTCTGTGGACTGCCCCCCACACAGGGCCTTTCCTGTGTTTGTCCTTGTTAGCACCGCTGGCCCCCTCTCAATGCTGATTCAAAGCCTTTTTGCATTTGTTTTACAAAAATACACAGAGGCTACGCTGTTCCTATTCTTAGAGATGGAAGGTGCTGCCAGACGCTGCCACAGCAGTGTAATGAGCCCCCCCGGTCACTCTGTCCATATCAAGGTTAATTGGACAGTGATCAGGGCATGCGGCATCACTATGCAAGTGGAGGGAAGCAGGATTTTTGAGGATGAGAGGCATTTCCTTTCACACTGCTACTGCTCATGTCAAAAGGTAATCGCATTGTGATAGAAACTCCGGCTGTTTTGATTATGCCATCATCCTGTAGAGTTCCAGAAACCAAAGTCGTCCTTGCTGATGGACTTTCATGTTTCACATCTAAATGAATGACAGCACACAGGAGGCTAAAGGCGTCTCCTGTTTCCAGCCCCCAGCTGCTGTCAGCTGCAGGCAGCCGCTGCCATGTTGGGGCCTTAGCACATTGCATCCATGCCAGATATGCAGCCCATCTTCCTAAGTCACCACCGTGTTGCAGGTAAATCCTGCTTCAGCACATTTCTCTCTGCCTTCGTTCTCTCTACCTTTATGTGGCTAGGTAAAATCCCCCCCCCCCCCCCCAGGCTGTCATTTACTATTATGTTTACTTTTTTGATCGGAGTGTTTTTGCAAACCGTGGAAGTATGGTAAATGTCTCAGAGCACTATGACTATGTCTCATGCACTCCCAGGTTCTCTTGGGCTGGAACTCCAGAGGAGGCCTGGGTGAACCGTCTTCACATTCTCTAGGGAACACAGGATCTCCCCAAAGTCACAGGCAGGATTCCTGTCTGTCACCATGATGCTATCAGAGCAGGGCTAGAGGGGCCCGGGCGCACTCCCTTACACAAGGACACCCCCCAACCCCCCCCCCGATCCCCACCTCTGTTTCTGTGCCCCCTGGCAGTGCTGTAATTAACGAGCCATCCACCAGGAGTCCCTCTGCAGCCCCTATACTCCCCCATCACTGTGCCAGTTTCATGTACACAGGCACTCATTCTGAATAACTTAAAAGGCAATTAGGAAAAAATATGTTCTTTTTTCCTTCCCTGACAGGAAGAGGGATTAGGGCTAAGCCGTGACGCTGTACGGCCCGCCCGCCCTCCGAGACCCCCACTTTGTGCCATGAGGTGGGGGCCCTACGGAAGCCATTATCGGTCATCACGCTAATACCCGGCCTGTTTCACATCTCCATTTGAAGTGTTTCTTTTAATTAAAACTGGAGGAAGCATGACAAATTGTTGTGTAATTGGAAAGCACCTTTAAATGATTTTTATATGCTGATTTTATTTTTTTTTTGCCTTGCACCGGGAACTTTTAAATTAGTTTTAATACACACTCATTTTTTGTTGGTATTGTCAGTGGTTACATTAGTGACATTTCCAAGTTACATTAATCCTTATCTCGTGTCATATAAGTAATCTCAGCTATGATATTGTAGGCAATGGAAAATCAGTATGATCAGCTATGAACTGAAGATTTCTCTACATCTCACCCGGTCCTCAGCCCCACCAGCCAGTCGATATTTTTGTCATTGAGAACCACAGCTCTAAATATAATAAAGGCAGGCTCTCCTCTTTCTCCCGTATTCCTGGGGCTATTATTGAGATGTGGCAATTACATTAAAATGTCCTTAATCTCATAGCATTTCCTAAAGATAATGGTGCTGCGTCAGAGCAGGCGGGAGTGTGACGGCTTGCAGTGGGGAAACATTCAGCTTTGCCCGATTTGTTTTTATCAATAACACTTTAATTTGACGCACTGCATAATGCATAAGCAGGCCAAGCATCGTTTAATGGATAAATGCTCAAACAAAAGCATTATATAATAAATCACTGTCTTTGGGCCCGTAATTCGCCATAATTAAACATGGAAGGTTACGGTACTTGCGCCCAATTGTATTATGAAGGGATATTAGCTCAGTTTGAGGCACGTCAACCGATAGCCACTGTCACACTGGTCTATGTGCCTGGTGTTCTGTTCTAGCTAAAGACAAGACTCTCACCAGCCCATGAATGAAAATGCACAACCACACATTATTCCCTATTTGGCGGAGGATCATGTAAATGGCTGTGCTTAACATCCTGAAGGGTTTTGCTAGGATGTTGCATGACAAATCTTACAAGCCATTTACAACTTTAGGCTTTATGAGGTTTTTGACCATTTTAAATCAACATATTTCCCCTGTTCATTACCACAGTGTGAAACAATGTGTGCTAGTATTAAATAATAAATCATACAGACATGTAGGATATAGCTGAGGAAAAAGTGAACTCTATTTTAAAGTGATTGTGATCAGAGCTTGTGTGGGTGGGGGTGTTGTATTTTTCTCTCTTCTATCTTATTGTGCAATGTAGCAATAAAATCCTGTTTTCTAATATAACTGTAATGTACAACAAGTAATCTCAGTGACAGGTGCTTGTTTTGATACTGATAGAGAATGACCGTATTTCATTTTGTTCTTTGTAAAGCTGATTTAAAACCATGCTGCTTTTCCCATGGGATTTTTTTAAGCAAGGCACACTGGCACCAGTGCTGGCATGCTTTAAAGTTGCTGTATTTTTAGTATCCAGTAGAGGGAGCACCCTGGCTTATCCATTTGACCTCTGTTACTTTCTTGGTGGGCTAAATTGCTGAAAGTGAGTGAGAGAATGATTAAAAACACGAAGGAATGTTGCCAGAGTTGTAAACAAGAGCATGCAGTTATTTTTTTCTTCTCGCCGTGGGAGGTGGAGCTATTTTAGTCCTTTGCTGCCTGCTACCTCCCCACCTACAGGGCAGACCTTGGGAAGATGAGAGAGCTGCCTCTAGCCACGAGGAATTAGAGACACACTGCAAGATATGTGGCTTTAGGCTTCATGTGAGGTGCATCAAACAAGAATGTAGAGACATAAGGAGCAACCAGCTACTTATACATCTTTAAAGATGCTACACAGAAAGATAGAGAGGAGGGGGAGCCACCGAGAGAGATATTTGGAGGGAAAAGAAGACACAGGGAGACATGAGGGAGAAGGGGCCCAAAATAAAACAGAGAAAGAGAAGGGGTCCCACTACGCTAAGATGCTGATGTTCTGATGATTATCAGAGAGCAGGCTTATCAGGCGGAGTGTGTGTCCTGGTTCAATTCATCACAGTATGAATGCAGCTTATAGCCCTGGAATCACATTGAGATGTGGTAACATGTTAAAGCAGGACTAAAGTGTATGACTTTCCAAAAGGTCAAAGCCCTTTTCAACGACAACAACAAAAAATAGGCAGGCAAATGCAGTGCTTCTTTATCTCCTTTAATCTAATAAAAGTATGGATTTGAGTATTTTAAAGAGTTATGACTATTCCATGACCGCAATAAAGACTGACACCTACACCGGGGCTGCATGAATGGGGTCTGAGAAGGTCTCTCCTCCTCTCCTTTGCCCAGTTGTCCTTCTGGCTGAAGGGTGGCAGCATGTGTTTCAGGCACTCCCTAAGAGAGCTCCCTTAGCAAACAAATTATCAAAATATATGCTGCCTTGATGTCAAATTAAACCTACCCTCTCAAACTTACACTGACCATAAAACAAATAGCTTTGGACGCTGGTGATAACAAGGTTTTTGGTCCATATTTTTCCCCCTGCTCTTTGTTTTCAAATTAACATATTTATTTCCATTTATTTCACCTCTTGCAGTTTAGTAATAGCTTCTCTCCATATGATTTATGCAAGTATTGATTTCTTCGTTAAATCTAAGATTGGATGCTTGGGTGTAATGCCGCTCAAGCAAGGCCTCGGCATATAATTAAACTGTCAGATTGTGTTTTATGGCCGCACATGTTTATTAAATATTTAAACTCTCTGTGATGACGTTGCTGCCCCTGCCGCGGGTCACAGTTCCGGTGGGTGGGGGGGGGGGGGGCAGGTCCAGTAGGAGTAAGGTGAGGATGAAGGCGTTTGGAGCAGCAGGTTATCCTTTAAAGGTCAGGGGTCAGATGCTGCAGAGCACCTGTACGTGTATGTCAGCGTGCAGACTGGGTCCGCCCACACTTCCCATCTGCTGGTACTGATTCTCCATGTCCTCTTACCCCCTTCAATTCCCTCCTACCTGAGAATATGCCTCCTGTCCATGCGCATCTGTATTTCAGGCCCATTGGTATCTGGGGTGTCAGTCTGCATCTCGTCTGCCGAGGCAGTGCTGCACCAGAGGTAGGGGCCCAGTCAGCGTCTTTTTGTAGCATCACCTGGTACCAAAAGTTCAACCAACCACAGGCACTCACTCACGTGCTAACAAACATGCACATATCACTGCGTAGGCACATACTATTTATATGCCTACACATGCACACCCACAGGTTGTGAGCAGGTTGAGTGAGGTGCATGTGTTTAGCTGTGAATTGGAGAGGTAGAAAGTTTGCAGGGCATTTACAGGGCATTTGGCTTCTCAGCAATGCAGAGCTCATGTTCTCTCCTCTTGGCAGCTCTTGGCAGAGTGTGTGGTCACAGGGAGCACGGTGATGCTATCACAAGGTCGCTTCTGTGAGAGCAGTCTAATAACGACTATCCTCAGCAGAGCAGAAGAGTGGGGAAAGCTGGTCAATCATGCAGAAGCGATTTAAACATAATACCAGTGCAAGCAATGAATTAATCATCAAGAATTAATCAAGAACAAATTTCAGGTTCAAACTTTCCCGGAATTAAAGCAGACCTGTAATAGAAAATACACAGAGAGGTAGCCTTGTTGTTAATAATTCTTTCTTTCACTTGTTTTTCCATTATGCTTATGCAGCCTAGAGAATGTGAGAGCCTAGGCCTCATTTATCAAACTTTACGTGAAATTAATTGTGAAGAAATACGTATGCACTAAAGAAAAAAAATGGATGTGCACAAAAAATTGTGCTTATCAAAGCTGGAGTGCACATATTAGCCCATAGCAATGTCAGAGCTTTATTCCACTTTATTTCACAAATCACACAAACCAAACATCAGTCTCAGAACTATATTGTAAATGTGTGTGTGAGATCCTGCCCAGTTGCTTTCCATACTGTAAATAACTACAGTATAAATGGTCAATGAAAATGAGCTCATATAATAAACAAATCAACCCTTTCTGGTTGCAATGATCAACAGAAGCGAATGTAAATAAAAGAAAGCAGAGGGGTTTGAACAGTGCGAGGTTAGGGCATGTTTGGAGGCTTAAGCACATTTATCACAAACAAGATATATATATAGACATTTTCCAGAGATTTATCTACTGTATGCATATATTGTTCAGCTGTTTCTAGTGCTGTTGCACTATTTTGCATTTGGCCAAAGAGATTTTTGTTGTCAGAGTACTTGGAATTGTGTGATAAGTTGAATCTTAAAAAAGTGTGCTGCATGGGAACATTGACAATGCAGCAAATTCCGTCAGTGATATCAGGAATGCATTAGATTGACTTTTGATTTCATTTTAGATTTAGAATGTAAAAATCTGTGACATACACAATAATACACTCATGAAGCTGCTAGTGTCTCTTTGTCTGAGACCCAGCACAAATGCTAAAAATAAAAACATATTTGCTATTTACTGTATGAGGAGTCCGGAAATGTCCTAATATTTATGCCAAAATATCTTGAGAATCCTGAACAAGATGGTATGGGGGGTGGGGGGGGAGATACAGATGATAATAATCAGTAGAGGTGTTATCAGAGTATTCCCTGGTAAAAGTGGTTAAATACAGGCCCTCCAGCTTAGCAATTTATTATTAATTGACTAAATTCAGTTCAGCACAGGCAAAGAAACTTCATTGGGGTTCATTTATCAGAACTCATGGAGTCGAAGCAAAGATGGGGCCAGGACAAGGTGTTGTTAATCCTCTGACTGCAGTACAGGAGACAGCTTGCATGACACAGTATAACTAATATTAACATTATGTGTTTTACAGAATGTGAAAAATAAGGGAAAGACCAGCATTAAGATGGTGTCAAGGATCTGCTACTGTTTACTGAGCATGGGGAACAAAAGGAAAACAGTTTATACAAATCAAAGAATGAGGAACAGGTGATTCTAATCAAACCTTAAAATGATGGTCTCGCGTGCGCACACACACACACACACACACACACACACACACACACACACACACACACACACCTGTCTTACATGTAGGATGTCATACAGCTGTAATGAAGGACCAAGCATATTGCTGCATCCCGTCGAGCTTGACTCCTTGACACTGAGTGGCCATACCTGCTCTGTCTTTCCGTGAAAATGGACTCCCTGACGTGTTAAAGGGATCCGCCTCCTTAGCCGCATCCCTGGGAGGTCCCTCTGTCAGCTTTTCCTATTGGCACGCTGAGCTGAAACCCTTAAGGCTCTAGCGCCATTCCCACGCTATCGCAAAGAAGACAAATACACAGTCTGACGTCCTTAGTGACCGTGGGGCGTGAACAGTGTGGCCTGGCGTACCGCCAGTGTCACGCCACCGCTCAGGGCGACTGGGACCAGTGAAGAGCAGTCGCTGCAGATGGGGATAGCGGGAGGCTCTTACCCATCACTTTTTGTTTGCTTTGTTTTGTGGTTCTGATGTCTGATGAAGCAAAGGGCTCGTAAACTTTCCGGCGGAATTTTAAAGCTTTTTCAAGTCAAATTTGGCCTTGGAGAAGCAGGAGGTACAGCATGAAGGTACAGGAGCTGTGATGGGGGTAGCTTGGTATTTCTGACTGCCAGCTAAATTATGTCTGATATATTTTTGAAAGATGAGTCTCCACCATGGCTCCATGAATTCGCATGTTCTCCCCATCATGGGAATTCCTCTGCGTACTCTGGTTTTCCCTCACAATCCAAAAACTTGCTAAGGTGAATTGTAGTTACTAGATTGCCTGCATTTGTGTGTGTGTGTGTGTGTGTGTGTGTGTGTGTGTGTGTGTGTGTGTGTGTGGGTGTGCTCTGAGCCCGGCTGCCCCCCCATCCAGGGTGCCCCTGCTTCATATTCTGACAGTACCACTAGGCTCCCCATGATCCTGCCCTGCAGAAGTCATCATGGAAGATGAATGAAAGCCATGGAGTGTCCGCACCGGTCCTCACACTCCCATGCACACGGAGACACGCCCACCCACACTTCATATCTGCACTCCTTTTGTATTCTAGGATTAATTAGAACATATGTTAGGGTTGCTGCCACCCCTGAGCTGTTACGCTGTGCAGAAATCGCTTAGTTTTACGATGCAGTGGGGGCTGCCCAGCCGAGCTATAGACGGCGTGCTCTGCGGGTGTTTACATACCCATAAGTCATGGGTATAAAGCAGCACTGTGCAATTTAGCCTTATCTCCCCAGGAGACACTCCCCTCATTTTCATGACTGACTCGCGGGGACTCTGAGCTGACTGGATTTTGCATGTTCCCAGTGGCTTCTGTTTTGAAGGTGAAGTGACCGGCTCTCTGCCTGGGTTTTCTTTGTGTTCCCTGAGATGGTCCACCATCAGGAATATGAGTGATCCACATAAATATCACATACACATTTGAAAAATTAAAAAGAGTTTTAGGTTGTAAGAAGAGTAAGAATGACCTTTCTTGTGTTACTATTTTCAGGTGTATGTCTCTTTAAGAAGGTAATTCTCCAATCCTATGCTGCTTTGTGTTAGTTTTCATTTATAGGTTTTGGCTCAGTGCTGCACAGAGAAATGCCTGTTCCTGCTTTTCTGTTGATACCAGAACGTGTCTTTCTCAGACAGTGGTTAGTTGTGGACTTTATTAATCGATTGTATTGTTCCATCTGTCTGCCGGTGACACTAATTTTGTGCAGTTCAAGACTGCTTTTACTTGAGTGACCTTGCAGAATGACCTTACAGTTACCAGAATGATTGTAGCAGATCTGAAAAAAGAATAGCATAGGCCATAAATGACCAACAAGGAGTAAAAGATAAAAGAGGTGGACGGGGTAGATGAGGCTTCAAAACTCACAGTGTGCGCGAATAATGTGTTCTGTTATCTGGTGACTGGTTTAACCGACTTCTCATTGGGTGAAATCTCACGAGTGACTGACAGCACGCACTAGTCCCGCCCACTGTGAGGAAGCTTTCTGTCTGCCATCGCTGGTAAACGGCACTTCATCTGTCAGAATGGTGATTATGATACTCAGTTTAAACAGGAGCTTCAAGAGTAATAAACCTCAGAATATATCGATAGGAATGAAATTAAGGAAATTATATGGGATATATAAATATTCAGATATGCAGATATGGTACGCGTATATCCCATAATATTCTCTTCCTCTGCCTTCCTCTGGTGGGAGAACTGGCTAATGTGTGCCCATTACCTCACCCTTTATGAGTCCCAGTATAAAAATAAAGCTTATCCCAGCCTGCAGTCTGGGCCGGGCCGTTACGTTAGCTCTGCGCTGGCTGCTGCCTGGCGCTGCTTCACTCTTATTGTCTGTCGGTTTCTGCGGGGCGCTTGCCCGGGGTGCCGAGGCAGAGCACGCCCACGCTCATACTGCTCCGCCTCCGTTACGCCAGCTTGGGAGCCAGCGGTACATGCCCTCCCGAGGTCCTGGCGTAAACATTCTAAGGAGGCCCCCACCGGCACCAGCTGCTGGGCTGACCGACGCCCCCGCCGGGCACACAGCTCGCGGCCGGCCTCAACTCAGGACGCGAGCAGCCGGTCAGAAAGTCGGAATGGCTACGGTAGCCGGAGGGTTGCCACGGCAACGCTCCCGCGTCTCCCTCGGAGCAGTGCTCTGAGCCCGGGCCCCAGCAGGCCCTTAAAGTGGCCCGTAGCATTGCCCATCTGTTTGCCTGGCCACGCCTGCGAAATCTCCTTGTGGCAGATGATCTTTTGGGTAGGAGAGCTGAGGTTTGGAACTGCTGCTGCATCTCGGCTCCACTGCTGTCAGCCCCCCCCCCCCCCCCCCCAGCTCAGAGTGGCCCCTGCCTTTTCAGTGGTCACCATTAATTCGGCAGTCTTAATTGACTCTAATATGCGTCCGGGAAGCCATGAGGAGGAGCTCAAGCAAACTGAGAGCAACTGTTTGCAGCCCTTCTGTACATGCAGCCCAGAAAATGGTGGCATGTCATCACATGATGAGGAACTGGGCCAGGAATCAGAACCACTGGACCTGCTGCTCAGTGTTTCTGATTTTCTTCAAATGATATAAATCCCGACTTCCTTGGTGTACCTGTAAAACGTTTTAAAAAGTTTTATGTAACTAAAGATTTAAATTTCATAGAACTGCATATATGCATATTCATTTTATATCAATAGCCTGTGAAAGCTGTCTTCTCTGAATTCAGTTACCTCATAACTATTTCTACAGGGAACTTCCACTAAATGTCATCTTACACTTTATGTGGTGCAGTTTTTGTATGTGTGTAGCTGATTGCTGCAGTCTTCAGGCAAGGGGTTAAAAGCTGCAGTTAAAGCACTAAGCAAGATAATTAACCTGTGGTAATTAACCTAGGTCACCCTAGTCAGACACTGTTTCCAAAGCGGATGCCAATATGTGAGATTCACCTTTAACCTTCTGCAAACATCTGTTCCAGCTTGTGTCTGTTTCATGGGGCTTTACTGAATTTGAAGCTTGCTCAGTGGTGTCCAATTATTAACTTCTGTGTGGCAGTGGCCCCTCCTCCTCATGGACGGAATGACAGCCCAGAAGGCACAGCTCACTCGAGGGGGCTTCCTTTACATATAGTAGGACCCCACCCAGCATCTCCCTGTGCCACCAACTTGCCCTTATTAATTGCACAGTCAGTGATAATGAGTTATTTAATGAAATGGAATTTAGTACTGTGCTCATTTATGCTCCATGTAGCATTAGAGAGAGAAAACTGACCTTCCCTGATATCGGTGCCCTCCCTCAGGCCTGGGACATGTTCCCGATTCACTGCGTCCCTATACAGGATAAGTACTTATGGACAATGCATGGCTGGAAAACTGATATTACTTCCTGACCGCCTTGTAAGGTGAATAAATTATTTGTTTACAACAATGAATAACAAGACATATTTGGTGCACAGCTTATTCAGGGCCCCGGCGTCTGGGTCTGTGCGCTTAGAAGCAGATGGCCCAAATATGAAGTTTTGTTGATTGGGACTGTGAGTAAATGTGGCCTGGTGGCCCAGCATATGAATAGACAGTTTGAGTCGGGGAGGTAAACAGGCTGCAGCACCGGCACTAAGCAGACAGGTAGCGGGTGGGCTGCAGGGAAGGCCAGGCCCAGCATCCGAGCTGCCTGACAGTGCCTCCACCCATTTAGCTAGGCTGCATGCCCATTCCGTACTGGTTTGCCTCCATGGTTTTTTTCTTTCAGTTCACGGTCTGCTGGAGTCGACTTGGCTGACGGGGGGTGGGTGCCTGTTTGCATGTGCCACATCTGGGGGGGGGCAGCAACACATTGTCAGCAGAACCAAAAGACAAGAGCCTGACAAGAGCGAATGATCCCCCTGGAAAAGGAGGTGGAGGAGGGTTGGAGAAACACTCCAGTGCACTGTAGGAATAGTGGCGCGTGCTGTGCAGCCATGCGTTGGTGGGGGAGACAGGTGGGGCTCTGCAGCGTCACTCCCGGGCATGTGGCACGGGTTCATTGGATGGGCTTTCCTTCCTGCACAGCGGAAGACGGATGAGAATCAGCTGCATAGCCCCTTGCTCTGCCTTCCGCTGAGTCTGTTGGCACCCTTTTTAAACAGATGTGTTTGTGTGAAGCAGGAAATCATTCGGGTTGGGATGTAAGAGCAAGTTTGGGTTAGGAACTGAACTACGAATGAGAATAAATCCCCCCCAGCTGTGCGTCTGGCATGGCACATCTCAGACATGTGACCAGGTAAGGCAGAGCTCAGAAGTTCAGAGCAGCGTTCGTTGCTGCCACACTGAGTCAGAGGAGCTGAAACTGGGGGACTTTTCATCTGTAAAAACAGGTCATTTTCTGCCCGCTCCTTACAGCACAGAGTGAGAGCTTTTCAACAAATCCTCCTCCTGTCACCATCAATCATAATCCCCAATGCCCCCCCCCCCACACACACACACACACACCTGCCCCGCTGGGCTGCGGCCAGTGACACTACAGAGGAGCCCTCCCTGCTCCCGTCCCACTCCAGGCACCTCGCTGCCTGCCTCGCACGGCCTGCCATTCTTGTGCCTCTCAGGCTTGTAATTGAGCTGCACTGCATGCTGGGGGATTAGGTCTGTAAGTGATGCTGTGGGTGTGGTGGGGGGGGGGGGGTGTGGATTGTTCTGCGTGTTACAGTACAGTCAGCAGCCCCTCCCCAAATGTCTTATAACAGACTCACAAAATAAAAAATTATGAAAAAATTTAAAATGTGAGCATGACAATGGCTAAAAATACCAGGAAGGAATGGACAAAATCATTAAACTGACACTTAAAGTATAACTAGGGAAGAGAAGCATATCCTCAGCTGAGGTGTTTCAAGGAAATTTTATCCATCTGCCTTCAGTCAGATTTTCACACAGCTTATCCAGGTGGGTGCGTGGTGGTATGCAGGTTTGTGGGCGACCCGTCGACCTTTTGGCCCTGTGGCCCCTGCTGGGAGAGACAGAGGCAGGTAAGCAGCACAGAGCGGGCTTGTAGGTATCAGCATCGGAGTCGGCCCCCTCAATGCAGAGCGGCTACGGACGCATGCGAGGGGCTTATTGATTTGAGGTCCTGGCTGTCAGCACCCAGGGAGACTCGGGCGCCGCTGGGGACAAAGAGAGACGCCGTGGCTGGGAACGATAAAGAGGGGGGCAGGAGGATAACAAGTGTCGAGGTCACTTTGCTCCTCTACCTCAATTAATTTTTGCTCCTGTCTTACTCCAGATCCAGGGAAACACTGAACCCCAGGCGGAAAATGCAATTAGAATTGGCAACTGCGTTTTGGAAAGTGGAGCCAATCAATTCAAAAATTGACCCCCAGATGCAATTAGTGTCTTGTTTTCATGGCCTTACATCCCCAAGCTTCATGGCTGAAAATATTTCCAATCAGGTTAGATATGCTTGTAATTACATTATATGTTTGGGTTGTTATGCTGGACTTTATAGCAGGCAGAAGTGGGCTTTCGGCAGCCATTGCCAGTGTCAAGTTTAAAGCTGAAACAGTTGGGAGAAGGAAAAATGTTAGGCGTGAGTTTTTGGTCTAATGAGGTAGAAAGTATGTTGAACTCTAAGGATTTGGAGCTTTTTGAAACTGCTCCTCTGGAATCATGTTTATTTCCCTGTACTTCTTAAGCCGCTTAAGCCCGTTAGCAGTTTAGCTTTGCCTTATTAGTGCTGCCCCGTGTGACAGATCCAGCACACACCCAGCGAGCCTCCCACCAGCTTCTGATCCCTGCAGGTCCGGGTTCTAGCTACCTCTTACATACACAGGATACCGTGGGAGCATGTGTGGGCACCTGGGGGCAGGTGGCCTGGTGGGCTGGGGGGTGGCTGGTGCAGTTCCCTATCTATGGGTCACACTGAACCACAGGAGGGTGTGGGAGTGGGGATTACACCAACACACCATCACAAGGCCTCAGACACCCATCTCCACCTTCTGGAAAACTTCTCCATACATGTAATGGAAACTGACTTTTGAACCTGCCCAGATGCTGTTCAGCCTGAAGTTTTAACCACCAACCAGCTCAGATTCTGCCACCACTAAACTGGGAAATAAAATGTTCCATTATGTTATCTTTGGCTCCTTTGAGCGGCACTAAGTCGCTTCCATTTGAAGCTCCTCTACTGCAAATCCAGGCTTGTTTTCTTATACAGTCTTGATGGGGGGGGGAAGATGATTCCCTGGGCCTTGAGATGATCGAGTCACATGACATAGTGGAGCCAATCCTGGGAAGCGATTATCCCTGGCACAGACTAAATATACCACACTTAAGCTCCTTAACAGAACATTTAACGTCAAGACAGGTTTCTCCTGGTAGTTATTAAAGCTGAGGTGTCAGTTTTTTTTTTTTTTTTTGCTTATAAACCTGCTCTTAGTGAGGTTTAGTCACTGATGCTGATTCTTTAGGCAGTGTGAAGAAAATATGCATTTAGAGGATGTTTAATGTCATTTCATTTGTGGAATTGTGCAGTCCTTGACGTTGAAATACATGCCGCTATATTTCCTTTCAGTTCAAATTTCAATAGACACGATTAGTCTGTGTCCCATTTTGAATTTTCTATAAGGCTGGGAAATATGCACTCTTTCTTAGAGTGTTATGCATCACGTCCATGTGGGATATTACACAAGCACAAGTTTGCAGTGTTTGTTTTCCCATCTTTGCTAGATGGAGACACTTTTCCAGATGCTGTAGCTGCAGGAGCAGAAGGACCCCGGCAGCTTCACTCTTCTAACATCCACCATGTTGTTTCCTCCCTTGGATGAGAGCGAAGCCCCCATCTGGGCAGCAACACCCACTGCAGGCTCTGATTGGTTAGCGTCCGTTGCAGCAAAACTGGGGCATCGATGCCTTGCCACATTAGCTTGCGTGTATTACAATGAAATATTCATCTCCTGCGGCCTATAAATCAAAAGGTGGTGGGGGGAGGGTGGAACAGGGACGTGAGTTCAGGCACAAAAGTGGTGAAATTTTGTCTCCCACTCCTCTGTGCTCTTCTGTGTGACCATGGGTTAGGGTGTCAAGTTGGGAAAATCAGAGTAACTCCTGAACATGTGACATTACCTGAGACCTGGTTTTAAGCTGTTATCTTCACCTGGACGAGCAAGCAAACAATTTACCTGATTAAAACTGCGAGAGCGCTTGTTACCTTCTCTCTGGCTGGTGGTGGTTATAATAAATAGGTAGTGAGGCACACAGGTATGTATGGACATAAATTGATTATCCTGCTGCAAAGCATGCTGGGTGAAACGGCACCCTTTTAATCAGTCCCAAAGCAAATATGTCATGTTTTCATTCCTGGGGGGGGGGGGGGTTATTATGTTTGGCGCTGCATCTGCACTCTGCTGCACCCCAGAGTAAAGCTGGGGGTGTGGCGAGGAGAGGGGGGTGCAGTGAGCGATTGGGGTGTTAATGTAAACAATGGGCTTCGAGAGCAAATCAGTCACCTGCAGGTGTGGATCTCTCTCATTTCCAGCTGCAGCTGGTGGCCAAATGTGCAGCTTTATAAAGCAGCCAAAGAACAAAAGTGAGCATGGATGAATGTCTCAAAAGTGGGGGTCGCACAGCGATCCCTCAGCCCCACCCTAAGCACACACATTCTGTACAGTCAAATTGTATCTCCATGCATCCCATTCAAAGACAAAGAATGGCTGGATAATTTTAACAGTTAATCATTAAAGAGCAACTTCCTTTACTGCTGCTATGACAACAGTTATTTAAATTATTGCATATGCTTGGAAAAGAAAATCTGTATCGCTTAATGTAACCGGCCTGAACACACAGCAGTTTTTACAGTAAAATGTGCACCTAACACAAGATACCTGCAGGGGGCAGCAGGGTGCAACATAACATCCAAATCCAGGCTGCAAAAGAATAGAGCTGCGGGTTGCTGTTTGTGATGCCTGTGTCAGGAGCCGCTGACAAGCAAACAATACAAAACTGACAGGATGCCCCTTCGTAGTTAAGCGACCCTATAGCATGAAGGAAGCAGGGATTATCTGTGCCATGCCCAGGACTCGTCACCATATCGACACACATTTTCATCAAAATGCAGCTTTTACCTGCATATTGCATTTAAAAATATGTCTTGCATAGTTTTGTATTTTGCAACAGACGAGTCTTGCCACTGATGCTTTTGTCTGTGTCTAGGTACGTCTCTCTAACTCATGGGCTTGAGAATGACCTCTCTGCCATTTTGCCAAACCTCTGTTCCTTTTCTTGTGTGTGAAGTACAGACACACACACACACACACACAATGAAACACACTCTATACACTTAAATTGCTAACAGTTATATACATACACAGATCCCTCACCAACAAAGACAGAGAGGGATGAAGACAGACAGACAAAGTGATTGGAAACTGCTTCATTATTCCTGCCAAAATCCCTAAGGGTGCAGTCCATCCATCCAGGGGGTGTGGGGTGGGGGGGATCCTGGGTTCGGGGGGTGGCTGTCAGCCACGCCGTGAGACCCGGAGCTGAGGCTCTGACAGGTTAATGAATGCTGCTTCTCCTATCCACACCCCTTCCTGACATGCCTACCCTGGGAGCAAGGGGACAACTTTATGGAGTCAGAGTAATGAGGCGCTCGTTACACAGTCACATGGCCTCGTCAATACACACACACTCTCTCACACACACCCATCTGCACAAGGAACACACTGGCGGACAAATTTGCATGCATCAAAATGAGATATGCGTACATTTATGGCTGCATGCATCATGCACATGGCAATACACACTCAGACACACAATCACACACGCAGACACACAATCTCACACACACACACACGCACATTTGTATTCATATCTTTGTGGGTACTGTCCATTCATTTCTATGGGAAAAACCATAATCCCAACATAAAAGTCTTTTGGCATTATTAGCCACAGATTTTTATAAAACTGAGTTTTCCTTAGTGGGGACCGTAAAAATGGTCTCAGCGATGTCAAAATGACAGGTTATTCTCACATTGTGGGGACCAAAATCTATACGTAAGACACACACACAAACACACACACTGACAGACACAGCCACAGCTGCAGCATCTCCCCGTTGCCCTGTCAGAAACCCTGCTGAGGGGGGTGATGTGAGTGTGGTTGACAGTGGTCTCATTTTGCTTTCAGTACTATTGATAAAAACTTGATATCCTTGGCCAGGGTTGCCTTGAATGGCATTTACCTCGTGGCGGTGAGGTGACAGAGAGGCTGTCAGCCAGGCCACACTCCCGCCTCCGTGTTTTATGCCTCAGCCCTTGTCAAGCCTCCCAAAGCTGGATCGTCTTCCTCCGCGCTCTCATCTCGCTTCCTGTGGTTTTACTGTGAAGTCGTCAGCTCCCGGCCTTCCTGTCTCTGCACTGCAGGTGCACTAATCCAGCTTCTATATACAAACATATCACAGGCATCCTTTACATCGGTTTTCTCTTCTTTATCCTTCGCCAGCGCAGCTCAATTTCGATAAAGCAGGGAGTGGAGGGAGAGATGAAAGGAGAAGCCTTTTATAGTGTTTGATACAGTATAAACAAGGCTAGGCAGGAATTGCAGGAAAGGTGACAGAGACTAAGAGAGGGCCCAAGGTTCACCTCAACCAGAGGACCTCTGCTGCCCTGGGAGGTGCAGTGACCCTCCCCCCACCTCAACCAGAGGACCTCTGCTGCCCTGGGAGGTGCAGTGACTCCCCCCACCTCAACCAGAGGACCTCTGCTGCCCTGGGAGGTGCAGTGACCCTCCCCCCACCTCAACCAGAGGACCTCTGCTGCCCTGGGAGGTGCAGTGACTCCCCCCACCTCAACCAGAGGACCTCCACTGCCCTGGAAGGTGCAGCGACTCCCCCCACCTGAACCACAGGACCTCCACTGCCCTGGGAGGTGCAGTGACCCCCCCCACCTGAACCAGAGGACCTCCACTGCCCTGGGAGGTGCAGTGACTCCCCCCACCTGAACCAGAGGACTTCCGCTGCCCTGGGAGGTGCAGTGACCCCTCCCCCCACCTGAACCAGAGGACCTCCGCTGCCCTGGGAGGTGCAGTGACCCCCCCCCCCCCCCCCCAGCTCAACCAGAGGACCTCCGCTGCCCTGGGAGGTGCAGTGACCCTCCCCCCACCTCAACCAGAGGACCTCTGCTGCCCTGGGAGGTGCAGTGACTCCCCCCACCTCAACCAGAGGACTTCCGCTGCCCTGGGAGGTGCAGTGACCCCCTCCCCACCTGAACCAGAGGACCTCCGCTGCCCTGGGAGGTGCAGTGACCCCTCCCCCCCCCCAGCTCAACCAGAGGACCTCCGCTGCCCTGGGAGGTGCAGTGACCCCCCCCCACACCTGAACCAGAGGACCTCCACAGCCCCCTGTTCAGCATGGCAAACATGTATAAGTCTGACTTCTGTTACCTTGTGAAGCCTGGTAATAACTGAGGGTTATGAACTGTCCTTGGACCAGCTGCTCTTAAACAGGTTGGTTCCTGCTATAAGGCAGGAATGTTGCAGTGCAGTGGGTTAGGGGTCGGGCTTGTGACTTGAGCTTCCTCATCGCCCAAGACAGGAACCATTATTCTTATCCTGAGCAATGTATTGTCACATTGGTAAATACCAGGCTAAAAATACACATTATTATGGACTATTATGTTGCATCTCTTTGCAAATTGTTTTATGTGAAAAGGAAGCAAGTTTTTATGAGTCTGACAGCAAAAGCAGATGCTCTCCTGCAGTTATGTCCACTCATTGTTTGATGGGGTGGGGGGGACAGTTCTCTTGATCTGTCCTGGCCTGGGTTTTTTAAACATGTGTCATGCATCCCTTTTTGGCCAAATCCCTTGCAGTTGAACAAGATTACTGTACCGCTAGGATAGAGATCACTAGAAACAAAGAAGTCCACTTTGGTTTCTGGTTCAACCATAAATCACAGACTCTGAATTGAGGACCGTTGGGTTTATGGCTTGTCTGGGTAGAAAATGTTAAATCGGATTCCTGGGAGTCAAGGTGTCAGCCCTGTAAGCTACACAAAGAGTTGAAAATTAAACACAAATGTCCATGAAAGATGAAACCCAAAGCCATAATTAAAGATGGAAGCCATTTAACGTGTATGAAATTTTAATGCACATTAATAATTCACTGTTGGCAGATGGACCGTCCTTCCATATGCTTGGTTTGGCCGTCAGTGCTGCACGTTTCTGGCTCTGAGTGATTGTTGTTGTGGGCGTGGTTACTGGTGTAGCATTTGTGTAGCTATTGCTGTTATGGGTGTAGCCAGAGATGGTGTGGTTTTGTCCTTTAGCTGCCTTGTGTCTCTTGCCACTATGGGTGTGACTTCCACATCGCATTGTAGGTGGGGTTTGTTCGACTGTCAAGAAAATGGAAAAAGTAAAAACAGGAAGAATACCTCGAGTTTTGTTACCTCCTGCTACTCTCCTTCCTTGTCAGTAACTTTGGCTGGTTACCCACAGGCTACTCTTTGGGCTGAGAGTGGCATTTGAAGTAGAACTCGAAGGACACGCAGCATTGACAAGGACAGCAAATCTGTAAAGCGTGATGGCAGCCTGTCAGGCTTGACGCATTTGTCAAAAACACAAAAGCCACCAGTTCTACTGAGGACAATATGCTTCCAGGTCCGGTGAGCTTAGAGGACGGCGGCGCAGGGTTTGCACCAGGGAGGTGAGGCTGTGGAATTCAGTGGTTCACATGACTCTGCGGCCACCGGAGGTCAGCTGCCTCCCTCTCCTGACAGCAGTCTGGGTCTCTGTTCATTGTAGATTTTCACACATCTGCTGCCCTCGTCACCTGCATCACTGATGAACCCACAAGTGTCAATAAGAATAACTGAAGATGGGTGTAATGGGAAGAAATGAGCCCAGCGAAAAGCAAACACCAAAGATCACCGGGAAAGAGACCTGCTGTCAGATAGAATTTCCTCCCTCTGAATTAGCAGTGGTGTTTAAGATGCGCCTTTTCTGTGCCATTTTCTTGCAGGGCCTGTAACACAGCTGCATGCAGTTGCGCATGTGTTGTGATTTGTTTTGTAACTAAGTCAGGCTTTGTCACTGCAATCAAGTGCTGTTCAGCGGGGTGCCAAATGGACCCAAGGACCTCAACCTCGGCAGCAGCCCCATCACTCCTGCTCCTATTTCCCTCGTTCCTGCCTCCTTTCTGCTCTGTTCCCACCATCTTGTCATTCATTCCCCTTCCTGAGAACCACTTCCATTCCAGCCTTATGAATGGAGGAAAATCTTCAACATTTAGTTTATCCCTTATAGTGTTTTAGTATAGGACAGTATGGCATGGGCACGTTGTACCAGAATGAGATCACAGCAATCCTCAGTCTCCACTCAGAGCTGATTTGAGAAGCACATGCTGCCGCCTGCTGTTTGCTGAAGGCTGATTGGATTAATTCCTCCCAAACTCACCCTATAGCCAGTGCATGCTGGTTGTCCCACATCAGCTGCCTCTTAGACCTAATAAAGTAGATTCTCTCCCTGTACTCAAAGCCTGTTTGCTCACTCTTGTGGTGTCAGCTGGGGAAGGACTCCGCAGAGCTGCCAGAGACATGCCCCTTTGGGGGGGGGGGGGGGGGGGGTCATACCTAGTCTGTCAGCCCTAACTTCTTTGCCGATGCAGTTTTTCTACTTATCTGACAGTCTGTGATCAGGCAGCAGAAAACGAGCATCGGGCAGTGATCTTAACCTGTGAAAATAGCCATGGACAGCCATGACCCCCAAATTATAAATGGGACAGGTTTGTTTGATCCTTCAGATCTTGACCTGCCCCAGCCCACAGAGCGACTCAGGTGTCCGTAACAGGTGGGACACATTGCTTCCTGTTTATTTGTCCTGATTATTCTGCTCTCGTAATGGGCAGCATGTGAGACAGACCCTTTGTTTACCCTCACGTTACAAAGGACATTCTGGAGGTTTCCATTACTCAGCGGTCAAGGTCTGCTCAATAACAGCCCACCCCAACAGCGCCAGCCCCATATGACCCGAAACTGCAGCTCTCACATGCAGATAAGCAAGAGTGCCTGTGCTCTCTCGCACATCGCAGTCAGACACGCTGATTTACTCCAGTCCGCAGTTCATTTCTACACTGTCTGCAGCAGATGGCCGGTGCACGGGCCTCGTCTCCCACTCCCGATTCTTTCGGTGGCCGCTGCTTTCACTTGGCACCCGGTGGGGGGAGCGAGGCCTCTGCCCTTGTTTCTCATCGGGTGGAGAAAACACTGGCACTGTGGGAAAAATGAAATGCCTTTCAAGCTATTATGTCTTGTCATTGTCCCCCTTGTCATTATTAGCATTATTAATTTGAGGGGTGTTTTTTGCGGGGCAAGATGCCGGAGTGTGACGGTGGCGAGAAGAGTTGCCAGTAATTAGCGCCTCTGACAGTCCGCAGGAGGAAGAGGCTGGGGTTGATCGGCTTGGCCAACAGACAACCAGACATGGGCGGGCACAGACAAAAGTGCGTGCCGGAGCCCAGATATGGCCGTCAGTAAATGTTATAACATCTTAATAAACGGTGGCGTGACCCACACGGGTAATCCGACAGATTAGGAGCTCATTTGCATCGTTTTTAATTTTTTTCCATTCACTAAATGAAATAGGGGCATTAACTCACAATTTGCTCTGTATTAAGTAGATAAGAGCAAAAGCTCTGTAGGTAATTCTTTGGTCTTTGCTGGCTTCCAGTAGCGCTCAGCTGCATGTTAATGTATCACCACCCCACTGTCATACACATACCCTTCGCAATAGGGGTCCTATATGCTGGGTCAGCAACAAGTCGGTTGTGTGTGTGTGTGTGTGTGTGTGTGTGTGAACGGTCCCAAAAAAGATATGATTACACAACTGTTTGTGTGTGTGTGTGCGTGTGTGTGCTCCTAGTGTAGCTATTAGCTATGCTAATACAACCAAGTCAGATTTTATATGCGAAGTAAATAAATATTAATGATGCTGTATATTCTAAATCATCTTTACACATTCAGCTTCATAACCTCCTTGATAATGACGAGCACTGCCATTAGGCACTTGCTTAATGTGCTTTTTGACCCTCTATCTCCTTCAATTTAAGCAGAGGTTTCAGTAGGATGGTGCTGACAGGGCTGACCCTCTCCCGGGAGCCGCGGTCTGGGTGGCAGCAGGTGTCGCAGTCACACACCCGCCCTAGAAACCATCTCTCTCGCTCGATGGGCTGGTCTGCACCTCTGAGGAGACTCATCTTCTTAATGAAACACGTGTAGCTGTGGACGCAGTTAAAAGTCATTAGAAGTGTAGGCGGAGATGCTAGACGAGGCTGTCAGCCACCCCGGCTGCGGCCTCTAATGGCTTCCAGGCTCGAGCTGAAGCAGCTTATCCGGGGCACCGGGTCACACAGAGAGACTCCCTGGAGCTGTGACACTTACTGTACCAGCCCCGTCACAGTGGACTCAGAGACCATGTGCTGTACTTTAGGGCTGAACAATTTATCGATTTCAAATTGAAATTTAGCAAATTGCAAAGGCTGCGATTTAGGACATGCGTTATACAGCAGGGTTTAAAACTGTTGTGAGAATAGTTTTCCAAATTCATGCCGTGCTTCTTGTCTGATGGTCATGCTCACCAATCAGAAGTGGCCCGAGACGACGGAGTATACGCCCACAAACAGCAAACACGTGAAACGCGAATAAAATCTTGCCGATATTGTTTCAGAAAGGTCCTATCATTGATAAAATCGGCGACCTCCTTTTAACCACCAGCAGTGAGATATTTCAGCGTCACACCTTTTGTTTTTGTTAAGGGGAAATCGCATTAGCATACCGCTAACCCATCAAAACAACGAGACAGTTAGTCACCCTCACAGCAGCGGAGTCTGTGACCCCCAAAAAAGCCGTAAAACCCATAATACAGTCGTGTTTATGTGATATGTGTTTGTGCTCATTGATTTAAGTCTTGATTTCCATAGATTCATTTTGTGAAAGTAATCTTAATCCCACAACAGTAATAAAATAAAAGCCTCGCTTTAACATAAATACTAAAGGAACAGATGGCTTTAATCGCTATTACAGTTGGGTATGGCCACGTACGGTCTGATTATTTAGAAAAGACATTAAAAGGTGACGCATATAATGTTTGCTCATTCGTTTTGTATTTGTCAGAGCAACAAGGCAAAGGAATTATAAGCCGCTTCAGTCGACAACTACATTTTACTTCTTATTTCAAATAAAATGCAGGGTTTTTGCCAGCTTTGGTCAGCTGCCTGGGGTATATTCCACGAAGCAGGTTTAAGGGAAAGTTCATAATGGATTAATTTAGATTTGCCATAAGATTCCTTGCATGAGAGTCTGAAAGCGTGTTACCCAAACCCGTGGGAGTTTACACCTCTGAACACATTTTTCTGAACACATGTTTTCCCTGAATTGATTTGTATAAAAAAATATCCTTGTACAGTTGTTAAAAAGTGGAAACTTCGACCAACATGAAATCACCAATAAACTACGTCTATTTATTCAACATTTTATGAAATGCATACTACAATTGCAATTTTTCCAGCTTTATGATTTCAGAACAGCCACTCTGTTATGAACATTGCGGCTTTTGGTTGAGAGTATTAGATTCGCTGCTGATATTATTAGGGCCCAAGCTGTTTGCTGCAAGATCGCTATTGTTTTTCTTTTTGCTGCAATTGTATTCATTATTACTTTATTTAACTTAACACATCACATCTTTAAATGCTCATCCTTGCATTAGAATATAGACCAGTTAATATTTTGACGGCATCTCAGGTGGTAAATCTGCGTCATATGTTTTAAATTTATTACACACTTAATATTGAACTGAAGCTTGACGTATAAAATTATGTCGCAAATTAAATCGTAATCTCAATGTCTGTCAGAAAAATCGCGATTAGATATTTTCCCCAAATCCTTCAGCCCTACTGCACTTATTGGCATGGATAGTGAATGTGGGGCTCTTTATGTCCATCGTGAATATGATTTTTTTCATTTGTGGCAGGCTTCCCTACCTGCAGCCAATGGAGTTGTCCCCTTGCCCCTTTGCCAGATGTTGTTTGCTCTAGCAGATGTGCTCCGCCCCCTTCCTGTCCACTTGGCATGCGTGATGCCGTGCACTGTGCAGTGGGGTCGCCATGCCCACTGGCTTTGGTGCCGGCCGGCTTGTTCACCAACAGCTGCTCCATTAGTCCCCCCACCTCAGGGTCCATGGGACCTCCAGTGCCGGGCCGGGCCGAGTCGGACTTTCCCCCACAGGAATGCCCTTCACTGCTGGATGCTTCCTGGCAAATGTTTTAAACACACTCCAGGAGCAAAAGCCCTCAGTGGCGAGCACTGAGGTTGCCTCATCTGGATAACAGAACCTTCTCTAATATTCTCTCTGTCTGCCTTATTCCTGCTATAAGATATATATGCTTCATTATTATGGAATCTCTCATAGTCCATCTGGTGAGACAGTTAAGCTTCATTGGTGTCTATTTTGAACAGAACTAATTATGGAATTCTAAAAGATAACACATCAGAAACGACGGCCCCACATGTATTGAAGGCAGTGCCGGTTGAAGCCCATGTAGACTCCTATTCATGCTTCACCACTGGGGGGGGGGAGGGGGGTGACACCGGCAGATGCTAAGTCAGTACCCCATCGGAAGAGGTCCCCTAATGGGTTAAGTCGACACTGGTTGAAAGGTTGATACTGGTTGATATTTAGAGAACAAAGAGAAAAGGTTTGAATGCAGAAAATCGAAATAGATGCACAACAGTCCAGATAGATGATTTGCTGTAATACACAGACACAGGAAATATACGTTAGTTATATGCATTGCTTTGTAAATTCATGTCAGTTGTGTACTGATATGAATTTAGCATGAGCGAGTGCGAGCATATTGGACTGTGCTGCTCTGAGACACGCTGATTGCAGGGGGTGGGGGGGGCGGGACTGTGTCATCACTAACATAGCAGGAGTGACATGTCTGTGCCAGGAGCCCGTCTGGGCGCCACCTTCACCTTTAACAATGGCTTCCTTTCATCCCCCCCTGCCGCCCATGGCTCCCACAGGCCTCCTAACAGAGATTATCACACACAGCTTTGATCCTGCTAGCTTACAACCACCCCAATGCGACCGGAAGAGATTTGTGGGGCCGGGTCAGGTTCTAATAGCCAAGTCTGAACGAGGACGGAAGAATAATGGAGCCCCCAGGAGGCAGTGGTGTGGTGCTCGGCGGTCACAGCACCCGGGGGCACGTGTCGGCCGCATCGGCGTGTAAATATCTCTCCTGTCAAGCAGCTACTGAGGGCACGCTGAGCCCTAATCCCATTGTGTGCTCTGTAGTAACACCATCCTCTTAGCGCCGTGTAGAAACGGCCGCAAATTAGACACGATGCGTTGGGTCAGGCTCCCTCCCCGACATAATTGACAGCCTGAAGACAGGCAGCTGGAAGCAGACGAGGACATTTTGTAATTCCCCACGAAGCCGGCAGATCCTGCGTAGTGGCTGGTGATCTCTGTGCCTCACACAGGGACCTGCCTGTCTTTTACAAGACCCCCGTGCCACAATTTTTTGTAGATGATGTTCACCCAGTTTTCTGACCTGCTGATTGAAGCTCTGCTCATGGAGATTCTTCCAGCTGCCCTTCCACTGAACACGCTGACATTAATCTACCCAAAGAGCAGCTCGGAGTAGATTTTCAGTTCTGTAAGTTTGCTCCAGTGCACTTCTTCAGGCCAAAGCGTATGTCCTTGTCCAGAGGTGGGGCAGAATGGCAGCTAGCAGGGTGATGGATGAGGGATGTGACTGACGAGCAAAAGGAGCAGGAGTAGAGAGAGTAGCCTTGATTTTGCCGTCTTGTACTTAAGTGGTTTCTGTCCAGACAGTCAGATTGCAGCGAGTGGAAAGTGGCTGTGATACAATATGAATATGCATACATTTTATTCAAAGATGTGCGATGACATGTGAAAATCAGCTTCTTCGTGATGTGAAAGGCATGCCTTTGTAAGGAGAATTAGAGGGCTAAAAGGGAGACATCATCCTACGTCTGAAAATCTTTGTGTGCAACTGTCCTTGACAAATTCAGGGAGGAAGGTCTTCATCAACAAAACAAACATTTGGTGATGTGGCATGTGGCGTTGTGTGTGCGTGTGTGTCTGCGACATTGTGTTTTGAGTTTCCTGGGAAGGTCATTAGAGGGGGCAGATCTGTGTTAATTAGTCCTGCAGACCGGAGTGATGTCACATCGCATCCCTGGAAGAGAAGTGTGAGGCTGGTTGGAGGGGGGGGCAGCATTGGGCGGCACTGTGACTGTCACTCATACATGCCTTTGACATGTATAAATACGTATGGACTTAGCAACGCGGCAGGAATTACTTCTGATGGGAATAGAGGCTGAAATGCATGTAAATTGGGTGCTTCCAACTTGAACTCCTTGATAAATGGTGAATCACTGGGTTCTTCAGAATGGCCACCAAAACAGGAAGATTTTTCCTGAAGCTGATTTTGCTAACCTGGAGCAAATGTGTCAAGTGTTACATGGCATTACTCAGAAATACTCATATTTTACTCCAGTCGGGTGCACACTGAGTGGGACTAGCATGTGGCAGGCATTACAAATTGAAAATGAATCCCAGTTTTAATGTATGATGCGAGTCTCAAACAAACTTATATATGAAATATGAGTCATTTCCAGACACATGTTTTTCTGATCGAGGAGCAACTGTGGCTGGTCAAGATGCCGACAGCAAGTGGTTTAAGAATTCCACTCCACAAACACCTTATAGGACATTCTTATGGGCAGTACTGTAAATGTTTAGCCATGGGTCGCCTGGTGGATGAAGATCAGCAAGTTAAAGTCCCACTAGATGTCCTTAATAGTGCCCTGAAGCATCACACTTAACACAAACCATCCAGCGGTAGAATCAGGTCAGTGAAAACAGGAACTATATAAACATTACACTTGGAATGCTGAAGAATGTGGATAAATTTAGCGAGAATTGAATGGATTGTGGAAACAAAGAGGTCACATATTTGATAAATGAAGTAGTCTTTTAGAGGAATACATTCCGGATATGAAATGTGCAATTAGACAAAAATGATCTGAAAGCCATTTTGGTTGTGTTAACAAAAGGAAATTTCAATGCAAGTAGTGACTTCCTGAATGCTAGATGATTGTTTCGCAGCTTTGCATACCTCAGGTGTAGCCCTGTCACGATAACAAATTTTGCTGGACGATTAATTGTCCCAGGAATTATTGCAATAAACAGTAATATTGCCGTTGTGAGACCATTTTCAACTGATGTAATACCGCTTATTTTGAACACATCTGTCTGGGCGAAATTGATAATTATGATAACTATTGATAATAGTTATGATCATCATAACTGATTTTTTCTTCTTCATGTCTCAGTCTAACGCCAGCCACAAAGTTGAACGAATAAGACTCCCTTCGTATCCGTGGATGTAAAACAAGGCAAACATCTTAAAGCCCTTCTCTAATTTACTCGTTGGTACTTTGGAGAAGGATTTACAAAAGCGATGTACGTCATTGATCATAAGTTTGGGCAAGTCCTGTAAAGGGCATGTATAAACCAATGCCATTTTTCACAGACCGGAAATGAGCGAGCCGCATTTCCATGAACGCGGAAGCTAACGTGCAAAGAGCCCACTGACACGAGAGTTCACACCTCATACTAGTGATGTGTCGTTCGCGAACGAAACGGCTGTTTGAGCCGATTCTTTTTACTGAACGATGGGAGCTGGCTCCAGGCCAAAAGCCGTTTTATTAATGTTTATAGAACTGTCCGACTTTTTGAGCTGCCTAAACATTAAGGACGACAGTAGCCGGAACACGTTGTCTTCTGAAAAAGCTCGGCCACGAGACGCCATTTTATTTTTTAACAAGCTCAAATCAGGTCACGCTAATGAGCATCAGGTTAAACGAAGAGAGGGGCGGGTTTTTTTAAAAAGAGACGTTTCGGAGCCGAAGGAGCCGGCTCTTCCTGGTGAGCTGAGCCAAATGAGCCGGTTTGCTAAAAAAGAGCCAATATTCCCATTTGGTAGAGAGAGACATGAAGAAAAATAAACAAGCATACAAATGAAAATTATCGCAGTCAGAAAAATTATCGACCTCATTTTAAATATCGTGCAACTGATTTATCGTTTATCGCGACCTACTCAGGTAAACCCAGGTAAACCCTCTTCCAGAATTGCATGTTTGTATTAGGATGGGAAGGGAGCCTTTCTTCGGAGACTGAAACACTCACAGTGCACAGTGATCAATGAGACTGAGTGCACAGTGCAGCAGCTGTGAGGAACCGTTTGACCTGTCTGCTAAAGAGTCTCACCTTCATTAACTCCGTTATTGATCTTTTAGCCACTAGTTTTTTTGTAATTTTTTGGTTTCTACATATTCATTGTGTGGCAAGTTAGTAAAGTAAGAGGTTTGTTAGGGTGGTACAGAAGTCCTCAGGTTTATTCAGAAGACTTTATTGTTAGAATATATATCAAAAGGGTTATGGCCCTTTTAAATACAGCAGAAAGCTTAAAAACTCTATTAATCCCAACATGTTAACACTATGCTGGAAACAGACCCTGGAATTCTCCAGAATCTGCTCCTAACAAGGTGATCAGTCCAACCAGGATCAGCGGGGTTTCATCACCTTAATCACTGACCAGAGCAACACTAGAGATATCCCTAGATCCAGTGCTGTTTTTCTTGTCCATTCACAGCTCATGTAAATTGTGTTAATGCATGTATAGGAAACTGCATTCTTCTGACATCAGGCAGACGTGTTGAGGCTAAAGGGGGGAGAGATAAAGAAAGTAGGTCAGGACCGACGGTGGGTCTCTGAGTAACACACTTATAACCGCCCCGGTGTGCCTCTGGCCCAGTATCCAGTGTGTCCTGCATTCATTTCATTAAGCGCAGCAGCGGTGAGCCCCCTGCTGGCAGAGGAAACACATGAGATGACCAAGTGTCTTTTATCTGTCTCTCACTGCTCTTTCTTACACTTCTGCTAAAGAGGTGCTCTTGCATCTGCACTTCCACTCAACAGAGCTGGTTGAGAGTGTCCTTGGGACTGATTGAGGGTCCTAGCGCCCCCATGAGGCAGAGAGACAGTCCTCCAGTCATGGCTATTTCTGCTGGCTGCTTTCTGCCAGTCTGAGGAGGGTGAAGTGACGACCGTATCCAGCAGCCTCTCTCTCCGGCCCACGTTTCTTAGTGCCTGCGGAGGCTCGTGCAGCGTGTTTAATGCAGCGTGTTAAATCCTGTCGTCACATCCACCTCTCACACACTAATGCTCTTACACTAACACACACAGCCACCTCTCACACACTAATGCTCTCACACTAACACACACAGCCGCCTCTCACACACTGATGCTCTCACACTAACACACACAGCCACCTCTCACACACTGATGCTCTCACACTAACACACACAGCCGCCTCTCACACACTAATGGTCTCACACTAACAGACACAGTCACCTCTCACACACTAATGCTCTCACACTAGCACACACAGCCACCTCTCACACACTAATGGTCTCACACTAACACACAACCACCTCTCACACACTAATGCTCTCACACTAACACACACAGCCGCCTCTCACACACTAATGCTCTTACACTAACACACACAGCCACCTCTCACACACTAATGCTCTCGCACTAACACACACAGCCACCTCTCACACACTAATGGTCTCACACTAACACACACAGCCACCTCTCACACACTAATGGTCTCACACTAACACACAACCACCTCTCACACACTAATGCTCTCACACTAACACACACAGCCGCCTCTCACACACTAATGCTCTCACACTAACACATACAGCCGCCTCTCACACACTAATGCTCTCACACTAACACACACAGTCACCTCTCACACACTAATGCTCTCACACTAACACACACAGTCACCTCTCACACACTAATGCTCTCACACTACACATACAGCCGCCTCTCACACACTGATGCTCTCACACTACACATACAGCCGCCTCTCACACACTAATGGTCTCACACTAACACACACAGTCACCTCTCACACACTAATGCTCTCACACTAACACACACAGCCACCTCTCACGGACTAATGGTCTCACACTAACACACACAGTCACCTCTCAAACACTAATGCTCTCACACTAACACACACAGCCACCTCTCACGGACTAATGGTCTCACACTAACACACACAGTCACCTCTCACACACTAATGCTCTCACACTAACACACACAGTCACCTCTCACACACTAATGCTCTCGCACTAACACACACAGTCACCTCTCACACGCTAATGCTCTCACACTAACATACACAGCCACCTCTCACACACTAATGCTCTCACACTAACACACACAGCCACCTCTCACACACTAATGCTCTCACACTAACAGACACAGTCACCTCTCACACACTAATGCTCTTACACTAACACACACAGCCACCTCTCACACACTAATGCTCTCGCACTAACACACACAGCCACCTCTCACACACTAATGGTCTCACACTAACACACACAGCCACCTCTCACACACTAATGCTCTCACACTAACACACACAGCCGCCTTTCACACACTAATGCTCTCACACTAACACACACAGCCACCTCTCACACACTAATGGTCTCACACTAACACATACAGCCGCCTCTCACACACTAATGCTCTCACACTAACAGACACAGTCACCTCTCACACACTAATGCTCTCACACTAACACACACAGCCGCCTCTCACACGCTAATGCTCTCACACTAACACACACAGCCGCCTCTCACACACTAATGCTCTCGCACTAACACACACAGCCACCTCTCACACACTAATGCTCTCACACTAACACATACAGCCGCCTCTCACACACTAATGCTCTCACACTAACACACACAGCCGCCTCTCACACACTAATGCTCTCATGCTAAAACACACAGTCACCTCTCACACACTAATGCTCTCACACTAGCACACACAGCCACCTCTCACACACTAATGCTCTCACACTAACACACACAGCCACCTCTCACACACTAATGCTCTTACACTAACACACACAGCCGCCTCTCACACACTAATGCTCTCACACTAACACACACAGCCACCTCTCACAGACTAATGGTCTCACACTAACACACACAGTCACCTCTCACACACTAATGCTCTCACACTAACACACACAGTCACCTCTCACACACTAATGCTCTCACACTAACACACACAGGCACCTCTCACACACTAATGCTCTCACACTAACACACACAGCCACCTCTCACACACTAATGCTCTCACACTAACACACACAGCCACCTCTCACACACTAATGCTCTCACACTAACACACACAGTCACCTCTCACACACTTATGCGCTCTGACACTAGCACACATACTCTCACACAGACATACATACACACACACATAGAGCTTAGCGGGAGCGTGCACACAGGCATGAGGATGGACACGCGTATATGCACTGCGATAATCACAGAACAGCACATTCTACATGGTACACTTGCTCCTGGTGCTTGGCTTTTAACTGTATCAGCGGGAATCTGATAAGGCATAAAAAATGCAGGTGGTGTCTATCATTACCCTGCAGAAAGCTTCAACCGCTGGGCCAGGCCGGGTTGCGATGTAATGTGGGCAACTAGAGGGAATGCGAGTCGGGCTGGCTCACACACACACACACACACACACACACACACACACACAGAGACACCAGTTTGTAATTATATTTTTCTGGGGACTCTCCATTCATTTCTATGGGGAAAACTCTAATCCCAACATGACAAACTTAACCTTAATCCTAACCTTATCCATAGGTAAGCAAACAAAATAAAATACAAGCTATTTTTAGTTTTTTGATTGTGTTCACAAATCTTTGTGGGAACCTGAAAAATGGTCCCCACAAGATCAAAATGTGAGGGACATTTGGTCCACACAATGTAATATAACCATAATCCATACACACTCAATCACACACACACCTCCGTTCAGTTGTAGGCAAAGATACAGAGACTCAAGTACATAGAAATGCATTTCTTTGCAAACCACACACAGGGAGGCCTTGTTATTATAGAGTCTGCTTTGTAGCAAGTATTGTATAAACAGCCCTGATTTAAGCCCTCGTTGCTAAAGCAGACTGCCTCTTTGTGTATATATGGATGAGTGTGTGTGTTCTCTGTGACAGACATGGCAGGGCTGTGTGGCCGTCAGCGCCCTCCTGTGTCTCTGTGACTGAGCTAATTACAGAAATATCAGCATGTTTCTGCAGGTCTAAGATAGAGGAGGATTGAAGCCCTGCCTTTCATTCATCTCCAAAGCAAACACACTTAAGCAATCTAACAGCCAAATATCATCTCTTGATCTTGCAAAAGCAGATTATATTTCTTGCGCTTGCGGGATCATTAGTGGAGTGTAGCATTCTTCTGTATTACTTGGAAGAGAGTTGAAAAAAATCACATGCCATCTTTCTATGCTGTCTATCCTATCTCCTGGATTTTTTTTTATTAAAGTCTAATTTCAACATGTTATAAAGACTGACAGGTAATGTGATGGTATCTGTTGCCATTTACTTTCGATGATGGTGTCCGATAGCATTCAGCTAATACTTATTATCTTGATTAACGGTATAGATGCAGACCACCAGCACAGAGGCTCTGATTATATTTCGACTGTTTCCCCATCTCACTCCACAACATGCCTCCCCCCCCAGTCTAAGGGCCATCCTATTAACGTTTGCATCAGAGCTCTCTCAATCAGCAGACAAACACCCATCGCACCCCACAGTGCACGACTCCACTGTCCTGCAACACTTTCAAACTTCTGGAGCGCTCAGCTCAGCTTCAAACAGACTTTGAAGTAATAAAAAATTACATGAATGTTTTATGTGTGTGTGTGTGTGTGTGTGTGTGGCAGGGTCCCAGTGGGGGAGGGCCATGAGTCCAGGGCTGGAAGACGGCGTAAGCTTCTCTGCGGCTCAAGGCTTGTGTGACTTGGCTAATGGGATCAGTGCGACCATTCAGGCACATGTGGGATGGCTTCCGTTTTTGCTTTGCGGGGTTTATTTCTCGCTTCAAATTTCAGATTATCCTCAGTCAAGTCCAGCGAAGAAGCCCATGGTGTTTAGGGACCAATCAGTGTGACTGACAGGCAGAGCTGAGCCTGGAATGCAGTGTGAGGCTCTTTTCCAACAAGTGATGCTGAGAATTTTACCATTTGGCAGGTGTAATAAAAAATAGTTTGTTTTTGTAAGATTAAGAAGTGTAATTTAGCAGATCGAATCGTGTTTTGGAGGCGTTGATATGGCAAGAAGAGAAGACAGGTTTGGGTTTCAGGCAGACACGTTTCCCACACTGCCTTGTGCTCACTGATGTGCCAGACCTGTGTTTCCTGATTTCTTGTAGTGCCCCTGGTGTCCAAACATCCGGCTCTAATTGCACATGACTCCACCCCTGGCCTTTTCTCTCTCCCTGCCCTCCCAATGCCTGGTCGGGGAGGAACAGGACCAGCGGCCGGTCCCTCGGAGCAGCTGGCGTCGGGGGGCT
Organism: Brienomyrus brachyistius; assembly: GCF_023856365.1. Lineage (NCBI taxonomy): Eukaryota > Metazoa > Chordata > Actinopteri > Osteoglossiformes > Mormyridae > Brienomyrus > Brienomyrus brachyistius. The sequence continues at coordinate 16,285,006 of NC_064549.1, forward strand.
TCTTCCATGCTCCGCGCTGGCCTCTTCGCCTCCAGAAGACGGGTTGCTGCCCTACCGCTGGTGCTGTTCCTGCCGCAAAGCGCAGAGAGCCTTGGCCAGGCCTGCTGCTAATTAATGCGAGCTGGCTGCCCAGACACTCTCGTCTCTAGCAGATGTTATTTTTCCTTTTTTCTTCTTAATTCAGAGTCTTTGTGGCACTTAATAAAGTTAATAAATAACTGTCTGCAGAGAGCCAAATGAAGCTGCGGTGGATTTAGTGGCAATAAGCAGGCCTGGTTTGTACAGAGTGACTTCCCATGATGTGAGGTTATCCAAACAGCCCCCCGCCTCCCCACACGCACTCAGGCACATGGCCCTCTCTCTCTGTTTGCCTACTTTAATTTTCCCCTGTTCACGGCAGCTGCAGCAGTGGGGGCAGCGTTATTCATTTGTGCTCTACCCCTGGGACGCAATGGCCTTAAGCTCCCTTATCCTGCCGCTGCACTGGGGGAAGAGCTCCTCTTGCTGGTTCGCGGGATCAGAACAGCTGTGGTGCACGCGGTGTGCTCGCACAAGCACGGACACACCAGCGGGCTTTCGGAGGCCACATTAGCAGCACTCCGTTCTGTTTGTCTCTGCCTCAATGGACCAGGGATCCAGGAAATGGCCATCTGTCTCCTTAGAGACCCCTCTGCCGTTCCCTTCTATGCCTCCTAGACGGACGACCCGACTCCTCCAGGTCGGCCAAAGGAGGAAGGGATGTCCTGAGGTGGGGCAAGGTCAGGTGATAGACCCACTTTGTCATTTCACCTGCAACCTGTCATTATACATTTGGCTTAGATGCTGATTTAGTGTGTTATATACTATCCTTCTCCCAAGAAATGCAGCCAGACCCTTATGTACCAGTTAAAGTCCTTTTGTGTTTGTTTCATTCCTTGTTTCATCCCCAAATAAGCCCTTATTCCTTCATCCCTCTGCCCGAAGTTGTCCGGGCGCCTCTCTTGATGGGATGATGATCATTTCACTTGCTGCACGTGGTCCTCATCTGCATGTCTTGTCTTTGTGTCGTCTCGGTACTCAGCTCTCCCAGCATGCTTTGAGTCAGCCGGGGCGGTGGTATGCGGGCAGGACCGCCTCGCCTGCTGTGTATGCAGATGGCGGGGTACACGTGCAGCCACCGTGAGCCCTATCAGCGGTGCCATTGTTTCAGGTACGAGGGTCGTATTCGACTTCCCCCGGATCGATCCCACTTAATGTCAGCCACCTCGTTTGCGCCTGGCAGCCGGCCCTTCCTCATATAATTGTATTGATGGTGTTGATCGCTATCGACCGGCGACTGACAGAGAGCAGCCCTGTGAAACTGAACCGCCTTTATCCACGCTGCCCCTAAATCAAATGACATCTCATTAGGGGAGATGGGCTCTCGCGGACAGAGGGGCCGGGCCACTCTCAGAGCGACGGGGGCGCGCCTTTGAATGCACAGGCTGCTCTTCATTTGTTTCCAAAATGTCGTTCTGGGAATTATTTAAGGTGTCAGACTGATGGCTTTTATGTCGTGGAGAAGGTGGCACGTTCCTGCCCGCTTGCTGCAGTACCATTTAATTCCCATTGTCTCTGTGTCGGCTGTCTTTTCCTGCCCTGTTCCCTACCTGGTCCCCCTTTTGCCTGACTCTCCACAGTCCCCTGGAAAGTGAGGGAGCAGCACTGAGTGGCTATTAGTAATGTTAGCGCCACCCTGGTCTCTGCACTCTCTTTGTCTACCTATGGCATCTGGCCAGCATCGGTTTCCCCCACATCTGCCTTCCATCCAGTTATGTATCTAGCAGGTATGGTGGGAGGGACCATCGGTGTGAAAATATCAATATAAATCTAGATCAATGTACAACGCCAGCGCAGTGATCAGATAACGTGGGGGCAGGGATTCCAGGTAGCCCTCATATAGCCCAGTGATTGTTTTAATAAGGCCTGGTGGGGGGTAACACCAAGGGTCAATTTTGATGATCACCCCTCCCCCTCCGCCCTTCCAAGCGCCAATATAGGACGGCTAATCTGCAGATGAATCTCGGGATTAATAAGCGCTTTGTAATGCAGGGGCTCCACCTGTCACCCCCTCCCCGAGCCCCCCGTCCCGTAATGGGTCAGTAATAACGTTTGCGGTGGCGCCGGGCACTAACGCCGATAAGCGATGCGTGAGAGAGGCCGGCTGCTGTGCTCTTGCCCGCCAGCGCCACCACCCTCATTAAGGCCCCTCAGCTTTAATATGGGCTCGGGCCCTGCCGCGGGCCCTGGCACCCCCCCATTATTACTGCTTGATAAAGCCTTATTGACTCAGCCCATGCTAGGGCCACGTATCAGCTGCCCCCCACATGTCAAACAGCTGAGAATTATTTATGAGATAAATAATAAATCTAATTTCTCAGCTGCTAAATAAATCTCTCTAATTTACCAATATTGTGCCCACATCGCCTTTGCCTCCTTCTGACTCCCCTCTGACGACCTCTGTCAGTCTCTAAACATTTATGTGCCTTTATCTGTTTTTCCTCCCAAGGCAGCATGAAGCGGGAGCCTTTAATAACGGCAGTCTCATCTCATGCCTCCAGTAAGCCGCCTCCTGCCATCGCAGTGCCGTACCCTGTCAATTCCTCCGTGACTCTTTGTGAATTGAGAGCATCGGTTACCGTGCGCGTTCTGGCACAGCGGTAATAAATCTGAGCACCAGGACGATGCCCATGCACACAAGCTTCCTCTCTTCCCGTGGCCCCATCATGTGTACATTTGTATTGACCCAAAGGGCCGCAATCCATGGGTGGCGAAGCAGGCGGAGCTGCCTCTTTATTTGAGTCTTTATTTGAGTTTTACGGCCTGATTTCAGTTCTGGAATGTTTAACAGCGACGCTATAACACGTCTGCATGCATCACCCTCGCTCCCCAATGCTTACTCCCCTGGCCCTCATTCCCCACTCCTCATTTTCCAGACCTCATTCCCTGCTCACTGCTCCTTGCTCGCTGGCTCTCACTGCCCCCTGACTCTTGCTCCTCAGCCCTTACTGCCTACTCCACACTCCCTGTTTCCTGCTCCCCAGCCCTCACTTCCTGGACTCGCTCTCTGGCCCTCATTCCCCATTCCCTGGCTCTCTCTCCCCATTCCCCAGCCCTCATTCCCTGCTCTCCTCTCCTCACTCCCCGCTCCTTACTTAGTGCTCTCCAGCCCTAGCTTCCCGGCCCTCACTCCATGCTCCTCAGCCCACTCTCACTGTTCCTCACTCTTCAATCCCTGCTTCCCACTCCCTGGCCCTTGTTCTCAAAACCTCACTTCCTGTTCTCTGCTCCCAGGTCTTTGCACCCTGTTCCCTGGCCCTCACGCCCTGCTCCTTGCTCTCCCCTTGATGAATTCCCTCTCTCTGACTCTTAATGTTACGTGAAATTAATTCATTGGTTGGTTGCACGCTCCGATTTGTTCTCCGGTGTGCTGCTGCAATGCTTTTTTCACAGAGTCGTCCTGGTTGGGGTGATGGGTGGGTGTGTGTTGGGGGGGGGGGGGTTGGGGATCAAGGCCCGTGCAACATTCTGGGAGGGCAGAGTTATCAGGTCTGCTGAAGCTCTGCGCAATGTTGAAGATTATTCAATTCCCACAGCTACACACCCTTACAGTATATGATCATAGGCAGAGTATGCTAATTGGTTGATTTTCATCATGCTTGGCCCAGACCAGAGACCAGCTGGTCAGTCTCATGTATTTCTGATACCGAACTGGTCCGTTTTACACGTGCGTCACTAGTCATATTCACAGCAGCGCAGGCAATAGCCTCACAGCCGCATGCACTCACAGCCACAAGCTAACGTCATTAGCGTGGAAGTGATTGCGACAACACAAAGCTCGCATTTTGTTATGCATGGAAAGCCAAAGTAAACCGTGGTGAAACATCGGAGGTAAACTTTCACCTGATTACAGTATTAAACATGTACTAGAAAATCTTGAAAAGGAATAATTAAAATTGCAAAGCTAGCTATGTTTTTTTTCCTATGATGGAGTAAAAATGTTTTAGCAAAATTTTAAACCCTTATACTATAATGTCCGTACAGTATGAAAAAGCCTGATCTTAATCTAGCTGACCAGCGATGTAAGAACTGTATGTGCATGACATGCGATGTTGGTATTAATAATATTCCCCTTCAGCTATTATTATTATTTTGAAAAGTATAGTACAATTCATTCTTCTTTGGAGGTTTGAAACTTACGGACTTTTTTTAAGACCAGTAGAGAAGAAGGTCAATGTCGTGGGGAATTTCAACATAACTGGAAAATGATATAAGTACATGTGACTGATTTTTTTTTATTTGTTGCACCTCTTGTTTGGTAACGTAAAAATATGTGAGCTAAAGTTGGGTGTACAACAGCTCATTTTCAGTTAATTTGTATTTATACCTCTTTCCAGTCACAGAGCACTTTATTTTGAGACTGGTTTAAGTGAGAGAAGATCTTGTAACAGTGCAGTTTGGGGGAAATTGTAAAGCTTAACGATTTCTTTTATTACGAAAATAAAATTTGCAGGTTATCGGAAATCGGAATCGGCCGAAACTGCAATCGGTGCATCTCTACTTATAATTAAATGAAATTTGTTACCTTTCTGCGCCTCAAAAAATAAAGATAAGAAGAAAGATTAGATACAAATCTTAATTAGACCACATTTATCTTTCAGCTACTCAGTTATTAGTCTATGAAGTTTTAAATACTCAGTGCAATCAAAAAGCTGATTATAAATTGCCATGACATCCCTAAGGTCCAAAAATTAAAAACTGTTTTTCTTTCAGCTCACCTCAGGCTAATAAGTGACTGGTACAGAAGACAGGGTAGACTGGGCAGGGTGGCAGGTGTCTCTTACTGGCAGCCTGGGTCAAACACAGCGAGAACAAGGGCAGACTGACCATGGACCCCATCCATGTGTGACAGACGGTTTCAGATAAGATCCTTGCGTGAGAAGCCTAACCCACCTGCAACATAAGAGGACATTTGAGGAAACAGCGACATTCCATTGCCACAATCATCTCAGTAATCTTATGCTGCTGATCCAACAGGCTGCACACTAGCTAACACACCACCTGCCTGACCACTTTCTCTGAAAACGCCGCTCAGTTGCCACACTCTTGCTGCCCTGCCTGTTCTGGCTGTTCTGTCTCCCGGCTTTGCAGCCTGCTTCCTGCATGTCTCCTGCAGCGGGCAGTAAAGGTGGCTCCATTTTCCATGCTGCTGATGCTGTGTATGTGTAGAACCCTCTCGCCCCGGTCACCCTGCCTCTCTAATCCCTTCTGGCCGAGCTGCATGGGACCTGGGACCACCACTTCTACTGTGTACTTACTGTGTCTGGCGACCTTCCTCGGGGATAATTGAGTAGCAGACTCAAAGGGCACTCTGGCCTGAGGGGGTGCGGTGGGGGGGGGGGGGGGGGGGGGCAGAGAGGAAGTACTGAACAATGAGGGTTTGTAGAAACAGCCGCAGTCAGATCCTAAAAGCTTCCCCAGTGAAGCCTATGAGGAGTTCGGCCTGAAGGGAGTTCTGTTAAAGCGCAATGACCGGGTGCGCGGGGCGAGGAGGGGGTGCTGAGGCCTTCACAGTGACCTGCGGGGAGCGGGGATCAGCTACTGCAGGTCCTTCTGCTCGCCACTCAGGTGTCCTTGCAGCTTCCAGCAACGTTCCAGCGAGTATTCAGTCTGATGGTGCTTTAATAGTTTACAAGGGCAGGTCTAATTGTCTGAAAAAATAAAATAATTATCTGGTTATTACATTCACTGTTTTTTTTTAGAATTTGAATATATTAAATGTTGTGTTATCGTAAGCAGTTTTCGTAAATTGTTCAAGTAGCTTTGTAAAATTTAATTAGGGACATTAATGAACATGGTAATTTGTAGATGTTCACATGCTATTACAGAACTGAGAGAGTAGAACCTTCTACTTCATTGGCCTAAAGAAACTGCTTTCAATTTGATAATGTTTCCCAGGATGCAACACACATCACTGAACTCTGTCCCTGCCAGCGTATAGGCAAAGTTCTGCCCCCACACCATGCAGCTGTAGTTTATTTTCCAGCAAATAGCGGTAAGAGTACAGTGTGAGGCTTCTTTCCATATTAAGGTGGCCTCTTTACAAGCATGGCGACAGAAACAAACCTGGACAATCAGCTGAACTGACAGTGCAGATGGCTGCCCCATACCCACTCTGTTACAGGTGTAGACTCACCTGTAGTATCCAGTAGATCATGCAGAGGAGCCCATTTGCTACACAAGCCAGCTGCAGGGCCACAGATGAGCAAGTCACCTCCTAGTGGCCAGACTTGTGCTCTGTTATTTTCAGACTCGAGTGCCTTCAGTACACTTGGATGTTCACATCGGGAGTCGAAGGTCATATACCTGGTAAAACAGTGTGGGCTGAGTCATACCCAGAATCCTCTGCTCCCACGGAGAGTCACACTCCCTGCCCTGCCCTTCGTCTGCAGTCCCACATCTCAGCGCACTCCAAACTCACGTCCACGCCGGGAGTGTTGATCATTATGAATCGCATCATTTTTTTCTCATGGGGCGCGGAAACTGGTGTCATTTGTAATTTAACAGAGTGTTGAACGCTGCACTCCTGTGTTATTGACAGTGACACACTGTAATGCAGAGGCGACTTGGGAACTGGCCCCTTTCAGGCACTGTGAACACAGGCTCCAAAGGCAACTTTATTCCTGTTCTGTACAGTGAGAGTCTTTGGTTTTCATTGAGGACCATATCGTACGTCTATGTTGGGGTGGAGGATGGGGCCAGCAACGAGCCCCTTCATTTGTCTGTTCCTAATTACAATAATTACAAGACGATATGCATCCGTCTGACTTCCACTTTAAGTCATACCCAGAATCCACATCAGAAACTGCTGCCCCCCTGAAAACCGTTTCTGTTTCCTCGTGTATTTGCAAAGTGTTCCTTTTGCTTCAACTCCTCTCTGCTGTTTGGTTGCCCATCTCCATGCCATCCTTCAGTTTTTCACCCCGAAGTGGGCCAAGAATGCCGTGTTGTCACATGACGTGGGAGTCTGCTATCAGTGTGCTGACGCTTGTCTTAGCAGCAGGCCGCAGGCAGGCTGGTTCCTGGGAAACGCAGCACATATCTACCTTACGGGCCAAAATGCAGATGTCCTTCGGCTGCCCTGTCATTAGCCCATAATTACTCTGCCTCTCCGCCTCCACATCCTGGACGGAATATACAGGTGACCTTCCAATTCCAGCAAAGCCTCCTGTCCAGTTTGCAGCTGCCCAAATCTGCGCTGACTCATCGTCTGTCTTTCTCCAACCAGACAGAGCTCGGCAGCCACACCTACAACTGTACAACCGCTACACGTATAACCACAACTGTACAGCAGCTATACCTAGTGTAGTTAATGCAGGCCTAATGCAGGCCTACGCTATTGTAGGTCTAATGCAGACCTAAGCTATGGCAGGTCTGAAGCTCACAGTCACTCCGGACTGCAAGGAGTATAGGTCAAAGTTGTCTTTGTGAATCGTGAAAACAGTGAAATATAATATGCATGGCCGTTAAATCCGCTGTTGTTTGGCAGAAAACATGCTGCGTGAGTCGTGTGGACAGCAAGCCATCACTATAACCTTCGTAATCCACTCCTCTTTAGCGCGAGATGAAGCTTCCTTATAAACACTGTGAGAGTTGTGGATGTGCGCTGTCCCCTCTCTCCCCACAGTGATGGTTTCCATCCCACTTTGATGAGGCAGATTCTTGCCTAATGGCCTTATCCTTCTCCCCGTGGCCCTGGCTAAGGCGGGCAGCATCCCCATGGGTCCACCCCTGCAAACACAAAGGGATTTTTAGATGCAGGTCAAGGCAGAGGGTGCTCCAATGCCCTGTGGTTGTCATAAAGATGGGGTGCTAATCAGCTGACCCCGCCTGGGTCTGCAGAACCTCCTAGAAGCTTCTACGCTCATGGCGTCTCCCACAGTTGTCATATCTGCAGCAGGAGCTGGATTTTGGGGGCAGAATGCAGGACGGGCTGATCATGAGAGTGAGCGCCGTGGTAACAGGGTGTCCGGGTTGATGGTCCCGCGGGGGGCACGTGTGAGGCCAGCGCTTATTTTTCCCTCGCTTACTAGATGCCTAAGGTGCGTGATGTCCAGCCCAGTGTGCTCAGGAAAGGTTGTGTTAAAAGGCTATCCTGAGTTGTTTTGTGAGCGCTAGTCCTTAGGGACACGATAGGCCTGTTTCGGGGGGGCATGGGCGTGGCTCGTGTGGGCCAATGGGCTGCGCTTCAGTTATCTACGGGCGTGTCACCAGCGCCGAATCCACGTGACCATCTGGACTCTACTTTTGTGATTGGCGCCAATCCGTGTGCAGGTCTGTGGAGCTCAGCTGGGCCTGAAATGTGAGTTTGAGCGTGTGAATACACATTTACGAAGGTACCTCGGGCTCCTCAGCTTGCCTGCGCTCTCCTTCCATGGAAGCCTTCTCCTCCGGCATTATAGGCTTCCGTTTAGGGTTCAGGCTGCCTGTCTGTCTCTATATAACCGTCTCAGCATGGAGAAAAAATTAAATGTAATAAAACTAAGAATAAGGTAATATGCCAGTTTAAATCCCAAGAAAATGGACTGATTTAAATATTTTAATGACATGATTAAATATTTACAGTACAGATAATGTCCCCTGACATGATTAATGTGACTTTTCAAGCAGTTTTTATTTTAATATGTAGAGTTACTTCTGCTTAAATTTTCCTTTAGATTTCTCTTGAAATAAGTATATGACACCTAATGATTAAGAGAAGCAGCCTCATAAATTAAATCTGATCATTGTCCAGAATCTGGCCCTCAACTGCTCTGCTGGTTTATTCAGTCAGACTAACTTAATCTGATACCTTCAAAATAATAAAAATACTAAAACAACTCTTCAATCATTTTGTTATTAAGTCTGTATTACAGATGATGTAGTATCAAATTATGATCCACCTCCATTTCCAAAACACCATGCAGTGCATAGTTCGTCCAGTAGAGGGTGTTGTTTTTCCAAATTGGTTTCAGCAAGAAATCTGACTCACTCGTGGGAGTGCTTCCTCTGCACCCGTCTAATCACGTTGCATTTTTTTCCTCTTCACACCCTCCCCTTCATGAAGGCAAGAAATATGGATCTGTTTGCCAGAAAATAGTCAGTCTGAAAGGCTGTGGCGTTTAAGCCCCCCTTGGGCTTCAGTGATGTTTCTCCGGTGAAGTCGTAACTGAGAACGGGTGGCGTGCACCCAGGGCGATAAATCTCACCCTACTCTACCTGTGTGAAGGAGTGAGAGCCCTTCCTGCAGCCACTGCCCAGCTGCTGAACCCGGGCTGCTTTACAACAGCACTGGGACTCTGTGAGAAGAAACAGCTGCATATTTCTCTGGAAATTTATTGGAAGAGGACATCCATGTATAATGATGTTGTCCTGGCTGGAGTGTAACATTCGGTAGGCGAACACAGAGCCCCCCTCCATCGCCACCCCCCAGGTACCTCATAAACGGAGACACTGAGCCTTTTGTTTAGCCTGTCTGTGATTATGAACCCGTATCTGTGCTGTAACACTCAACCTTTTTTTATCAATCCTTCCACGTTTTTCAGCAAATGATTGGGTCCTTAATGGAGTTCATGGCACCCATTAAGAAAGCCCCGTGCACCCTCGCTGAGGGGTTATTTATTTGATCCGCTCCCCATCTGTCCAAGTCTGCGGGCTTCCGCGTTCCTGGACTTGGGGAGTTCACTGTCACCCTTCCCTGTGCCGCAAGCCCTTGTCTAAATCTATTCACTGTGGGACACAGATAGGACCCTGCGGGGGTAGTGTGTAAATACAAATTCTCATTGTGTTAGGAAAGCTCTGGAGCGGTGCAGCTTTCTCGTCAGCAAGGGGTCACATGATGTGCTTAATTACATGTTTTGAACTGTCTGCATTTCTTCGACTTTGGAAAGCATTAATATCAGGTGTGGTGAAAATCGCAGAGGAATAATCGTGTAGCTGTTCCCTGAGCACTTCCCAGGGTGGGTGTGTGTGTGTGTGTGTGTGTGTGCGTGTGCGTGTGTACCTCACAAGACTGAGTCAATGAAAATGCAGAGGCATGGTAATGAATCGGAGGTGACATGTTAAATTGCCGTCACCTGACGCTCTCGCCTGCTGCTGCTAACCCCGCGTGTCAGACAGCTTCCCAAACCGATTTAGGGCACGCTCTCCCTCATCTGCATAGACACAGTGGTGCGATTCTACCAACATTTTGACTTGAGCGTCTGTCAGGCGTGGATTTAAATGTGGGAGCAGCGGAGCAGGAGGAAGAAAGATTCTGTGTGTGAATGAGCTTGTGGCTGTGAGGTTATGGCTGGAGAGGAGTGTGTGAGGCTGTGCCAGAAGGATGTGGGTTCAGAACCTGAGGAGATCCTGGAGGGTTCCAAGTTTTCTGGAGAGTATATTCATCGTACTGGGGACTGTAATTGGGTTATTTTTTACCATAGCAGTCCTTAGTATACAGTTTATAATGATGTAAAAGTATAACTGAATGTTCTGTCTATATCTCCTGCTACTTCAGCCCGTGGGTTCAAGCAGTCAGTCTTTGATTGGCTAAAGTCACGCTGACCTGGAGAGCATTTCAGGAAACAGAGGCCGAAACACAGGATAGGAGGGCAGCCTTTCTTGGGAAATACAGCCTTCCAAAGGCGGGGAAACAAGATACAGAGAGAAACAGAATCCATGTGCGAGCGGGCTGCTTCTGTCAGTGCAGAAGGTGGAGGATATGTTAATTTCTCTTTGTGTGTGTTAGCCTGTGAGGAGTCCATCATCGCTCTCTGTCACCCCCCCTGTCCGCAGCATCCATCACGTGGGTCTGCGTTGAAAAAGAATGTTGGCGTGGTAATATAAACTGGGGGCAAGAAACATGCCCCCCCCCCCCGGAACACGCATGTAGACAGCGTCTGTGTGCACAGCACGCCTCGGAACCTTCACACTCCGGCATTCCATATATTGCCGTCGCCATGGAAACGGGGTGGCATTTAAAGAGAGTCATATATTTACTTAATGCCTTCTGCCCTCGTATCTGCGGCAGAGCCATTAGTCTTTCGGGGCAAACACGGCGGAATTTACCACTGCTCTCACTAGAGCCTAACAACTCCTAAATGACTTCTCTGTAGTCTACCTTCAATTTGCTACCAGCTGTTATTTTTCCCCTTCGATCGCCTCGGCTGCAGAGCCGCTCGCCGGCACCGCGGGGCTCCACGTCCCGTTCCCCACCGGCCGGGACGGTATCTATTTACCGAACGTTATTTATGTAACCCCCCAGCCCAGCCCTCTGCTCGCACTCAGCTCTTCATCAGAGTGCTGTCTTTGTAGGCGGCCGCCTGCTTCTTGGTGAGGCCTGCAGCTGCTGGCATTGCAGCCGGTGGATCCCTCTTCTTGAAGCCAGTGTTACACTATGGCATTACCTCCCCCATTACAGCAGCAATAAAGTTGCCTTTTAGCACTTGATTATATCCTCAGGCTGCATCAGGGCTGTGTGTCCCTCTCCATGCCGCAAAATAATCAGCTTCAAAAAATTAGTTATTGATCCCAGAGCTGCGTTGGGAGGATTTAGTAGGCTGGTCATTGCACCCCCCCCCACTTCACACATTACTCCATATGAATCAATTACTGGGCCAAATGTCTCTTTCATAAACTTTTGTGTGGAGCAATCTTTATGTTTGGCTAAGATAACAGGGGCTCGGCCCTGCGATGGATTCTGCTGATAGGAACCCTATTGCCTGCTGCCTCGCGCTGTGGGTCGGCATTGGGACCTCGCCTTCTAATGACACGTGTCTCTTTGTGCGGCTGTTTCTCCGCGTGTTTCTCTGGGTTCGCTTGTCTTAGGGCATTTCCACGCAGTTTCCCGTGCGCCGTGCTCTCTGCACATGGCCAGCATTGCAGCCGAATGGGCAGGCGAGCGGCGAGCTTCTGATGGGCGCTGATGGGATCCGAGGGAGATGGATGAATTAATTACAGACGGCGAGAGGCGTGGGATCACCACACTGGAGAGCGAGGACGGGAGCAGCGATGTGCGAGATGTGGGCAAGCCATTAAGGAAATTGAAAGCATTAATGTACATGCCATGGGAGAGGGGGTGTCACAAGCAGGGAGCCTCTTCCTGGCACACCGACCCAGGGCCACCTACCCTGCCACATGCTGGTAACGGAAAAACAGGCACCGAGTTAAGTCAGCTAAAGCCTCCATTGCAGACATATGCTACTCTAATAAATACTTCAGCTCTGGACTTTAACCAGGGGCTGCACTCCCCCGCTCCATGCTGAAGGCATGGTCCATATGTTCCCGTGTGCTCCGTGACCCTGCGCCACACCTCTGATCCCCTCCAGCTTTCAAAGATTTTCAGCCACCCTCTCATTCCCACTGCCTGATGCGGATACAGAGGGAACCCCAGCTACTATTCCTTATGTTTGAAACACTGCTATAGCATTTTCCTGTTTGCACACTATATCTCTCCAGCTTCGTTTCAGTTGGCGGACTTTCCTGTGGAAGGTACAATGACAGAGCCCCTGAGTTCTCCTCTGGACTACATCGTCAGCAGGAACCATCCAGGCCTGTGTGTACAGTGAGAGAGCGGGAAACCGCCAGTCAGCCGAACACTCGTGTTTTGAGGTTGACATGGGGGCAGCTGCTATTCACTTTTATCAGCTGCGCATTTAATGGACGAATGCAATCTCCCTCTTCCTTTGTGTGCTTCTGATTCACGGCCACAATTTCCCACAGCTGTCCTGCAAGCCATTCGGCGCACTGGACTCGTGACCCCTGGTGGGGCTGGTCTTGCTTGTGGAGGGGGCAGGGCCGCAGTGCTGATTTATATATGGCTTCCACCTCCCCAAATTGGTGGCTCCCGACCCGCTGACTGAAATTGTGCATCCTTAAGCAATTCCCAGGGCATGCTCTGAAACAAACTGCAGCCCCCATTTCTGAGAGCATTCAAAGTTGAAAAACCTGTCAAACTCCAGACGGGGAAAATAACTGCTGCCACCTTCACTAACCCCTGGCTGCGCAACTGGAGTTTGTGCTGATGCAAAAGCGAAACGGAAAAATAACTCAATAAATAATTTATTGCAAATGAGTATTGGACCTTCTGTTTATCCAATTAAATGACATTAAAAATGAATGATTAATCAATTTGCCATGCAGCCATAAAGCGATATCAGAGCTAGAATCATGACTTGACTCTACTCACTGTGTATTATCATCTGTGCTCTACTCGCTGTGTGATACAGCACATGTGCTCTGAGTGTATTCGCTGTGTGTTACCACCTGTGCTCTCAGCTTACTCGCTATGCATTACTACCTGTGCTCTGAGTGTACTTGCTGTGTGTTACCACCTGTGCTCTGAGCATACTGCATGTGTATTACCAGGATGATGCCTGCCTGGTATCTCACTGCATAGCACGGTGGCCCTTCCTTGTTCCCAGGGGAGTTTGTTTAAAAGTTTGACTCAAAACATTCCACTGTCCAATAGTTGTTATGGTCAGTTCCTGCCCTTTTCTGCAGGGACTGCATTCATGCTGCTTTACACCCATTAATGTATGGATTGGCTCACCGGCCCTCGGCGAGAGAGCGATAGCCTGTTGCGCTATTTATAAAGATGGCACGTTGAGAATATGCGACGGGAAGTGGTGACAGCGGCTGTTTATAACAGTTTGCGGCACAGGCTGCCTCGGCGTGAGTCAGGCCCATACATTCAGCCCCCGATCATCGCTTATTATCGGAAGAGTCTTGCTCCGCAGCCTGATAGCACATTTATGGTAATGCTGCTGATGTAGTCAGGCCTCCATCCCATCCACCATCTGCATCCTTATATTTGCTCCTCGCCTGCCTGCCTTTTCTGCTTCTCATCCCCCTGCCAGAGTCTTGATCTTTCTATCCTTTCTTCTCATACCTTCTTACCCCCCCCCATTTTAAAGCCCAGCCCCCACTCCTCTCCTGTCTTTCTTGTTGCATTCACTCGCTCCCCTCGCTTGGTCCAGGCTGTTTAAATCTAATCCCAGCACCCGCATTACTCCACTCACACATGGCCTCCAGCCGCTTGTAGCTGCTCATAAAAACCTGATATTTCAACCTTATTGATTTCTTGTAAAATTGGCTTTAGCGCTGGAATGTGCCAGAAAGGCCGCAGTGTGAAACAGTTCGCAGAATTGGAAAAAAAGATGCCAGGGTCACCTTCGAGTCGATGTCTCGCCGTCTCTCTGCCTGGCCTTTTGTTCTGCCCGGAATGAGGCTTTTGTGCTGACCGTGTACAGGCAAGCGCTCCCAGCCTGCCAGAGGTTTCTCAGAGAACCTGTGAATCCTACACTCACTCAATGGTATAATATTACACTGTACATCAGGAGCTCTCCTGCAGCCCTGCTCCACCATAGATAAGTCGGAATGACTTCAGTTCTGCAGCAATCTTTGCATTAGCATGCATATGTTCATAAAAGCTGTGTTGGATGTTTCTTATTCCTGAGCAGTATGTTCAGAGCGAGTTTGAAGGATGTGTTTTTTTCAGTTGTGTGTGCAGTGTTCTGCTGTTTGGTTTTAGCCCGGTCCTGCTTTTCAGTCCAGTCTCAGTTTTCAGTGTCAGTGGTCAGTGTGATTCTGCTTCTTACATACTGGGTGTGAGATCAGGATTCGGACATTCAGGCTGACTCCAATATCAACATGTTCAGTGTCACCTCATATAGAGCGTAACACTAAAATTGGTGTTTGCTGTGATTTGTTGTGAGATTGTTGAAGTAGACAAGCTTATAATCATTGTGTTCAACATGATTGTAATATCTATACATGCAGTATGAGTTTCTATTCGTTTATATTCATATGTGCATATGTGGTTTGCACGAGTCTGTGTGTGTGTGTGTGTGTGTGTGTGTGTGTAAAACTAGAAAACCCTGGTGTCTGTTAAATATATGTTTGGGGCTGTAACTCTCACAATATCATCTTACTATTTGTATATTTTTATTAGATGCTACACACTGGTGAAGCTTGCTGCTGTTGATATAAAATTGTTTCACTGTAGAAAACAGGGGTGAGTTTCCCAAAGTCTTCTTAATACTATATAGTTTGTAAGTTCTATCGTTTATCATAGAATGAATGACGTATTGTTAAGTAGGCTTCGGGAACCTCACCCCAGAGCCACTGCACTGGGCTACTGTAGATCGTTAGATTAAGTAGCAACTGTGCTGGAAACTCAGCTACTAGGAGCAGCGCTCGTTCGTGGTAAAAAGAAATCCCTGCCTCCCATAATCACAGCATCAATTGCACATTATTTCAGTGTAATGGAATTAGTACTGACAGTAGAAATAACACAGCTACAATAGGCCATTTGCTGTTGCTGAAGCAAATGCACTATCCAATAATCACAGCTCTTTATGGCGTATAATTTGTCTTTCTTTCTGTCAGCCATACTTCTAGCACCCTGATTGGGTGGGCTCCTTTCCATATGGTGTCCCAGAAATTTGGCCTTGTATTGGACCCAGATACTTGATACTCAGTACTTGATACTAGGTACTTGACAATCGATCCTTGCATTTGCAGTTAATATTTAGTGCGGAATGTCACAAAGCCCTCTCTCTCTGCTTGTGGTGAACAAGGCGAGCCGTCCTGGGAGCTGCCTGTTGCTGTGGGATCCCCCATCCTCGCATTATGCAACATGTTTATGTGCTGGCTGGTCAGTTCTAGGCCTTCCCTGGGCACTGTGAGGCTCCTGGGGCTGCTGTGTTTACTGGCGCACAGGAGGAGTGTCTGGCAGCCTTTGTCAGAAAGTATGGGGAATCATAGTGAATTGATCTCTGAAGGCTGAGCCAATGAAATGTTACTAAAATGAACCTAGGTCTGCGAGCTCTTTACTCATGGCCAGAGTCATTTATCACAAAGCCTTGGATTATTTTAATCTCCTTTATGCTATCAAGCTGACTCATTCAGGCCCGATACTGGACTCATGATCAATCACAGTATTACATCACCCAGTTTTGACGTGGCAGGTCCAGTCTGTGCTCCAAAAAAGGAGAAAATAACCTTTGTTAACAGTGTAGGGAAACATAAAAATGAGACATTTTCCACAGCACACAGGCCTGCTGCAGCCCACGTGGGTCGGAGGTCAGCCTCCAGTCCCTCCAGAGCAGACGATCTTTATTGGGGAGGAGATGGAAGCAGGCGGATTCCTGCTGTCGCCTGATGGCATTAAAGCGGCTGGAAGGGGACTTTGTGGAGCAAAGGGGCCCCGGGGTAAAAGACAGTCGGAGTTTGTAAATGGCTCAATTTAGCTCCCATGTGTATGGGGGGGGGGGGGGGAACCGGGTTGCCCACGGCTTTCAGTCAGTTACAGGCAGAGAAAAAAAATCAATAGGTCTTTTTGAGAGCAGTGATTGTTTAAAGGCGTGCGACGTCTCCGGGCGCGGAGCCGACACACTGGCATGGGGTCGACACGCTGGCATGGGGTCGACACACTGGCATGGGGCTCGCCGCAGCCCTCCCTTCCCCTCTCCCTTTCCTTCTGCCCCTGCGATTTAATGCCACGCCGGGTTGCTGGAGCAGCAGGAGGTACATGGTGCTCCCACGTGTGCAGGTTAAATCCATCAGGCCGGCCTCTCTGGGAAGGCCGGGGGAGACAGAGAGGAGCCGGCAGAGGGGGCGGAGGTGGCAGGGGCAATGTGGCACTCGTCCGGGAGACTGCGTCCCCCCGCCCTGGAATTTACCTGGAATTTAATGGGCAAAAAAGCTAGGGGGCAAAAATGTTCAATTTAATTCAATTTGAAGTTTTTATTGTGGTCAGTCATTGTATCTGGAAACCCGGAGTAGCCGTACAGTAAAACTGCAATCAGTTAACTGTGATATTTGTTAATTTGCAACAATTAAATAACAGGTAGTAGTGAATGGCATAAAAGAGTGTGTAATCGTTCTAACCCTTTTCTTTGGCTGTTACCATTTTTGTAGATATGGCTCTGGCTGTCGGGCTCTAGCACATGTGCTGACATCCATGATAATATATCGCACAATATAACTTTTAAGCACGTTTACGAGGCAATTTTTATTACTCCCGTGACAAAATAGCTGAATCTGGCCCGAGAACTGGCGTGCCAAGAAAATGTGCTCGTAGCAACTGGCTTTATTGGATTTGACCCCCAATAAGACAGAGTGACCAGCAGGCATAAAGAGACTCTCAGATGTGGGGCAGCCCAGCTCCGGTCCCTCCGGGAATCTCTGTTAGCCAGGAAAATCACACCAGCGCGATGGATACTCCACATAGACGGCTGAACAATGAGACAAGTCTATCTGAAAAGGGATCGGTCAGTATAATCGCAGGAAAACATCCTGCATTTTACCTGGATACGGTTGACTGGGTCATTTTTGCATAACACCAATGTGTCCTCAGTTCTGATCTTTATTGTAGCTGCCTGTTCAGTCCTGAAGGCGGGTTATCCTCTCTTTTAGTGTCAGATTTGTCCCCTTCCTGTATGAGGAACCTCTGCATGTGAGATGTGTGGAATGATGGCAGTGCTTGATCAGTTTCCCGCCGTTAAACATCACACCCTTAGTCATCCTGAGTCACCTCCCATGATGCTGAACAAGGAATCATACAAAGCGTGCGTAAGAGGCAGCTTCACGGGGCTGTTTCCTCGAAGGCACGTTATAAAAATTACAGCTTGCTGTGGATATCGCCGCCTCGCTGCTGAGTAAATGGTGCAGTAATGGTACATGTGCTGTGTTTACGCTGCACTATGGATCTGCCCAATTGTTTCATTCATTCTCTGAAGGCTCCCACATGCCATCACTCCTGGATGGTACAAGCCACAGGGGAAGCGGCCAGATGCCTTTCTGCTGTGTCGCTGATGCGGAAACGCGCGCTAGGCAGCCAGGTTACTGAGGTACCGCGCGCAAAGCACACATACACGTGGCAGATGGACACATAGCGGTGGGGTGGACAGAAGGTTGGACTTCTGAGCCAGCTAGCCAGTCATGACTGACAAGACATTGCCTGCTGAGATGACATCATCTGGCCCTATGGGCCAGAACCGCTGCTGTCGAGCCCAGGATGACAGGCAACACGCGGGATGCCGTCATCAACAAGCTGGAGTTCTGCGGGAAACTCGACGAAAAGCAAAGAGACCATACATTTCCCACAGCTGAAACATAAAGCTGAACTCGCCCGGGATATGGGTAATTGTGCACCCACACCCTAGCAGTTATAAATTATAATAGTTTGATAGATAATTATAGTATTTCTGGAGTGCTCAACAACACAAGCAAATTATCTTGGTGTAGCAGTAATTTAGCACATTTCTCATCATTGTTAGCTAACAGTAATTGCAGGCGGTTTGTTTAGCTAATGAATTTGTTGGCCATGTAAATAAATGGAGAGCCATTGAATTGATTGATCAATAGTTTTCTGGCTGCACGTGTAAGTGGGTGCGTGTTTCTGGCATCCGGACCGCAGTCAGCGTGTGTGAGCGCAGTGAATGTCTCGGCACGACAGCTGACGAGCTCCGTCTCATCTGCAGGAGCCTCTGCGGTAATTAAGCCCATTCTGTTGTGTAAGTCAGTAGCCTGATAACTTATCTGCTGCCTTCAAACATACTGAATTTTATAAAATGCAGGAAAATAGTTCTGTAAGGTTATTTTTACAGCCAATGACAGCAGTACTGATGCCTGGAGGAGTGTGAGAATTCCTGACCTCTGTGTGACTTTGGCTGGCTGAGTAACACCCGAGCCCCCCCCCCCCCCCCCCCCCCCCCCGCTAGCCGGCCCCACGACCTTCCCTAATTTCTACAGCAACTGTCCTTTTTGTTTACAGTAACAATGCAATTTATAAAACAAGCCTCAACTGAGATTCAGTTTTAATATTTAGTTCACTCTTCATTCGATTTAATCTAGTTCTGTGTTTTCAAGTTTATTGGCTCAAATCCTTAAAATTGCTTACATATATATTCTACTTTTAAGTGAGTCACTGTGAAGCTGCTGGTTGCATCTAGATAACTTCTGATTTCATATTTGTACACATATTAAAGCTGCCATATGCTATTACAGAAATGAATGACAGATTCTGTATTTATCATCAAACACAGTCTGCAACACAACTAGGAAATGATTGGTGAGAAAATTCACTGGCCCCTGAGCTGAAGCCTAATCAGTGAGTCTGAGCGAATCAGATAATCCACAGGAAGTATGACATATTTACATTTATTTACTATACAGATAGAACATCACAAGCATACAGCTGTCAGGAGCCACTTAGCTTTAATTACATGGGCTGAGCGTCCAGTGGGTGACCAGTAACAAGTTAGCATTGAAGCTAATCGCTGAGCACTGCATTATAAAGCATAGCAAGAACATACTGTAACAGCAAGAGATTCCTACGAGACCAGTGAAAAAGGCACAAGCATCCAGTCTTGCCAAGAGACCATAATCGAGGGTGTCAGATAAAGAAGGAGAACAAGGCAAAGCCTGGGATAGTTAGTTGTGGTGTTTCTGGTAAAGATGTGTGTCACAGCTGTTAGTGAGAGTGTCATCCAGCTGGACAATTTGTGTGGTTAAATGAGCCAGACTGGGGACTATGGAGAAGAGTGGCATGCTTGATCTCAGTATGTGTGTGTTCGCACACACACACACACACACACACACACACACACACACACACACACACACAGACATGCGCATGCACACACACAAACACCAGGAGAACGCGCACCATGAACACACTACGGGCAGCCATATGGATACCCTCCCCCCCAGTGCCAGTCCAGACATTGGGCAATACAGGTGGGTGGCTAAGGCACCGTTTTCTGAGTGGGTGCTGACCACAGGCAGCCCCCTTGCCCCTGTTAAACCACATAAAAACATGAACCGCTGGTAAAGCAATCATGCAACGATCCCAACAGAGCCCTGATTCCAGCAGCCCGGATTGGGTGGTAATGAGGGGCACATCAGCGGCCTGTGAGTGATTAGAGAGCGGCGGGTGCGTGCAGACCGGCTGTCCTGCCAGCCACAGACCAGGGCTGCTGCTGCCTCAGTATGGCAACCCTGGGGGGCGGGACTTTCCTGCCTGGACCTTTTAAGGGACCTGTTAGAGTTATCAGAAACAGCTTTTCTGGCTTTTAAATGGTCACGGTGTATTTATAGCGCGTGGTGCAGCTGCGGACACCAGCTGTTAGCTGAACGGCAGGTCAGCCATGATGAAAAGCGTGGTGCATTCCTCGGCTCAGGTATTCTCTGAGCATGTGCTCAGCCCATGTGACACCCTCATGTTCCTCTCGCTGCCATGGCAGGAAGCCATCCAGCCAGCGATCCGCGCCAGGCCTCCGCGCGACACCCAGGCAGCGCGGTCACGCTGAGTGACGTCTCACTCCCCCCACGCTCCACTGCGCTCCCCCACTCTTGTCACGTTCCTGCTATGTACATGTCTGTTTAGGCGGCACTCCAGAGAGTGAAAGCGAGAGAGGGAGAGCGGGAGAGAGAGAGAGAGGTCAGAGTGAAAATCGGGGACATGCTGAATGCCCACAGTGTCATTGTGAGTCCCCGCGATGTCCAGCCAGCGTGACATGGCACAGGGCCGCCGCTCTGGCCACAGGACCGTCTCACCACTGTCAAATGAGCCGGGCTGGAGGGGGGCAATCGACGGGGGGGCATTGCTGAGAGGCTGTCACGGATGCAACTTGGCTGCTGCTTTATCCGCAGAGGCAGCAAGTGAATTAACAACAACAAGAACAATAACAACAAAGTACATAATCAGCATCCTGCTTTAATTGCTCCACATGTACTGGCGCTGTGATCTGCCAGACCACCCCGCCCCCACCCCCCAGCCTGCGTGTGTGTCAGTAACACCATGTGCATGTTCACCCCACACACGCATAAATGATTCATGTGCTGGGAAAAGCGGCTTTTTATTCCTTTTGCTGGATGTATATAAAGGTAGGGCAAGTGTCACATGTGCGCAGGGGCACGGGAGATAAACAGGGCAAGCTGGCAGCCTTTAAACACAGAAGGAGACACACACATGCGTGAGGTTAGGCCTGCACTGTGAACCTGGCTCTCACACCCAGCCGATCATGCAGGAACAGGGGCTTCACCTTCGAACCAAAGATTGTCAGTTACAGACAGAGAAGAAGGACAGGAATTTGATAGAGTCATATCACATATGGGGCCGTGACTCACAGTAAGACACATCTCATGGGTGTAATACCAGCGTTAGGAAGTGAGGAGTGTGTCCATCCATCTTCCCTGCGGCTTATCCGGTTCACGCTGTGGCTTATTCAGTATCTGATGTCTTGAAATTCTTCTTAAAGTGCAGAAAAAGGTCAGATTAGCTGGTCTGTTATGACCTTAATTGGGACTCGGTTACAGCAAGTCCATGCTGGCCATCGATAAGCTGCTCCTGCTATACTTACAGCCCAAACGGGTCCCTGGCAGACAGGGCCTCTCCGCAGGACCTAATGTGCGGCCCATCAGCGCAGCCACCTCCGGCATCTCGCCTCTCTGGCTCGGGCCATGATGGCTCCGTGGGGATGAGCGGGAAAGTGCTTTTTCAGCATTCATTAATGGAGCCAACTGAACGGGTCCCCTTCTCTTGGACCCGTAATGAGCCCCCCCACCCCCAGCATGGCACCTCCCCCGGCCCGCGGCCCATTGTTCCACAGCCGGTCGCAGGCCCCAGGAGCCATAATTGTGCATAACCCTGACCCTCTCTTGGTGGTTATTTTGTCATGGCAAGCTGCCTTTTACTAGGGATGCGAGAGTCCCAGAGGTTTTTAGAGCTAGTGCCTGGCCACTCCCCTCCATCCCCCATTCCCTAGCACTGCCCCCCCCCCCACATCCCCTTTTGAAGGACTGGGAGAGGATGCCGATCGATACGGGGCAGCCCTTAACCGTGTTTGTTGCCGTGGTGCTTGCTTATGAGGCAGCAATTAGGGGCAACAGCGGCAGCCCAAAAACCAGCTCTGTCTGGCCCACAGAGGACCTGATGGTCGGCCAACTGGATCGGGTTCATTAAAGCTCTCCGGAAAGGTGTGTGTGTGTGTGTGTGTCGGGGGCGGGGTATTGAGGATCCATATCTTCTGTGTAATTCACCCCCCCAGGGAGCGGCAGTGATTTGTGGGAGATGGTCATTGAGGTGGCAGAGGTCACAGCGACAGGTGTAACTGCAATCCGGCCCCCTTTCACATGGGTTGAAGCCGGCCATCTCACAGTGCTAAGCGGCCCCATCCAGCTATGTTGACCCCAAGCAGGGCAGATATGTGTATCAGTGTGTTATACGGGGACAGAGACAGAGAGATGGGCAGAACGTGCAGGGGAGGTGTATGTGTGCTCCAGGTATACCTTACATTGTGGGGACCAAACACATGATATTTTGACATAGTAGGGACCATTTTTACAGTCCCCATGAGGATAAACTTAAAAGACTGTTTGGTTACTTATGATAGGTTAGGACTGGGTAGGGGTTAAGGTCGTCCTGTTAGGATTAGAGTTTTCCCCATAGAAATGAATGGAGAGTCCGAACGAAGATATAATTACAAACCGGTGTGTGTGTGTGTGTGTGTGTGTGTGTGTGTGTGTGTGTGCACGTCTTCCTTCTGTCCAGGAGCTTTTTTTTTGCCCCAGCAGTCCAAGGACGTGCTGTTAGGGTAATTGGCGCCTCATAGTTTTTTAGGGTGTATATGTATGTGCTCTGTGATAAGCTGTCATGGAATGTTATCCAGGGTCTCCCCATCCCTGTGCCCTGCGGGCCCCCCCGGGCCACGAGGGCAGAAGCATGCGTGACAGCTGCATTGTTCTGTCATTAAGCCGAATGTCCGAGTCAGACAGTGGACAGAATGGGAAGCCGACAGCAAGCAGAAGTGCAGCAGCGTGGAGCTGACCTCCTAGTGACAGCATACCGACGGCTGTCAGTGCAGAATTACAGACAAAGCTCTGGAGTGGACACAGCTGGCAGCTAGCAGCCTCAAATATGTCACCAACCTACAGGCCACGTAATGTTGCACAAGTGAATGAATTCTCGATAGTCAGAAGTATTAGCTGTCCCTGTAGTTGACACAGTGACAAGCTTGCCTACTCACCTTTAATCGATTGTTAGGGAGATAAAATCCGTTTCCTGCCTATGAACGAGGGAGAGACATCAGGATTTTCGGTTTTGTTCATTTTTGTTATGCATGCTTGCCTGGTCTGTCCATTTTTACCCCGTGGTTGCTAATTGAATCCCTTCTCCATCCTCCAATCTTTCTGTTTTGGGGAACCTGGTTCACTGATCTTCACATAATATCTGGGGCTCTGGATTTGAACTGGGACCCTTACCAGACCGTGCCTGACACACAGACCTATCAGGCAAGCCTAATCTCATCCCTGCTTTACAGGAGAGCAGCATCCATGTGACAGACGCATACCTGGGATCCTAATGCACATACATGCTGGGTTTTCGTTTTGCTGGGTGTAGCTGGGCCTGTTTCCTGCTGACTGAAGATGAGGCACATGATGGCGTTGGGGGGGAGGGTGTTTTTCCGATTGTTTAAGATTTGGGCTCCTGTCCAGGACTGAGAACAGCCTAGAGACGCTAATGAAGTGAGTCCCCCAGGTCTCATCCGAACACAAAGATTAACAGGTAAAATCATGCTGCTTTAAAAGTGATGAAGATTGAAGACCTCACCCACTCAGGAGCCTCTAGAGCAGCATCTCTCAGAAATGGCATCCTGTGGTTTTGGGTTTTAGAGCAGGGGGAGAAGCAGAAGTAGAGTCTGAGAGCTGGCAGAGGGGTGGGGGGGGCCCACTGTCCTCTTTCCTGTAGTACTGTAGGTGAAAAAGATGGATAACTCTGCACTTTCCTTCCATAGACCAATCTGGGACATGCAGCAGGAATGTGTGTTATTGGGGGGGGGGGGGGGGGGGGGTCAGATGAAGCAGGCTTTTCACTGAACAATAGCCAGACCTGTGCACCAACAACAATAGTGCAAAACTTTGCTGAATTAAATTTCAGAAATAGCTGTGATTGTCTACAGTGAGTTGGAAATTATGGCAACACAGGAAAAAATGAATGCAAACACAGTCACTGTCACTGTATGCACTTGTTTGCCCTTATTGAGCCGTCTAAATTAAAATGACAAATTGCTCTGCCATGGTCTCCACTGAGCAGCGTACCACCTGCTGGCTTACTGGGAACCATTTATTCCCGCTCTGCCATCATTTGTAGACACAGACCCACATTAGAAATGGGTGGAGTTGCAGCTTGCAAAGAAATTGGGAGGAGAAAAATAAGAGATGGAGGGAGAGCCATTCCTCCTGTGCTCATCTCCTCTCATTATGAGTCGACTTCCTCCTGATAAACGATACTGACAATGCGCCAGAGCCTTATCCTGCCACTCCCTGCCGTGAGAAAACCTCCAACTCCTCAGCACCGAAGGTCCCTAATTACTGCGTGGTTCAAATGGAATCCTGCTTCATGTGAACACTGCCCATACTCCAGCCCCCTCAAGAAGCCTCTCGGTATTGAGTGCATCTAGAGTCCTTGGCCTCCAGTTTTTGGAGAAGAGATGCCGGGTGCAATTACTGTAGACGATCGGGAGGAGGATCTCCAGAATATGGGGTTTTAATGATGCTTTTAACTTTGGGTGGGAGGACCTTGTACGGAGAGGAGCGGCAGATAAGGCTTTGGGGGAAGGTGGCGGACGGCCAGGTCTCCTTCTCCTCAGCTTCCTTGCCTTGTGCGGTTGGGGTCATGCTCATTAGCGCTGGGGCAGCTATTGCTCCTCAGCCATGGCTGTTTACATGGCCTATCATAGCAGCCGCCCACCCCATCCCTTCTTATCTCCACCCGTCTCCACAGAAATGGAACATGCAGCTTAGGGTGCTCCCATAAAAGACATTGGCAGTGCTAATGAGGGAGGTACTCCTTAGGAGGCGTGTTCTTCCCATAAGGCATGTCGGGGCGTTCTGCAAAGTGTCAGGTATTCAGTGAGAGGAGCAGTGCATGGGGGGGCAGGCAGAGATAGCCCTTGAGAATCCGGCTTGGGTCAGGAGACCTGGGCTCTGTAATCCCAGCACTCCGTGACGTACCTGTAGGGCGTGGGGTCCCAGAATCACCCGGGCACAGGAGCCCCTGCTCAGCGGGGGGAATTCCTCCTGAGCTCTTCTCCCTCGCCCTGTCATTAGGGCGCTGAGGCATGGTTTGACTCAAAGCCACAAAACGCTTCACTTTTATAGGCCGGTGTCTGCATACTTTGTGCCCTCGGTGATGCTCCAGGTACCTTTTTGGCTGGTGGAGCCATGAAGAGGATTTCCCAGAGGTGAAGACAGATTGGTCTACGTCTGTTGGGCTTGACTCATCAGATTCCAGAATATTTCTGTCTGAGTTAGTTTTCTGTAAAGAGGGTTTGTTTATCCATAGTTTATGTATTACATGATGCTTCACGTGGAATCAAGTTTATTTATCATTTTGAATAATGTCTGGGTAGGACAATTGCCGAGTCAATTGAACGGTTGCATCACACCTCTGAGAGTGGGGGTTCACATGTTATCCCTGCTGTATGTGTGCAGATCCCTCAGTGAGGGCTGTCAGACTCAGTCACTGAAAGGGCCATATTAAAAACCACCAAGCAATCTAAGGGATAACCCAGGCTTATTTAGTTAGTTAATAACAGTATGACCACAACTTTGCAGTAATTTGATTAAATTTTGCTATATGTAAACAACGTTCACAAATGTGAACAGTGTGGTAAGCATTATTTATGAAAATTCTCTTTTGAATTAAAACTGAACAGTGACATGCAAAATATCTCTCTGAAGATTGGAGGAGGGGTCTTTGTGGAATTAGAAGTGAGTCCAAACTGAGTAATCTGCTTTTATCTGTCATTCTCCACTGGATCCTACTTTTAAATGAGAAATAGGCTGAGTTCAGGCCCAGGAAATCAAAACAACCAGATTACAACTGGAATGTTTTGCTGTTGAACTTGCGGGTGGGGGGAGGGGTGGGAATAGGATAGGCATAGTGCAGGTTGGCACAGGATGAGCTCTGCTTCCAGGGTGGGGCTGTGATGTATTCTGCCATTCAATTACATCAATTTCAGTTCAGAACATACAGTGAAACAAATGAATGCATTTCTTGACATGGGTGGAACTTAAATTCGCAATATATTATGATAACTGTGTGAGTTGGGTATGGCTAAAGTGGGTAATAATTGGCAGTTCGGGAAGATTTTTGTTTCCCAATAAATTACACCAACACTGGAGAGAGTATAGGTGATAGACCAAGACTGTCTGTCTCCTGGTTTATACTGAACTTGGATAGCCAATGTTGCCAGAAAAACACGTACAACATGCTAACTCACTTGAGACGACAGTGTGTGTACAACCAGAACAAGATAGAAACAGCCTCACAAGTTAGTCTCCCTGGAGCATTGAAGGAGCTTTTGCCAGAAAATTCAGACCAGAATAAAAAACATTGGACCATAGGGTTGTTACATCGCTACAGATTTACTCTATTGCTCATACTCAGTAGCTGAGGCCACAGGATTTAGCTCAGTACGGTTGTTATTATGCAGTCTCATTTTTGAATTTTTATTTGTTTTACATATTTATTTTTACAAAACGCAACCTTTAGGTCTTGTTATTCAGACATGTCAATGTCAGACACATTGCCTTTGGTCTTCAATCGATCCATTGGTTTACAACTGTTTAATTGTTTGTGTTGACAGTTTTAATAATAGGCTAATTTCAAAATAAATTCTGTTTTCCCTACTGTAATGAAATTGCACCGAACCATGAACCCAAAACCTACGTTTGTATTGAACTGTGAATTTTATGTACCGTTGCACCCCAATTCCTGGGCCATTTTTAACAGAATATCAGAATCATTTTGCAGGCAACAAAGAATTGTGCTCCAGGCCAGATGTGGCCTGTAGCACTTGAGTTTGACATATGTGCTTTAGTGTTTGGGTGTGAGACGGGTTGGCTCCCCAGTCCTGGGTTATTCCCTGCCTTGCGCCTGTAGTTCCTGGGATAGGCTCTGGACCCCCCGCAACTCTGTATTGAAAAAACGGGTTTCGAAAATGGGTGGATGGACGAATGCTTGGTTGTGAGTCCTCTGATGGACGGGCATCCCTATCATTGTGGAATTGTGTTCTATGACGTCTGGAATAGGTTACAACTTTGGAAGATAAATGAATAATATGTGGAATTAATCTCACACTCTCTTTAAATCACTTACTATATTTCTTGAGTTAGCCACAAACATGGTTATTTGCCATTAGTCGTAGTGTCTAATAACAGTGTCTGAATGACTCAAGGGCACTCTCCAGTCTGCTTATCGCACACACCACAAGTGGTACCCTGCTGTGCAGAAGTGTAGCGCTTACTGGAAAAGCATGTCACCGTAAAGATGCTTGCACTAGCCGTACCTCTAGGGGGTGCATTTAGTACCATGGTATGTAAACGTGGTTCCTGTATTGTGGAGCTCTCATTTGTCATCTTTATTATCATCCTCGTCATCTTCAAACCACTTTTTTCTGGTGGTTTTTCGTGGAGGCAGCATGCCAACCTTTTTTTCCATGGTTCCAGATCATTGTGGGGAATGGCACAGCCAATGGGATGGTGCCCAGGACAGCTCCCCTGAAGGCCGGCTTGACAGCACCTTTGTGCTGTCTGAAACACCTCAGCTGATTCCTCTTGAACTGAAAGAGCAGCGGCTCTTTTTCTAGGTCCCTCCAGATCTCCAAATTCATTACCCTGTCATGGAATGTGAAAGCGGCAACCCTGTGGAGAAACCTCATTTCAGGCACTCTAACTTTGCTCTTTCAGTCATTACTCACAGCTCATGTCTACAGGTGACAATATGAGCATAGATTGACTGCTGAACCTCAAATCTTAACTGAAGACTTAGGTCCCTCTTCACCACCATAGTGTGCCCACCATACTGAGTCTGCAGATCCAATCTCCCTGCCTGCCTCGTCTTACTAACATAGCTTATGAACCAGATCCCGAGGTAAATCCTTCAGTGAAGACAATCTCTCCCACCTCACCTGAAGTGACTCAGTCTTTTCTGAGAGAGAAACATGGAAAAAAGGAAGGAGAGCAAGGAATAGCAAGATCAATGAAGAAGAGGGTAAGGCAGACAATAAGGGGGGAATGAAAGGGTACATGGAGGGAGAGAGAATAGAAAATAACAGATGTGACCTAACATCAGATGAGACCCAGAGTGTGATTCTACCATAGTGGCCAGATGTGCCCAAGGCTGGATCACCAAAGCCATCACAGACACCCTCCCACCCCAAAGTGCTTCCTGTCTCTGTTCTGGAGGGTAAGCATTTCAGGCATGCGGCCTACCTTCTCATTACACTGGGTCACAGACAGAGTGGGCCTCCTGTAAGCAGTGATTGGGGAAATCCCTGCTGCTTGACAGTGTTCAGCTGTATTTATTTTTACAATGTGTAGAAGGGAGTGTTGCTCAGATTTCTGAAGGAGAGCCATGGCAACAGTAACTCCGCCTCCTCTTCCCCTCACACAGTCCTCCCAGAACGATGTAGAAAAGGTACAGCATTTTTCAAGTTACTCGCCCCCCTAACATTACACGTCTGTTTACATATTGTGGCTAGAGCAACATTTCATGGAATGGTCGGTGCTCTCGCAGATAATTCAATAATTTACCCCCTCCACCCACAAAGACCCCTCCTCCAAATTTTCTTTTGGGACCGAGCTCTATTACCTGTCTCTGCCTCTCTGCCAAAGCCAACTGAGCAGGTGTGCTCCCAGTCCCATTTGGCTGGGAGTTCTGGAGCAGGCCGGCCCTCACTGGTGGCCCTCGGCAGTGCAGCCGGTTTGTCCGAGTGTTTTATTGGTGTTTATAAAACCAGATGTGCTGGCGTGCATGGAGAAGCCTTTGGGGACCGTCAGCAAACCCCCCTGCCCTGTGATAAATCTGTCCCAGGTCCTGTCATACTCTTAGCAGGGTCACGGCTGTGAAGTGTCTGGTCTAGGACAACCTCTCCAGGAAGGGCACTGTCAATTTCAGATAAGCTCCCTGCCTTAACTCAATGTGCTGGTCCAGGCAGACACTCAGGCTCAGCGCTTAAATAACTCACAGTACATCCGCCTGCCTCCTCGCCCGCACCCTTTCCCAGGAAGGTCCCGCCGATTTCTTTGCGGCCCCTAAATCTTCACACTTCAGACTCCTCTAGCACATCCACAGCTATTGCGTTTCCAGTTTCCCTCACTGACCTTGCGTATGTCCGGCAGTAACCTGTAGCCTTTCAATGCTGCGTTCCTGAATGATGCTAAACCCCCTCCCCAACAGCTTGGGGGTGAGGGTCAGGTTTCTGTCACAAAATTGCATCGGCATGAGAAACTCAAGGAGGGAACAGCTATAATAATGTATGCAGCTCGTGCGATAAATTACACTCTGCGGCAGTGTGGGTCGCCAGACAAATCATGCTTTATTGTGGAGTCCAGGAGAAGACGGATGGATTGAAGTGTGCTGCGTTGGAGGAGGTGGAGGATTGAGAAGTGCATTATGGGAGGGGCTGGATGGATTGTCGAGGAGGGAGCGCACTGGAGCTTTGTTCTGTCACAACCACAGCTTAATATCTCTGTGTGACAAGAGGGGCTCATTAATAAGGGGCTGATCCCAGCCAGTGACAGGACTGCTGACTGCAGAAGATCGGGTGGGGGTGGGGGGGGGGGGGGTGATCATGCTCTCCTGGGGAGGATGGGCCACAGGTGGACTAAATCTGTGGTCCCAGGTGCCATTAGAGATGCCAGGGATGTGTGTGTGTGTGTGTAGGGGCGTGGGCAGTCTGGAGGTTGGGGCGCAGTGGGTGCATGCTTTGCGCTCTGACATCCCCATTAATCAACTCACATGCAAAACATTGCCCTCTCCCCCTTTGAAATAACCCAAACACAGGTCCCAAACGTGATGATGGCAGACTGGCTTATGAGGAATGTGTACACACGCTTGCCTCAGCGTGTCTGATGCGGCTGTCCCCTTCAAATGATACCCATATCGAGCTGTAGCGGACTGTCAAACCTTGCATCATTTTAGGTTTAAGGTGCACACATACACACATGCACACACACGAGCGAGTGTGCAGCCACCGCCTGCTGAGAGTGGGCCCTGACTACAGAACTGCTCCAGAGCCGGGTTCATTGCAGGGAGCCCCATAATGGGTGATTCTGTTCTGGCCATTTGTGCCTACAGTGAGTGCAGATTACTATGTCGTCCCAGGTGCTCCTAGACCAGCCTTTGTGCTACAGTGTGTCTCTTTGGGGTTAAATGGTCATTTGTACCAACAGCCAGACAATGAAGAATGTCATAGGCACACGCCAAAGGATCACACCTTTAACTCGCCTTCTTTTAAGGAGAGACCGCAACCTTCCCCAAGAAATTACCTTTCATGACCAGATGGTCCAAAGCTGCATAAAAGGAGATTGTCTGATTGATTATTTGTTTCATCTAATTTGATACACATAATTGCATCAACGAGCTGACAGTAATTGGGGTCTGATTTATTTAGAAAAACAAATGATGCATTTGAGCATGTGGCGAGGAGATGGTGGTCACTTACCGTTGTGTGGGAGGGTGGGGGACGGGAGAAGAAGAATGGGAGAGAGGCTCAGTGCAGATGGGAGCCTGTTTGTGGTAGGACCCCAGAGAATTAATCACCTTCTACCTTCATCTGGGTTCAAGGTTCCCCTTTAAATGCTGAACAATGCTACATTTCAAACTGCCTCAACTAATTTCAATTCAATTGTTTTTTTGGTTTTTTTTGCATATTATCCCATTACAGTACATATGGCCTCGGGATGGCTGGAGTGCTCGATATAAAATTTAATAACAACATTACAAATAGGCTCAAAACAATTTAAGTTTAAATGACATTTATCTTGGTGAAGCCAAACGTTGTGTAATATGTTTGTTTTGCTGTGTGTCTGTACGCGCGGTATTTCCGCCAGTGAGGGTGTGAGGGTGTGATCGCACGGTGATCCCGTCGCCGTTTACAGCAGAGGTAACTGCCTGTGGTTCACATCCTTTTCAGCATTAGCCAGGAATACGCCACCACACAGGGTGGATGCTGTTCTTAAAGAGCATACGGGTGTTTAATTAAGAAGCAGGCCGCCATCGCCTTGCCAGGGCTGATTGGTAAGCTCACACTAATGCCACTCATAACTTACCGTCCGCCAGCTTAGCCGAGGTGCCTCCTTCCCCGAGTGTCACTGCCCACCCTGTGTAAACATTTGCGGTTTTTAATTAAAATAAATCCACATTCCGACCGACATTTGGAACCCCCTGGTGAGAAACGCTCTAGAAAAGATACAGAGATTCAGTGGCTGAATTTACAACTAGCTGGCAGTGGGAGCTCAAGCTGTTGGTGAATCTACGCATTCTGTGTTTGACAAACAACCTCGGCCAGACAAACACAACAAGAAGCACTTTGCTCAGGAAAACAAATTACAGAGACCATCCACAGATTTCTAAGGGGAAATTTAAGCGGTGAATTCTCTGATCTGTTGAGAGAATGTGATTGGGTATAACTTCCGGAAAGCCGAACGATATAAATTTAGATATTTCATCAAAGGATTTTAGTGCAAAGTGAATCCGTGAGGTGCATCTGTGGCCCCTGAAACATGATCAGTTCACGAAAAAGGTCAAATCAAACAAAATATTGCATGAATGTCTGTACTGGAATTTAGAATAATAGTCAATCAAGGAAACTGGGAGAAAATATTTTTTAAAATCATCTGCTCTGTGATACTTTGAGGGATTAACAAATTGCAGACATGGATGGTCTGGTGTGTTTGAATGTTTGTTGTGGCTGGACCACAGGAAATGATGATTACAGCTGTTGTCATTTTAGCTCACTAACATCACCAGCTCTACAGATTTAAGGGGGCTGTGCAGATCAAATTTGCAGCTACAGAATATTTTCTATTAGCTCCCCAGCAAGAATGCATTTTTCATTGGCTTTAAAATAACCTGCTAGATTATTATTTTAACGCCATTTCTCTAAGCCAACAAAAATAAAAACAGAGACAGAACTTTCCGTTCTGGTTACTGAAGAAGCGAACCACTCCCAATGGTGTGATGTGGATTTATTGAAAAACCAAGATGAGTGTTTTTTTCTCTTGATCTAATGAAATGAATGGAAATGTTTACGCACGTTGGAAAGAACCATCCAGATCAGGCATAAGTGCATTCAAGCGTGTCAGCCATAAAAAAAAGCCAAACCAACATGAAATCCAGTACTGAGCTCGTACTGGTGTTGATCCATGACTGAGACCCATCACGTCTTTGCGGTATCTGCCTTGTGATCCTGTCTGCTGTTATTTACAGTGATCATTTAAATGGTCCTTTGTAAGCACTGTCTGATCCTGGGTCACCGGTATTACTCTTTTCAGATTATATGCAAGAGAGCCTGTGTCTGTGAGCATGTCACTGTGTCTGTGAGCATGTCACTGTGTCTGTGAGCATGTCTCGGTGTCTGTGAGTGTCTGTGAGCATGTGTGTATGTGTGTCTGTGAGCATGTCTCCGTGTCTGTGAGCATGTGTGTGTATATGTGCGTGTATGGGTTTGTATTCACTAAATTTTGTGCACAAGATGTCCCCACTATGTTATAAAACCTGTTCTTGTTTAGCTTGTGGAGACGTTTTCAGGTCCCCACAATATAAAACTCAGTGTGTGTGTGTGTGTGTGTGTGTGTGTGTGTGTGTGTGTGTATATATATATATATATATATATATATATATATATATATATATATAAACTATGAATGTAATCAAAAAGCGAAACATTCCAAAAGCCTTGGTTACTTAGAGTTAGGGTTAGGGCTGAGTAGGGGTTAAGGTCGTCATGTTGGGATTAAAGTCTTCCCCGTAGAAATGAATGGAGAGTCCCCACAATGACAGGAATATATGAACTGTGTGTGTCTGCAGCAGAAACGACGATTACTGAGAAGGGGGGGGGGGCATCATTTCTCATGCAGTTCCCATACTTGTATTAAAATATCAAGACAAATGGCTGTGTCTGGCCTGCTGACAGGGGAGCCCTGACTGAGAGTGACTTTAAACCGCCTAGCGACGGTGAGAGAGGCCTTTACAAGCTCTAACATGCTGCCCGATGAACAAACAACGAAGCAGGGGAAAAAAAATCCCTTTACAGTTAAAGATGCTATTAACAGCACTCTAAACTGACTCGCTTTCTCTGAGTAGGGCTCAGTGTGTGTGTGCGTGTGTGTCTCTTCGTGCGTGAGTCTTGTTTTGGTTCCCTTTGAAGTACAATCATGGCTTGCAAGCGGGGCATTCCAGCAGGCGTGGCCGGCCCAGCACGGACCCTGTACTTCCCAGTGTGCTGTCGGCACAGGTTTAGCCTGCAGTTCTAAAGGAACAAGCTCTTTTGATGCTTTCATGGGTCACCTTTAATACCTATTCATGTCCCATGTTTGATGCCTTTGACTGGGATTCCAATGCATTGACAAGTTCAGAGCTGTCTGGTGTATATCTGAAGGCACTGATCATGTGAATGACAAAAATAATGTAAAATTACCTACCCAAAAATGCAAAAAACGTTAAAAAGCAATGCATACAGGTACTGGTATGAAGCAAGTAATCATGCATCAAAAACCACACATAATTCTTGTATATTTATAGGAAGGCATACCTTATAATACCTGGATGCTCTGAACTGCAAAGTGTGAATGAATTAAAGCCTGTCAAAAAACCGACCTTGGCCTCTTTGAGTTACCACGTGTATTTGAGATATCCATGTCAACAGCTATACATATCTGATCGTCTTGTTTATTTACATTTTGATTTCTGAGTAATGACTAGTGCTGCGGTTTTAAATTTTGCGGATACAAGTGCCTTGTTCACTTCCTCAGCTCCCATCAGAAACGATCACGCCCGTCCATCGCCATCATAATCGCACCTTTCCATCACCGAAAAGGTCGCAGTGTCTCTCGGCCGCTCTTTCTCTTGCTCATTCCGTCTGCCAGTCAATCCGAGCTTCCAGGCCCCATTTCCACAAGCGTACAACACATACTAACTTGCATGTGACCTTGTATATGAAACAACGGCGCGTTAAATCGGAGCCATTCTCGGGGCGTCACGATAACATGCCTGGCTCAGAAGGATGCGAAGACAACGCCAAACCTCCTGTCAAAACGCCATTTCAGCCGCGGACATCGTTGATCGGCCCAGAAATTGTTGCACAGCTCAGTTCCCTTTCTATTTAAGGCTCTCTGGGGAAACGTTACGCATTTTCTCATTCTCAGCATTTCTGCTTGCGTGCATGTTCTCCAGAAGCCTTGTTGTGTTCTTTGCTACAAATAGTCCTTTCTTGTAAAATCTTCGAAAATTTACTTTTTAATATACGCCCTGTTGGAATAAGCTGTCCGATTTTATATAAATTGACGTTTAGAGAGGCGAAGACAGCGCACATCGTAGACCGTTAGCGGTCGATGTATTATTGAACTTAACGGAGATAAGCCATGTGCTGCAGGATCCTCCCAGTGGATCCTGTCTGTGGGTTCGCAGCAGCTGTATTTCAGTAGTCTTGTTTATATTAAATAATCAACAGCGCAACGACTGGTGGAATTATTATTATAGAAATGAAATTATTTAGAATAGCAATAACGATTTCTAAATTAGACTAAAGCGCATAAAATATCTGAAGGTTCTAAACAATAATGCGGTTGTCTTCACAGTTATCGGATCACGCTAAATTATAGTCTAGTGAGCGTCGGCGCAGTTGTTTTAATTCACATATATCAATTATCCTACAAATCCTACATGTATCGGTACCCTTAGTACGACGGAGATGAGAGATTTTAAGCGCGTTTAGCACGTTGCACGGCTAACACCAGTAGGGGGCGCTAAAAGCCTACAGAGCCTGTGCTCTGAGTGCATCTGAGTGCGCCTCGGCTCTCACATTCACGGGCGCTGTAATCACCTGCTAAGCGTGAGATAGCTTTAGGGCGCCTTTGTGGGAGACGCCCGCTATCTGATCGGGACTACTTCGAGTCCAAAGCAATGGCCACTCCATTTCCGAGGCAGGTGCCTTTGCTGTGGCAAGGTTAATAATTTAATGTAAATGATCCTTTTTAAAACTGATTTAGTGGTTCTTAATTGCTTTCTCTGAAAATCAAATCTACGTGCGACGCATCCCCTTAAATTGCTTTGTATAATTTGACGTCTTTTTCTAGCTTTTTTTCCCGTATGCGTAGCTTTCACGTTCGTGTGGGACATCGCCTCGTCTTTAAGGTGAAGCTTGTCTATCTGAGCCGATCTGTCCGCAGTCTGCTGTACCGACTGCCTTGTTTAATATGTCAGTGCTGCGAGCCTCATCACATAGGAAGTCATTCCCGCAATCATGTCTTCGGAGCCGTTCAGCTGCTGTTCCTGACATACGTATGCAATATTTACGAAGAGGAATTATGAAAACCCCGGACTGTTTTCGTGACAGATACACTAACGATGGGATTTAATAGATTTTACTCATCTTTCCGCAGTATTTAAACAAAAGAATAATTATACTTGCGCCGAATGAATCGAGAGCTAATCATCATTTAGAGCTTGCGCATCATGACTAATTCTAAACGTGAAAATCATATGAAATTTACCATCTAATAAATATACTTCAAATTCATTTTGATCATTTATAGTGTTAGTGGAACTCTGGGTACCAAAGACATAAGGAGTATCCAAATCGGTTGTAGTTCTCTTATTCAAAAATGTACTGAATAAAATTTAATTAGGCCCAACTAAACCTAAATTAAGTGAAAAATATTACTGGCCTGCACAGAAATGCATAGACATGTCGACGGAGTGCTAATATTGTTGACACAGAAATCTTTGTATTGTCCCGGTGCTGACATCTAGCATTTGCGCTGCACGATCCAAGCAGTACATTTTACTCAGGTGTTGCTTTACAGTGTGGCACGAGTCCTGCTCCCTTTTTACTCTGTTGCTGGCAGTAGTAATAATAAAGCTTGCCAACACACACTTGTGCCCCCAGCTCCCCCCGCCTCTCCCTCCCTCTCCCTTCCACTCTCCTCCCCCTTCCAGCTCTTTTCGGTGTGGGTGTGTGTCAGTCGTGGCTGGAGCCGAGCGCAGTGCGGATAGGCGAATGGCTTCCGTCCGCGCCACGGCGAGGAGCAGCTCAACTGAACTTTCTCCAGCTTACAGTCCCGCACTGTTGATCTGCAGTACTTAAGCACACGGGAAACCATTTCAGGACACTAGCAAAGTCAGCGTGGAGGAAGAGTCTGGAAAACTTTGAGAAGTGGTGGTTTTGTGGCATTTACATTAAGACAGACATGCACTGAAAAGGGACACTGGACACAGAGAAAGACTGACAAGGTGGTGTTTAAAAAAGAAAATCGGAGACACAAGGCTCCAGTTCCTGGAGAAACTCCCGCTTTTATTCTACATGAACGAAAATGTGTGGTTTCTGAATTTTATTTCTGTGGATATTTTTTTAACCGCAACTCTCTTTTGGAAAAAAATACGATGCAAGGTATGATATGCGACAGGCAGCTGGAAAAACATTTGGGATCGCAGTGACAGGTCTGTGGATATGCTCGCACACCGTGCGCTCCTCAAGACGCTGCGATGACTCGCCACTGTCTCCTTGGACCTCAAGACTGGCTCTAGTCAATTAACTAGGAACTGTATGAAACTCAAGAGGAGCAAGACAGAAACTTGCCTACTCATCAGTTCCGTTGATATTTCTTTTTTAAGTTAAGGATTTGAGCACAAGATAGGTGGCTGTTTACTATGCTAGGATGAGTCTACTACTGTACGCTTTTCTCTGTGGATTATTGCCAATTCAGATTAGCGGTAAGTTTTGAGAATAAACTTTCTTATGCATGCTGTTCATTAAAAATAAGCAAAATCGCATCCACCTTTTGCATTAATAATGCGAACGGAATGTTTCTAACAAGTATCAACGTTATCGAGCAGCAAGACGTCCCGCAGTTGTTCTGTGAGATGTTTTACTCGGCGTATATTACTATATTATTGTTGATGAAATATTTTAACCAAAAATTCAATCGTGCAAGTTTTCAGTATCGTTGTTCTTTGAAATCATGAAACTGGCTCGCTTGTCCTTGCTGAACGATATGTCTACGCAGGATACGCAAATAGGACTAAATATTTTCGAGACTCCTTGTATTGGATAATAAAACGCGAGATTCGGTACAGTGATGCAGGATTCCATGTACGTGCAGATTAGGAATCATTACAGATTTCAAACGCCGTGTTTCTACTAGCAAAATATACCAGATTATTCCCTCAGTAAAACTGATTTGATTCCGGATTTAACGTGAACTTTGAAGGCAGCGATCGATGCTTTTGCAAGGAGACGTCGGTACTGTTCGCCCCTGCGCTCGGCTTCTCCAGCTCGGCAGCGCGGAGCCGAATTCCTCGATGCGGGACTCTAGCTGTCACCGGGCGATGACACCTGCTGGGTCCGTGGGATGCGCCGGTAATTAGTGTTCAGTCTGCAGTATTTAACCCAGATGGACTTCGCTTGGAAACTGCATGAATGGAGTGCTTTGGAGTCACCTGTGCCGTCTGTATAAAGCCACTTCAAATACCCTATTTAATCGGACGTGGAAGAGTCCCTGTGCTCTGATGTATTTAAAAAAGGCAGCGGA
This sequence comes from Brienomyrus brachyistius, assembly GCF_023856365.1. NCBI lineage: Eukaryota > Metazoa > Chordata > Actinopteri > Osteoglossiformes > Mormyridae > Brienomyrus > Brienomyrus brachyistius. The sequence goes on from NC_064549.1 coordinate 16,322,650, forward strand.
TACCGCACATGTGGGGGCTAGCGGGCCATGCTTAGGTACACGGATAGTTTTGCTGAATAAAAGAATCATTGTCAGTAAACAGTATGAAGTAATCTCATGTGGATAACCATAATAAAATTATAATGTGCTAATGATATGATTACTTCATTTATGAATTAGGCAATGATAACGACAATAACAATAATTAAACAAATTGCATTACTATTAATTAGATTTTTTTTTGTAGAAACGATATAAATTAGCCTAAAATATACTAAGCTACTATTCCTTAAAGCTATATAGTTATTATTTTAAAAACGACATGAATTATTCTTGTTTCTGTTGCATAACGCTCGGAATTAAATTATATATATGAAGGGATGTACCCAGTCAGCAAGCGGAGCGATGGGATCTGATCCCGGGGGAGCAGCCGGGGTGACAGCGTACTAAACACTGGTAATGCTCCCGTTCGAACCCAGGGGCAGGAACCCATTGCGAGGGCTCCTCTGAAGACGCCTTATACCGTCACGTTTGAGCCGCTTGGAAGCATGTCGGAGGTCATTTATCCGGGATTTCTGACGAGCACCAATTTGTTGGAATTAAAAGGCTTCAAATGATATTTTTAAAAGTACAATTAGATTCCACAACGCGCGCCTAGCTTAATTCATTGATCGTGTCATTAATTCATTTCTCCCATTTCGTTAAGTGCAAGACTGTAGGTCTGGCCATGAATAATGCTAGCTTCGTAAAGACATTTTAATATAAAATAGATTGCACCTTTGTTCACAGATTTGACAGTAACTAGACGGCACTCATTCCCCTGAGACGGAATAATACATTCGTATCCATATTATTGACTTGGTCAAACCAATTAGGAGAATACAGCGTCGCTAGTGACATAGTTCGGGTTCTTTATTAACATTTTTTTTTTCATACGGTCAGGTTTGCGCGGTGGATCAGCCTTTGGTGTCAGCGTTACGGCGTGTCTGAGTTTTGCAGTTTAGCCCCGCACAGAACACTGCATATGGATGCTACTTTTGCAGCTTGACATTGCTGACACCTTTCTAAAGAGGTCGCAGACAGATAATTGGATTATCTTGCATTTCCCCGCTTCACTGGGCTATCAACGGGGGTCCCTGCGACCAAGTTTATCGGCGTTTAGCCTTCGGATCCGGCGTCTCCGGTTCCGCGCACGGAGCTTGTGCTGGCTGCGTGTCTGCAGCTCCTCCGCGTAATGCGGCCGCTATTCGGGATTCATGTGAAAGCAGAGCCGAGTTAATGACCACGACGCCTGCAGCTCTATACACAGTATAAGTGTGTACTGTAGGTACTGATCAAAGTGGTTTAAATGTTGTGCTTAGCTTTAACCATAGAATCATCCAACTCGTCTTTGAATTAGCATTTTATTTTTTTAACTATATATATATATATATATATATATATATATATATATATATATATATATATGCGTTCAGCATATATGATGTAAAGGTTACTGTTTACTGGTATTATTTTGAAGCTTTGGTGTGCTTTATTTTGGAAAATACTTTCTGGGGAACAGTGCTTTATTCTTTTTGAAAAGCTGCTATATTTCCTTTCAGAAAAGTATTTAACATCTGTTTGACTCCAAAATATTTGATCATGTCTAATGCATAAGTAGCTTCACAGCTGGCTAATGGTGCCTGTTAGCCTGCTAGCATTTAAAGCTAATGATTGTGGTGTGACTGGAATTGGTTTACCAGGTACTGAATGACCAAATGTAGTTAGGTAGCCTGTAGTGATGTACCATCTGTAAAAATATATGTAAATTAATCTATTAAGGTCCTTTACTTGACACCAGATGGTACCAGCTTCCAACAAGGGAGCAGCTCACAGGAAAAAGTGTTCCATTATACCATTAAATGTAAGGCTGAATCATTTCTGATCCAGCTTGAACTGTTTGAAATGAACAAATGTTGCACAAATAACAATTACAAATCAGCAGGGCGAGGGCCTCATTTAAAGTAACCGAATTATATAATTATATAGAGCTAAAAGTTAGACTTCAGTGTCACTCTTAACAGATCTTTAGCCAGTATGATTCATATACCTTCTGGGAACTTTGCATGACACCCTGCAGCGAGCCCCGATCGGATCACTCATCATCATACCAGCCCTGATGTAATCACTGTGTAACACACTTTGCCCCCTCTGGTTAGAAACCAGTACTGCATATTTTTAGCAGATCAGATTCATTATGTAAATTCGCTGCTGGACTAATTACTAAATTACTGGTCATGGGCTGTTTTTTCAGTATTGTCTGGCTGTAGTACAGGGCATGACCTGATTTCCCCAGTGCAGCACCCTGAATGTCTACCAGACCTACAGGGACAATATTGCCAATTTGGTTTGAAGTTCAAACTTTGAACCATCGCAAAAACAATCCCAACAAGTTCTCCTCAGCACTGCTCCGATAGTTTCTCTGATTGGTCATTTTGGCAGGAACTCAGCTGATATATTAAAGTACACAACTCTTTATATGACAGGCATCAGTGATTATGGAAGTGACGTAAGCCTGAAGTATGCAGCTGTTTAGTTTCCCTGTGAACATGAGCTTGTGTGGGCAAACCACTGTATCATTGCTACTGGGTCATTTACAGCTAAGAGCCTCTTTCTGAAATGGAGTGTCTTAATCATGAGATTCCACCCCCCCACCCCCAAACTCACCAGCCACCCCACCTCCAGCTCGTAAATCATAGTTCTTCTGAACTGTCAGTGAGAGATTAAGACCCTTAAACTTGACCTCTCATAGCCTCTTCACCTGATCCAGAAATAAGGGCTATTAACACTGAGGATGTGTGCGTGTGTCTGGGGGGGGGGGGGTTGGGAAGAAACAAACTAATATGACCAAGGGACATTTTCAAGAGGAGACCAAATGAGAACATTTGCATTTCAAATCATCAGTCTGGTGAAGAGTATTCCTCAACACTGGAAATGTACACAGTCAGTCTAAGGAAGGTGGCAACTGGATCCAAGCCATGTTTCTGTGTGTGTGTGTGTGTGTGTGTGTGTGTGTATGTGTGTGTGTGTGTGAGCATGCAAGTGCATAAGGATAGGTATACCCGACATGTGCGTGTGTGTGTGTATGGGTGTATATATGAGCATGCAGGCGCACAAGTGTGTGTGTGTGTGTGTGTGTGTGTGTGAGCGTGTGGGCACACATGTAGGGGTTTGTATGTATATGTGTGTGTGTGTGTGTGAGCGTGTGTGTGTGAGCATGTGGGCACACATGTAGGGGTGTGTATGTATGTGTGTGTGTGTGTGTGTGTGTGTGTGTGTGTGTGTGTGTGCGGCTGGCCCTTGGAGCCTGAAGAGGTGTCACTGCTGTGTGCATAAGGAGGGAGCAGGCGGGTGCCGCTGTGCAAACGCACTCCTGCCTCCGCTGCTTTTCTGACTCGCTATTTGTGCCTTTTGTGTCGTTTTTGGAAGCTCCTTCTCCCACAGGAGCTCGTAACAGTCACCCTCTGCTATTAGTGTCACCCTGTCCCTGCGTCTGGGTTGCCCGCCGGTTGCTAAGCGCGGGCTGAAAGCATGGCCATCGGGACCATGGGTCTCTGTAGGAGCTCTGGGTCTCCTCTCTTTCCCGCTCCCATGCCTTTCCTCTCCCCCCTCCAACACGGTATTGCCCACCCCTGCCAAAAAAAAAAACTGCCTTTAAGAGGCACTCCTCTGGCCCTCGGGGAGGGAGGAGCCGCCTTTAAGAGTCCACTTAGGGAGACAAAAAGTGTGGAGCTGTGCTCACCGGGTCACATTAGTGACAAAGCGGGCCTGCTGAATGGCGTCAGTCAGGGCCTTTTAGAGCCGCGTGATTAATACTGCCGGCTGTGGAGAGAGCTGAGGGGGAATGTGCCGCCGTGAGCCCTGAAAGAGGCGAGGCAGAAAGAAAAAGGGAGAGACACTGAAAAGTGGGCAGAAAAGGAGGTTTGGGAGTTGGGGATTAGGTAGGGAACGACGCATGTGAGGCAGTGACAGGGGCACAGGGGACAGCCCTGAATGAGGTGCTTCTGCGGCCCCCCCGCGCTGCCAGACTTCAACCCCCCCTAGTGTGTCCTCCTGAAAGACAGCGGGCTACATGAAGGCATATCCGACGCACACATCTTTGGAGGACAGCCCTAGTTTTGTTGTTTGGTCACAGTGAACTTTTGGCCATGTGGGTGCTGCTGCCATGGTTGTGGCAGGTCATAGAAGGCATTTGGGGTGGGGGGGGGGCACCTAGAGCAGTCGTCATTGTTGCGTAATGTGGTATTTGGGCGTCATGGTTTTGACAGCCCACTGAAGGACTTGTAGAGGTATTATTTTCTTATTTCTTGAAGGAGGGTCAGTGAACCGGAGTGCCCCTCCCACCCCCGCCAGCCCACCCTCACCGATTTCCACGAGTTGGCAGCTTGAGGGGCTTCACTTCTGGCGTGTGTAGCAATGGCGCACAAGCCCAGTGCGGTCTAATGGTTTCCAGCAGGTTTCAGGTTACCCTGGGAAGTTTCCAGCACTCATTCTATAGCCTGCAGGAGTGAGTGGCGATGGCGGCTGTGGGGGTGTGAGAGACTTCAACCCGCTTCCCGTCCCTCGAGCTGTGACCTGCATACCTGTATATGTCACTATATATGTCTGCATTTATGTCTGCCTGCATATCTCTCCTCCTCTGTTCAGAAGGCAGTGGTTCATCTCTGGGTTTTTAATATAATTTTTTATATAACTTTTGTCATTTTCACTAGAGTGAGCACATGACCAGACCTGGGGGGGGGGGTATGGAGAACAGCTGGGACTTCAGCTCTTGTGACCACATGAAGAACTGTGATTAAAGTACATATGTAAGCAGACTGTCACCGTCATGTTGGCCTATCACTGTCTTGCGGCATTGGGCACACCTACAGGGGACGCTTATGAGGGGAATGCTTATGGGAAGGATGCTTATGGGAGAGCTTATGGGGGAGACTTTGGGAGGATCCTTAATGGGGGACCTTATGGGGGACACTTTGGGAGGATCCTTAATGGGGGACCTTATGGGGGACACTTTGGGAGGATCCTTAATGGAGGACCTTATGGGAAACACTTTGGGAGGATCCTTAATGGGGGACCTTATGGGGGACACTTTGGGAGGATCCTTAATGGAGGACCTTATGGGGGACACTTTGGGAGGATCCTTAATGGAGGACCTTATGGGGGACACTTTGGGAGGATCCTTAATGGAGGACCTTATGGGGGACACTTTGGGAGGATCCTTAATGGGGGACCTTATGGGGGACACTTTGGGAGGATCCTTAATGGAGGACCTTATGGGGGACACTTTGGGAGGATCCTTAATGGAGGACCTTATGGGGGACACTTTGGGAGGATCCTTAATGGAGGACCTTATGGGGGACACTTTGGGAGGATCCTTAATGGGGGACCTTATGGGGGACACTTTGGGAGGATCCTTAATGGAGGACCTTATGGGGGACACTTTGGGAGGATCCTTAATGGAGGACCTTATGGGGGACACTTTGGGAGGATCCTTAATGGAGGACCTTATGGGGGACACTTTGGGAGGATCCTTAATGGGGGACCTTATGGGGGACACTTTGGGAGGATCCTTAATGGGGGACCTTATGGGGGACACTTTGGGAGGATCCTTAATGGGGGACACTTTGGGAGGATCTTTAATGGGGGACCTTATGGGGGACACTTTGGGAGGATCCTTAATGAGGGACCTTATGGGGGGCTCTTTGGGAGGATCCTTAATGGGGGACCTTATGGGGGACTCTTTGGGAGGATCCTTAATGGGGGACCTTATGGGGGACTCTTTGGGAGGATCCTTAATGGGGGACCTTATGGGGGACTCTTTGAGAGGATCCTTAATGAGGGACCTTATGGGGGGCTCTTTGGGAGGATCCTTAATGGGGGACCTTATGGGGGACTCTTTGGGAGGATCCTTAATGGGGGACCTTATGGGGGACTCTTTGGGAGGATCCTTAATGGGGGACCTTATGGGGGACTCTTTAGGAGGATCTTTAATGGAGGACCTTATGGGGACTCTTTGGGAGGATCCTTAATGAGGGACCTTATGGGGGAGTCTTTGGGAGGATCTTTAATGGCGGACCTTATGGGGGACTCTTTGGGAGGATCTTTAATGGAGGACCTATTGGGGGACTCTTTGGGAGGATCCTTAATGAGGGACCTTATGGGTGACTCTTTGGGAGGATCTTTAATGAGGGACCTTATGGGGGACTCTTTGGGAGGATCCTTAATGAGGGACCTTATGGGGGACTCTTTGGGAGGATCTTTAATGGAGGACCTTATGGGGGGCTCTTTGGGAGGATCCTTAATGGGGGACCTTATGGGGGACTCTTTGGGAGGATCTTTAATGGGGGACCTTATGGGGGACTCTTGGGGAGGATCCTTAATTGGGGACCTTATGGGGGAGTCTTTTGGAGGATCTTTAATGGGGGACCTTATGGGCGACTCTGGGAGGATCCTTAATGGGGGACCTTATGGGGGACACTTTGGGAGCATCCTTAATGGGGGACCTTAGGGGGGACTCTTTCGCAGGATCCTTAATGGAGGACCTTATGGGGGACTCTTTTGAGAGGATCCTTAGTGGGGGACCTTAGGGGGGACTCTTTGGGAGGATTCTTAACTGGGGACCTTATGGGGGACTCTTTGGGAGGACACCTCACTCACTTGTCAAGGTTCTACTCATGCTGCCAGAGCTTAAGCTGGGTGACGCTGCTTCATTTGTAGGATATGTATGGGTGCATAGGGCGCAGTGGGGCGTATGTAGAGGACAAACCCATGGCTGCTGTTGCTGCCACTGGGGTCACTGTGCATACCAGTCAGTGGTAGTGGTTTGGTTGCAACAGGGAGAAACAGGGGAGTGGGGGCTGCATCGTGTGCAGCGGGGGGTGCTGGTTCTACAGTGTGGTTGCACAGAGTTAGGTTACAGCCGATCAGCCCTTTGACAGACAGTACCTCAGTCAGCCCTGGAGGAGGCGACAAGGCGCCACCCCCTGCCTGCTGTATTATGTTACAGCCCCGAGGGCCCCTAGGGCTGCTGTCTCGCACACGGACGTCCTGCCACGTGCGTCACCATGTGCATGAAGTAGCATGTGCTGTCTTTCTCCACCTCACCCCCCCACCCACCTTTTCTGTAAGAAAGCTGTAATTCCCTGCAAATGTCATGGGCGGATAGGAGGGGCGTCGCTCGCCACAGAATGGGAGATAATAGCACTTTCACAGGCCATGCCTTGACATGCGCCCCCCCCCAACACTTTTCCGAAATGCATTCTCCTGACATTTACGGGCTCAGGAAGATGCAAACGGCTGATTGGATTACCTGGGGAGAGGGCTGAGGAATGAGCGATGGTTGCATCCCGCAGGAAGCTGCCTTTCAGCCGCTCTTCCTGTATCCCAGCCGATTTGTCTCCTTTCTAATTGGCCTGTCATCGTTTGCCTGGCACGGGACGGGAAAGTTTCTGTCATTAACTTCACCCGATCGCTGCTGTACATGGCTGGGATCTACGGGATGAAGAACAGAGAAAGATAGACAGATTGAAAAGAGGGGAAACCTGAGTGGAAGATCAATGGATTATAATGGTTTTGTGTCCCCAGGCAGTCTGAGATCTCCTACAAGGGTGGAGGTTATGTACAGGCCAGGTGAGGGCTACACCCGTGAAGGCCAGGGCAGGGACCTCATGTGATCGCGTATCCATGGATGTGCTGCTCCCCCGGCATGCCTATGCGCCCCATTGCCTAAACAGGTTATTAGGAGCAGTTAGTGACACCCCCATCGTGAGGCCCTGTGGACTGTGCAGACGTGCCCTTTGATAGAGAAGTAAGGTAAGGTGGTGGTGGTGGTGGTGGGGGGGGCAAGACAGAGAGGACAGGGGGTGTAACATCACCTGTTTGGCTGCTCATAGCTTTGCAGCTTTCAGATTATTTTATGATGTATAACGTAACGTATACACAGAAAATATATACAATACAGTACAATATGGCTTTTTTATATCTATCCATGCATCGTATATACCACTAATCTACTATAATAGTGTTTCCCAACCGATCCTCAGGAACCTGCAGACAGTCGACCTTTTTGAGGAAGCAAAAATGTGGACTCTCTGGTAGGGAGCAAAAACGTGGAAACTGGCCGGGGGTCCCCGAGGGCCGGGATGGGAAACAGTACACCAGTTTAAGCCTCTTGCCTGTCCCCGGAAGCACATGTAGGGGGCACCTCGGATGGGATGTCAATCACTCGCAAACAATACTCCATATATATCAATGGACGCATGCACATATAGTCTGATGGAATTGATAAATTTAATAAATGACAGTTAAACATGGGCAGTGAGGGAGCTGCTTATTGGCACCAAGATGGGACTTCTGCCTGTGCCTGTTCCAGCTGGACTCTTCTGTCTCCTGGCTGTGGAGGCGCATGTGATCCCCTCAGTAGGCTGAACGTGGAGCCCGAACGGCCCAGACCGTCTGTGCATCATGTGGGCCCGCCCAAAAAGCCGCCGGCAGCCCCCTTCTGCTTTCCTTAGCGGCTCGAGTAGGATGAGGGGACCCCCGAGCGCTCCATCTCCATCTGGAATACAGGGGGGTCATCGATCGCTTTGTCAGCTGGTGTGAACTGAACCATCTTCATATTAATGCCAGCAAGACGAAGGAACTGGTGATTGACTTCAGCAAGAAGTCTTCTCCTACTACACCGGTGAACATCCAGGGTCTGGACATTGAAACGGTGAAGGAGTACAAATTCCTGGGTGTTCACCTAAACAACAAACTGGACTGGTCTACAAACACTGAGGCAGTTTACAAAAAGGGTCTAAGTCGTCTTCACCTGCTTAGGCGGCTAAGATCCTTTGGGGTGAACAGGACTCTCTTAAGGTCCTTCTATGACACTGTGGTAGCATCTGCTATCTTTTATGCTGTGGTCTGCTGGTGTGGTGGAATTGCAGAGAGGAACAGGGGGAAATTGGACAAACTGGTGAAGAGGGCCAGCTCTGTCCTGGGCTGCCCACTGAAATCCATCGAGCAGGTTGGGGATGAGAGGATGCGGTCTAAGCTAACATCCATTATGGACAACACCTCCCACCCCCTGCATGAGACTGTACGAGCTCTGAGCAGCTCATTCAGCAATAGACTTCTACACCCACAGTGTAGGAAGGAGCGCTACCGCAGGTCATTCTTACCAGCGGCTGTCAGACATTATAACAGTTTAGCGTGAGTATTTTTTACTCATATATGTTTAACTGACATATCACATGCTGTAACCAGGATCATTCACACCCCACCCCACCCCCGCACTTGTGTACATATCTCTGTACATTTTGTACATATCTCTGTACATCTTTATTTATTTCCAAAACTTTTGTACATTTGTATTTATATCTTTGTGTATCTACCTGCTCCTATTGTTCTATATTACGTTTTTGTGCAAGAGCTCTGTAACACCTAAATTTCTCATTCGTGGGATAATAAAGGTTTTATTCTATTCTATTCTATTCTATCCCACGGCACCGGTCTGTCATCTTCTAGCCAGGTTGAGGGCTTATTTGGGTATCCGTAGAAATCCTGAAGCTCCCGTCTCCATATCCCACGGGCTGCTATTCCAAAACCGGGAAGCCGTGGGGCAAGTGATAAATACGGACGTCTCCCTTTCCTCTTTGTGTTGATATGTGAGCTCAGCTGATCTGAATGCAGGGCCGTGGCCGGTTCTGCCCCTTTAATCCTCAGCCCGGGACCTGTGGAGCATGAGCATGAGTCCGTAGTGCACAGCCAGGCCCTCGCACAGCCCAATTATCCACTCGTCACAGCCAGAGGCCCCCGCAAAAAGGTTATTCTCCATCCAGCCACCCTCGCTCCTGAAGCAACCAAGCACCGATTTATTTTTCCTCTGTTCTATTTGTCTGCCTCCCTAGTAATACCAGTAAGAAGTAAGGAGATTATGATGCTTGAGGGAGAATCAATCTGTTGTATTCATTTTGTTCCCCTGGCTTCGTGGGGTCTGTTTTCAGAACAGCAGGCACTTGAAAATGGACAGGGTGCTAAACACCCTCGGAAAGCACTTGGCGTCGGGTCGTCACACCCACGCGTGCGAGGAGCCGGGATGCGCACGCTGACCATGAGCGCCGGCACGAGCATGCGGGAGGCTCAGGCGCTGAAGGAGAGGCGACACGCTCGTGACATCCCCAGATGCAGCTCGGGGAAGGCCCCCCCCCCCATAAGCTGATATTTATTATTCGCTGTGTTGACTTCCTGTCAATGACTGGTAGAAGGAGTGGAAATATAGATGTAGAAATAGATAGCAGGAGATGAGAAAAGAGAAAGAAAGTGGGGAAGAGAGCAGGATAAAATGGTGAGGGGAAAGGAGTGAGTGAGTGAGAAAACGAGGGGGTGGAGACAGAGGAAAGCATTAGTGAGGAGAAAGGATCGAGGCTGAAAGTGGCAGAAAGGGGAGAGAGAGATGAGAATACAGAGGGGACATGGGGGGGATGTTATATATGCTTATGGATGGCAGCACCCCCACAGCCCCTGGGGCCCATAGAGCCCCCATCACACTGTGCCCACTGAGCCGCTTCATCCCATGCGGGGGGCCCAGGGGAACCTGGCCTGTGCTTGGCCTCTGTGCTTTCTTGGGCATTTTTGCCTGTGGTCTAGCTGTTCGGTGCCCTGTGGCATTACCTCCACCATGAACAGAGAAGGTCTCACCCCCGTGGGCAACATGTGCTCTCAGTGGGGTAAAAACTTCCCCAGCTGAACTGCGCAATGCCTGTGCTGCTTTAACTGCACCAGCTGCTCCTCCTGTGCTGACTGCACCAGCCATGGCATTTCAGTGTATTCCCGACTACTGACTGCGCCGACTGCGCTGACTGCAGTCTGACTGCTCTGGCTGCTCTCGGGGCAGATAAATCTCACGCAGGATGTGTTACAGACGGACGCGCAGCCCTTTGGTCGCTAATGGCAACGTGCGCGCGTTTCCCGTCTCTTCCTGCTGCGGCTGTGTTTTTATGGTCGCCCGGCGACATGACGGATGCTCTTCTGTCATGGGAGCGAGGGCCAGGACATCCATCCTGAGGGAGAAGCTCCTCCATCAGGCTTCTGTTGCTGACAGATGGAAGTGTGAAGGAGCGCGCTCTGCGGCAGCCAAGGGCCGGCAGCGGGGGACTGGCCTGGAAGACACACATGCACAGACGCATGCACGAACACTTACACGCATGAATGCATGCTCGGGTGGGGACACACACGCATGTAAGCCCTCCGCCATGGACACATGTGCAGAAACACTCGGAAATCTGCACAAACAGGAAACGTCACCCGGAAAGACACTAATTGCACATAACGGGTCCCTTGTTCTTGTGTGTCAGTGTGAATATTGAGCCCCTAGATCACAGTGCTGGTCTTTCCACTCGCACAGTTTTGTGGCCTGTGCTCGTCATGTCCAATGCCTGGATCAGTGCTGCTCCAAACTGGTCACACTTCCAAAAAAGACCGTTTTTGTTGTTTTCCTTTTTTTTATGTCGCTTCCTTTCTTGCTCCGACACCATGCAAAAAAAGGCTCTTTCTGGAGGACAGATCGTGCACAGCATTCCAACGTTGCCCTGGGATAGCAGCCATCCTGCTGAGGAATAACCAATCGCTCCGATGGGAGCAGTTGCCCGGCCGACGGAGGTGGCCGGTACGGGTATTGATTTGGAGACTGGGGTGGGATTTCTCCAGGGAGCCCATAAAAATAATTAGGGGGAGATCATCAAAGCGCCCACCTGCTGCTCAGCACATGAATATAAATGCGATGGATGTGATGAGCCCTCCTCGCCTGGCCAGCCCCAGGTGGTGTGGGGGGGTGGGGGTTGGGATGGGCCGGTGGGGAACTCTCAATAGGCATCTGCCACATTAGGAAAATCGGGGGAGGGGGGGCAGAACTCCAACAGCCACCACCTAACATGCACACACATACGCCCACAGCATGTGTTTAGGGAGCGTGTGTGTGGGGTGCGAGATGATCGACTCCTGCACTGGCAGAGCCTCCATCACTGCATTCCTCCAGTGGAAAGGGGTCCTGTCATCCTCTGTTTGGACAAGAATGAGGGGTGGCAGCAGCAGATGTTAAACAAAGAGCAACACCAGAGCCCCCTGGGATGGGCGTCAGTGCTGCTGTGGAAACTACTCTCCTCCCCCCCCCCCCCCCCCCCCCCCCCCTGCACAGAATGGGTCGACATGCAGGGCAGTTTTATGTGGTGGAATGAAAGGAAGAAGCACGCTGGTGATGAAGAGCAGAGGCAGAGCTGTTAATGGCTGCCGGAGACGCATGACAGCCGCCCATAAAACATTCAGGCCGTCCTCTTTGTGCCTGCTCCTCGATTTCTCATTCGAAGTTGAGATGAATTATAAAGCTTTTCTCCTTGTTATTGGACACACCAACGGTGCCCTACTGTCTGGGGGGGCTGAGAAGGGGGCGCCATTTCTGTGCCTTCATTTCCACGCTCCATGACAAGCGTCCCGGGGCCGGCGAGCGAGGGCCAGTGGCCTCGGCGACATGCAGGCTGTGGAAAGACCTTCCACTATAATGCCGGAGAGCCCAGCCAAAGCCCAGGCAGGAAGCTGCAGACTGACTTCCTCTCCATGAGCCAATGGGGCGATGTTAGCTTCTAATTCTGGCACTTCCCTTTGCCCCGGAGTGTCAAGCATCCTGATTTGTGTGGCGATCGAGCTCATGAGAAGGCATTCTATTGCGCAGGTGCTGATGAGTACGTGTGTGTGTGTGTGTGTGTGTGTGTGTAAATGGCAGCACGTGTGACTCTGCGGAGAGGAGCCCTCTCAGAGGTACATCGCCTTGCTGCGGGGGCTCTCCAGATTCTGCCTGGGTTTTTTTTCCCACCATTTTCATTGATGCCCCTCTGCTACTGCTCTGCGCTTGTGATCAGTCTCCGTTCAGCCCGTTGAGCCATGAATAGACTTGATCAACAAAGTAAAAGGCTTAATTTGACTCGGAGCCCCGTAAAAGCTGACAGATTAAAAAGCTTCTGGAAATCAGGCAGTATTTAGAAACAGGAAACTGCTTACTAGCGTCTTGGCATCCACACAACACATCTTCCTGGGGCCGGTTCCGCTGGAATGGGGTGGGGGGAGTTGTGAGCTCTATACCGGCACACCCTGCTTCACCTTCATCCCGAAACGCAGTGGCTCCATGGCGTCTCTAACACCCATCCCCGGTCGCTGCACCCTCCCACCCTCCTCACGTTTACGGGTCATTCTGCCAGCCGCATTTCCACTGGATGGAGAATGAGAAGCAGATGGAGTCTCGGGGTTGAGGCTATTAATATGCTGGAGATTTGGATTACAAATTGGACTTAACAAAATTAGACAGATATAAATCGAATCGAGTAAAAACTGTTTTCACAGAGTGTGTGTGAGTGTGTCTATAAGTGAATCTGCTAAGGGGCAGTGGATTATGGGTAAAGCAGATGCTCCAATATGATGGGAATTAATGTCCTTTTGACTCTCCATCTGGGGATAGCCAGCATTCGCTGCCCTCTCCCTTGTCTCATTCCCCATTTATCTGTGTCAGGATGTTAATTAATACTTTATTCATTAATACCCCTGAAGTCAGAAGACAATCATCTGCCGTCTGCCCTACAGCTACAGCTGGAATTGCATGTTGGGACCAAATGCTTGCATTACTCAGTCTAGCAGAACCATTAGGACGTAAATCAGAGGATGGACCCAGGATACACTGGCTTTCTGGCAGGAAGTCCCACCTCCGATAGTCACATGGTATATTATGGAAACACACCCCGCCTCATGCTCCTGCTACCCAAAGGCACCCAGCATGGGTCCTGACCTCCAATCATTAGGAAGGAATCAGTACGAATTATCTAGAATTAAGTGGAGTATAGAGTAGTTGATTGGCTGTTCCCTTAGGTAAACACTGCACCGTGGGACTCCTGACCCCGGCCATCTTCTATACATCCTCTCTTTCGCAGTGCTGGTGTTTGTACCTCTGCTGTAGGACGTGAGGCTCACCTGCGTGGGGCGTCTTCACCTGCACTTCCATGACAGGCTCCTTCTTGAACTGCAGTCTCTGCCATTTAGGTCGCCATCAGAAAGAGAGTGATGCAGCTCGGATGCCAGTGTTTTGGTTTGTTTCATGGTCCCCCACCCATTCTGGTGTAATGGCATGGACAGCCAGATGGACTGAGAGGAGGGGCAGGGGAAGGGGGGTGGGGGCGTCATCTCGACGCACTCTCCAGCGTGTAATAATTATACCCCTATTTGTTCAAACGTCACACGCATTAAACATCATCACGAAAGAAAAACCATTAGACCACAACTCAGCCGACTGTCTCGTCTGGATGTGGGGGGTTGGGGGATGTGGTGGATTCCCTGTGCTGCTCATTCCTAGTGCTGAGGCCCGGATTCACAGGGCAGTGTAACGATAACAAGAGGCACCAGTGGCAGTAACAGAACACAGCCCAGTCAACACTCCATTTCTATTAGAAAGGCCCTGAAGTAAGCTGATACCTCACTGGATCACTAAGTATAGGTGAACACCGGTCATATCAATCTCCATCTTGTCTGGACTTGAATTAGGATCCTACCTTAATTTCAGATTAATTCTAAATATTGAAGAATTTCTAAATTTAGCTTACAATGAAGACGCGTTAAATGAATATATGACCATTTCAACGGTGAATACACAAAATACAAGTCTGTTTGCATGTGCTGTTAATTGTACTTCTCAGGTTTGCATACGCTTTCTAGCACTTTATTGGTGATATACAGTGATTAATATGAATATGCATCAAGATGAATTGATTATTACGGTGGCGATATAATTGCATGAGTCGGTTACGTCAGATTAGGTTTATATTCAGTTTTGTGGGGCAAAATCCTCTTTAAAGATATTCCTACTTCTGGGTTGCACGCTCGTGTGCTGCAGGTAGATGTAAAGTATTAAAAACACAGGATGGCAAAGGACGGTTTCACTAATATTTACACAGAAAACTCTACCTGATTAGCCAGTGATGAGCTTTCTGCCACGACACTTTTGGGAAAACTCGCCCCTGTTTTGTACTGCGGATCACTTTCTCTAATGGAAATCTTTATATCCCTCTTGTGTAGCACAGAAAAATCATTCTTTTTGCTACCTATGGTAGTAATGGCCAAGTCAATGAGGCAGTAAACTAGCTAGCTAAGTAAAAAGTAATATTAGGTTAGAGATGCACAATGTATCAGTTAAATTAAAAATCAAGATCTTGGCATTGGTCAATCAATTTTGACCAGAGTTAAGGACACAACTACTAAAATAATGTAGGTGATCACATTGAATAATTAGCCATTTTTTTGTAGTGGAGGACGAGGGATTTCATTAGCTCATTTACCACTTCTAACGTCTCAAAGTACTGCCCCGCGACATGTTTATAATGCATTATTAAATCTGGCCCACAGGTCGATCTTTGGTTTTCCACAGAATGAAAAAATGATTTAATGTTCTTCAGCTAATCTGCACTGACAGGCTTGGCAAGTTTCACTGGCGGAAGCCCCCGATACCAATATATTATACAAAAATGTATTATTATCAGTCAACATGTCCATATTGGTGCATCACTAGTTAATATATGTGACAGTGATCAATCTGGTCGAGCTTCTTTTATGCGTTTCTTTGTTCCCATACAGTTCAGTGATTGTTTTTTTTAACAGTTTATAATGGATTATTCTCCTTGTTTACTAATAATGAAAAATAATATTTTGAAATTTAGTTTTCTTTGTTTTCCATTAATAATCTGTAATTACGTTTCTATTGTTATATTTCAGATTTTTTTCAGTGACGTTGAAAAATACGTTATCAAAATAAATTGAATTGAAAAGTGATCGAAATGATAGATTTTTTATGCATGGAATCATTTGCTAAATAATTGTAATTGAATAACCTAGTAGCCAAAGTCCTATATAGACCTGTAGGTCTAACATTTAATTAGCTGGATTATCAAGATAAGAAATATGTTTTTGTTTAAAATAAGATTAATGAATCAACACTTCTGTTCTGAATACACATCTCAGTTAAGGTTACTTCACTGTGTGATGTGACATTTAAAAGGATTCTGTTTTCTAGCTGATATTTTTTGCTGTTGCTATTCTGTTGATTTAGCAGCTGGGAAAAACTGCAAAGTTACATGAGCAACTTGACCAAGTAGCGTCCATGTCTGATATTAAGTGCCCCTCTGTACTGGATAAGTCACTGGAAGATGGATTTATGGATGGATGCAGTGTTGGGCTTTTTAGCTACAAATCCAGACCTTACAAAGTGAGTGCTCAACCTGTAGCTTCTGGACTTGAAATGCCCAACACTGGATGAATGGATGGATGGGTGGATGGATGGATGGATGGCTGTCCATTGAAACCCAGTTACCCCTCCAGGAAGACATGTTGGAAGGGTCTTTAATGTATAAATATCATCCCTCCTTTCCAGTTGGGTGTGGATTGCATTTCTTGGTGAGTTAATGATGAATCCCGCAATAAGTAGTGGGATTACCTTGGATGTCCGCAATTCTCATTTGTTCTTTGGTCTCCCCCCAGGATCGCGTCTGCGCCAGGAGGACTCCCCTCCCCGCATTGTGGAGCACCCCTCCGACCTGATCGTGTCCAAGGGCGAGCCGGCCACCCTAAACTGCAAGGCGGAGGGCCGGCCCACGCCCACGGTGGAGTGGTACAAGGACAGCGAGCGCGTGGAGACGGACAAGGATGACCCGCGTTCCCACCGCATGCTGCTGCCCAGCGGATCGCTCTTCTTCCTGCGCATCGTCCACGGCCGCCGTAGCAAGCCGGACGAGGGCAGCTACATCTGCGTGGCCCGTAACTACCTGGGCGAGGCTGTCAGCCGGAACGCCTCCCTCGAAGTGGCATGTGAGTCTCCTCCTTTTCTCTGTGCTGTTGGGGTGCAGGAGTCAGCCAGTGTGACGGGAATCTGCTGTGGCCAGCAGAGTGATGTCGGGGTGGCGGGAGGCGGCTGTGGGTGGGGCTGCTCCGGGGGCACATGCAGACAGCAGGGAGCTTCCTGCACCATCTCACCAATAGGGGGCGCATCTGCATATTTCAGAGTGATGCCACTGCATGTTTTTCTGCATAGTGTGTTTATGGGGAAATCCAAAATGAATGTGAATTTGCCTCCCGTCAATTTGAGCCAAGGCAGACTGGGTCCATTTACCCAGGTTCAGTAATCCAGGTCCAATAACCCCGGCCCAGTGGATGATTATTATTACAGCAATTCAGGTTTCGCCAAACGGGTGCAGGCACACTAATCGATGCTTGAAATAAATTGCGGGGAAAACAGAATCATAAAACTCATTCAGCATTAAATGTGTGTGTGTGTGTGTGTGGGGGGGGGTAATTATGTCTAATTGCTGTGTTTGTTGTGCTGAACTTTTGATGGGGGGGGGGGGTGGGCAGCTCCTGTTATCTGTATTTTAAAGGAGTTGCAAAGTTGGGCTACAATCTAACCCCGCTGCCCTTGGGGTCAGCCTAGCCCTGGCATATGAGGAGGGAAAGCGTTACGGATACTGGAGGCGTCCAGGGAGAGGTCGTGCTGGCAGGTGCAGATGAAACGGACAAGGGCCCCGGGGGAGTACACCGGGCTGATGGGCTGTTCCTCTTACCCCGGGATCCTCTTACCTTTGAAGTCGGGTTGTCTGGGTCACGGAACCGATCTGTCCATTATTTTTTTGGGGGGGGGGGCGGGGGGGGGGCGGGGGGTGGAGTGTTTAAGGCACAGAGCCAATCATGTTCCCAGGGACTAACCTTAAGAATAAGGTTTTTCTTTTTAGCAAGATTTTAAATTAATTAAGTCCAAAATCAGTTTTTACACTTAAGCATTCAACACTTTCACCCTGGGAATCCCCCTCCCACGGGAAATGCAGTGTATCTCTGTCACATTTGAGCCACTTATTCCAGCTTTGTTGTAAAAGGTCTCCCTGCTCTGTCCGCAAGTTGCCCACCTGCTGCCCGTCCTGGGGGTCTTAGCGGCCACGCTGGGCTGATCTCAGAACAGAGCTCTGAAGCAAAGGTGCCCACGCACCTGCTTTTTTTTTGCGATGATCCTGGACGCGCTCCAGCTGCCCCCCCCCACAGCTGCCGGCCCTGAGGTCGTCTTGCGGTTAACAGGTGACTCCCCAGCTGGTTAGCATGGGCTGGTTTGTAGGTGGAAATGAATCATCTTGCAATGGAAAGGAGGCGTAATGACTGGACTACAGTTTTGCTTTGCTAGTGTCTGGCTGCAGGGTTTCTGCTTCTCCTTCCTGGCCAGGGGAGAGGGGAGGGGGGGGGTTGATGTAGGCCATAGCAATGGGGGCACATTGATAGGATTTACTTACGGAGAGAAAGCAGAGTGTTTTTTTCCACTTTTTTCCTGTAGCAATTACATGGATCAGAGTCGGCGATGGGGGGCAGGGGATAGTGTCAGGGGAGGGGGGGTTGTTGCCGTGGCCGCCTGTCTCTGATCTGGGCCCGGGCTCCCCCGGGGCTGCCCTCTCCGCCCCCAGGTGCTAACTGTGTGACAGCAGCTTGAGCTATCGATCGCTCTAAGAGGGCTCTCCCAGCCTAAATGAAAATTCATGAAAAATTGATGAAGTCTCCAGATTATTCTTTTATTTTTTTCTCCTCCTTTCCGCTACGGCCTTCGCTGCCTCCGCTGCCGGGCTCTGGCTTCCGAAGGAGCGCGCCGATGGGCCTGCCAGTGCTCCATTGCAGCCGGGTTCAGGGGTCAGGGGTCACGGGGTCACTGGGGATAAAGTAAAGTGAGAGGGGGGAGGAATAAGAGCATTAATCTGATGGCAAATACGGCGTGGAGCTGATAGGATAGCTGCCACCATGGTCCTTACAGCCCACCGAGTGGGGCTTGGTCTCACAAGGCAAACATTGATCTATGTCCTCATGTTTATTGTAATTATCATTTCTGGAAGCTGCCCCTGCGATCGCTGGTGTAGTGTGTGCAGGGCCCAGCTGGGGGCAGCCCTATCGGAGGTGCTCCTCCGTACCTTCACCCCCATGTCGCTGATCATCCAGCCCCACTCCCTGGTCCTGCTCATGTCACCTGGTGGATGGGATTCCTGGTGGGTAATTGATATTCAGACCCTGAATTCAGACCGTGTCCTTTGGCCATGACAAACCTGCCAGCCAGGCTCGACTTGCCCTATGGGGGCGCCGACTCTCACTTTGCGTTGTGTGCTTTGGCCATCCGGATAAAAATGAATTTCTTGTGAAAAATGAAAAATAAGTGATTGAAGAAGCTTTGTGGGTCGTTGATGCGATAACAGAGATGATGAGGTTGGCGGGGGGAGCATTTAATCTCATGGGGATGTTGCTTTTTTTATGCCCTTTCGGCTTTTGTTTGACTCACTGATGACATCTTTGGGTTATGAAGCAGCTCGTCCAAAAGCTCCCTGTGCTTCGTGAAACTGATCCCAGATCAGCAGGAGTCACCAGCTGTGAGGACCTGCTGAAATGCCAGGTGTGTCAGTGCCCAAACTAATATATCATGGCATGCTGTGTGTGTGTGTGTGTGCGTGTGTGTGTGTGTATGACTGTCTATGTGTGTGTATGACTGTGCTTGTGTGTGTGTGTGTGTGTCAGCCTGGCCCACTCTGTAGCTCCTGGCCCACTGGACTTTGGCTCGGCCCGGACTCAGTAGGGTGTGATTAATTGGGGTCAGAAGGAGACTGACTTTGTGTGCCGGGATGTATACAGGCAGCGTTAATAGTGGGGAGTGCGGAGGGCAGGGGAGCAGGAGGCAGAGGAGTGCGAGTCCCTGAGCCGGGGGGGTGGGTCTCTATGCTGCCATAAGCAGGGAGCGGGTCCCTGTGCCACCTTAAGTGGGGGGTGGGTCTATATGCTGCCGTAAACTGGGAGCGGGTCCCTGTGCCACCGTAAGTGGGGGGTGGGTCTATATGCTGCCGTATGCCGGGAGCGGGTCCCTGTGCCACCGTAAGTGGGGGTTGGGTCTCTATGCTGCCGTAAGCAGGGAGCGGGTCCCTGTGCCACCATAAGTGGGGGTTGGGTCTCTATGCTGCCGTAAGCCGGGAGCGGGTCCCTGTGCCACCGTAAGTGGGGGGTGGATCTCTGTGCTGCCGTAAGCAGGGAGCGGGTCCCTGTGCTCCAATTTTCTCAAGGCAGGGGCCAAGTTCCAGCCCTGCTATAAGTGGAGAGGGCCGGGTTGAGGTGGGTGTAGGAAGTTGGGGGAAGTCCCGGAAGTCCCAGTGCTTCTGTTTTCTGGGGCCAGGGGGTGAGTCCCAATGCCACCATTTTCTCAAACTGGGGGGGTAAGTCCTTGTGCCACCGTTTCCCGTGTAACCTTTAAGAAATGCAAATGGCGGTGAGCAGAGCAGCTGTCTGGAGCTCCTTCTAAATGCCGCCCGGGATGGGATTGGATGACTTTTAAAGGGCCTTTGATATGGTCTAATGTACCACTTCTGCAATTAAGCAAGTTGTTAGGCAGCGTGTGCCACTCACACGGTAATGGGAATGAGCAGAGAAGGGGTGTGCCAGTACTGAGGCCGCTGGCTCCGCCCACCATGTGGCATCGATAGAAGGTGCCAGACAGGGTGCCAGTCCAGCGCGGGGCACACAGACACACACACACAGACACACACACACACACACAGACACACACACAGACACACACACACACACACACAGACACACAGACACACAGACACACACACAGACACACACAGACACACACACAGACACACACAGACACACACACAGACACAAACACACACAGACACAGACACACACAGACACACACACATACACAGTAATACACACACAGACACAATCATATACACACACAGTCATACACACACACACACACACACACACACACACAGTCATACACACACACACACACAGTCATACACGCACACACACACAGTCATATACACACACATACACACACACAGTCAAACACACACACATGGACCAGGCCTCCCCAACCCCATTCTGCCCATTAAGGGAGTATAACTCATAAATAAAACCTAAAACAAAATGCACTCCCTGAATACGGTACAGTGCATCCACATCGGAGCCTGCACACCCCACAGTAAGCTGGTGACCATGAAAGGCTAATGCCTTTAACACACAGGCTGATTTGCTGGGGGAGGGGGAGCTTTGGGGGTTATTTATCAGCATCTCATGTCCACGTCAGAACAACAGAAGCAGGAATTAATCACCTGGCCTCGTCTGTTAAAAAACAGTAGAGTGATAAAAAACAAGCCGGGAAAAATGTGAGCACAGCAGAAAGCGGGTGTCTGAGAAACGTATTAATCACACGCCGCAGAGTCTACGACACCCCTCACCCCCACGCAGGAAATCCGTCCCCCGTCCCGTCTGCAGTGGTGCCTGCCACAATGCTCCCCTCCTGCCCGCACCCTCTTACTCCATGTATGAATAAGCTGTGATCCGGCTCAGTGATGACAGGGGGGATGGAGTGTTCCGCTGATGGGGGGAGACAGAGACGGAGCGCGGGGGGCAGAGGTGGAGCGAAGTGCTAAGGGAGTCCTGCTTAATGACATCCAGGTGTAGCGTGACACCTCCACCCAGCATCCCCTCATTCTCACGTCCCTCTCTCCTTCACAGCATCCTCTGTGTGGGGAGGGCGGAGGGAGGGTGAACCGGGTGGGTTTGCCTCCGGAGTCTGCGCTGTGCCGGCTGCAGCCCGGCCCTCATGGCCTCCACTCTTCCAGACCCCCCCAGACTCCGCTCCAGTTCCTCCTGTACCCGCCTCCATTCGGCCCTCTCGTTGGCTTGCTTTGCCCGTGGCCCCAGGGTCCGGCTGGCGGTTGAGATGCAGAAGCTGAATGTAAATAATTGAATGACTTCCTGGGGCTGCTTATTGATCTATTTCGAAACAGGGAGAGAGTTTGTGGAGCTGCTGCTGTCCTGGGGGCTTCAAGGCGTGTTTTCTCTCTATACTTGCTCTCATTGTTGGTGTGTGTTTTGTTTCTGCGTGCGTGTTGCTCTGTGTGTGTTGCTTTCTGTCTGCGTGCGTGTTGCTCTGTGTGTGTTGCTTTCTGTCTGCGTGCGTATTGCTCTGTGTGTGTTGCTTTCTGTCTGCGTGCGTGTTGCTCTGTGTGTGTTGCTTTCTGTCTGCGTGCGTATTGCTCTGTGTGTGTTGCTTTCTGTCTGCGTGCGTGTTGCTCTGTGAGTGTTGCTTTCTGTCTGCGTGCGTGTTGCTCTGTGTGTGTTGCTTTCTGTCTGCGTGCGTGTTGCTCTGTGTGTGTTGCTTTCTGTCTGCGTGCGTGTTGCTCTGTGAGTGTTGCTTTCTGTCTGCGTGCGTGTTGCTCTGTGTGTGTTGCTTTCTGTCTGCGTGCGTGTTGCTCTGTGTGTGTTGCTTTCTGTCTGCGTGCGTGTTGCTCTGTGTGTGTTGCTTTCTGTCTGCGTGCGTGTTGCTCTGTGTGTGTTGCTTTCTGTCTGCGTGCGTGTTGCTCTGTGTGTGTGTTGCTTTCTGTCTGCGTGCGTGTTGCTCTGTGTGCATGCGGGAGAGTCACACCCGAAAGAAGACAGAGCCCCTTCTGAAGCCACAGTGGCTTATTTCCACTTGCCATGCGGAACATTCCAGAAGGCTAGGCGGAGGCAGCACCAGGTTGCCCAGGTTGGGCTGGTCGTGGTCTGTAGCAGACTGGGTGGTGCTGGGTGGTCCTTTGTGGATGCGGTCCTGTTCTGTGGGGGTTGGGGTGTTTACTGGAGCTTCCTGTCGATTGATATGTTTTATTTGACTTGAGCACCATGTCAGACAGGTGAGCCATAATGTTATCAGAAAAAAAATCTGCTCTCCTTGGCTCTGTGTCCAGCTGGGATTGAATTCACTGACCCCTGACAGAAATACCCCCCCATTATGTCACTTGGACAATACTGTGTCCCAGCACAGGCCCCCTGGCTCCCCCATTAACTCCACCCTGGTCTCGATGAACCTGTCCTGCCTCAGCGCCCCCCCCCCGTCTCCATCAGAGCTGCCCATAATCCGTCATGGACCAAGGTCTGAAAGAGTTTCGCAGCCTGCTAGGTGGGGGCCATCTCCCTGTGTCACATATGGCTCGGCCAGGCGTGAACTCCACGTGTGCGAGGCGTGACCCTCAGCATTCTGCCCACAGGGCACAACCCACAGTGTTATGCCAACGGGAGGCAACCCACAGCGTTATAGCCGCGGAGGCAACCCACAGCGTTACAGTCATGGGGCGCGACCCACAGCGTTACAGCCGCGGAGGGTGACCCACAGCATTACAGTTATGGGGCGCGACCCACAGCGTTACGTCCGCGGGGGGCAACCCACAGCATTTTGGCCGCGGGGGGCGTCCCACAGCGTTACAGTCATGGGCCGTGACCCACTGCGTTACGGCCGCAGAGGGCGACCCACAGCGTTACAGTCATGGGGCGCGACCCACAGCGTTACGGCCATGGAGGGCGTCCCACAGCGTTAGAGTCATGGGGCGCGACCCACAGCGTTACGCCCGCGGAGGGCGTCCCACAGTATTACAACCGCGGGGGGTGACCCACTGCATTATGGTCACAGGGGGGCAACCCACAACATTCCGGTTCCAGGGTGCGACCCACAGAGTTATAGCTGTGTAGCACAACCCATAGCATTTTCCCTGAGGCTGTGATGGCATTCATTAGCATCCGGTCCGATTAAGCGGATGGAGGGGGCCGCATGAGTTGGAACTCCCTGCTGACCTGGAGGCAGCCATCAGCTCTTAAAGCACGCAGCTCCGCCTGGCCCTGTCAGGCCCAGTTATGCAGCTGCAGATAAGCGATCAGGTGTGTCCTTCTGCCAGACTCTATCCCACTAGGTCAGAAGGAAGTGAAATTGCCCCCCCCCCATTCTTTGTTCCTCCTCGGTGTGCCTCTAGCTGCCAAGATCAGCCCCTGGCAGAGTTATGGCCTGTATTATAGCTCGTCACAATGTGTTATGACTTGTGCTGATTTCTCTATAGCACCGGCAGATACTGTGTTTGTCTTGGGTTGCGCCTGTGGGCCGACAGCTGCGTGATGTAACCTGAGAGGCCTGCCCTTGTCATACTCCTCGCTCCCTCTTCTCCTCCGCTCTCACACTTTCCCCCTCCGTTTCCCTGTGCCCATTAAGCACTTCCCCATCACATACCCCATCAATGAGATAAGAGCATTTTTAACGTTTGAGGCAGCATCACCAGGGCTTCAGTTCACGGACAGCTGTGTGTATGTTTTCCCTCGCTGCTGCTGCCTTACAGACTAAAGGTGATCCCCGAAGCTTTTAATATTCCTTAACACGGTAGGACATTCCGGAGGGCGTGGCGCACGCTGATGACATCATGCACATTATGTCCACTGGGATGGAGAACAGGTGCACCACGATGACACGTTTTATGTTTCGTCATATTTAGGCAGGCAGGTGCGCAGCAAAATCACCCCGGTCAGCGGGGGCCCAGGGACCAGCTGGTACAGAAGCGGGCAGCCGAGACGGCCGGACGGCGTGGAGGGATGTGGGCCAACAATCTGATAGGCGCCATCCCGTCTGACGCTTCCTGCTCATCCACGAGTCCCAGGCCAGCGTGGCCATGGGCCAGTCTCTCGCAGAGCAGGCCGCTCCATTGATATGCAAAGCAGAGTCTTATCGAGCCTGCCTCTTTGCTGTTCCTCGTGCTGTACACAGTCTGGGGCAGATCTGTTATCCTGGAGTGGTGTTGCTCAGGGCCAACGGGGGGGTAGGGGGCTGGGGTATCACTGCTTAGCAGCTGCATAGGAAGCTGCATGCTCGCTCTGAGACAGCATGCTGAAAGTGGGCTTTTCATTACCCTACGAGGTCTTTTTTTCCCTCATGTTTACATTAATGACAAGGCAGATTTTGGGACGAAAATTGAGAAGTGAGAATAAGAGGTCAAATTGCACTTTTGCCCCCTTTTCTGGGTGTGTGCCCACGGCTGCCCTCTTCCTGCCCCTGCACTAGGTTTGGCACTGCCCCCAGGGCTCCACATGTGATGGCAGAGCTACACACCCAGCCGCGAGATGAAGACGCAGGCGTGTTCATCAGGGAGGGGCTAAACCTAGCAGGTCGCTATCCGCACTCATACTGTCTGCCTCTTCCTGCTTAATACAATGGCAATTCATCAGCATCCACTCAAACAAGGCCTTGCCTTGAGGACGCCTGTAATTGAGGCTGTTTGTCTTGGATCCGCAGAGATGCTGTGGACTTGGCAGGGAAGTGAGGCTTTAAAAAAGACCGACGAGCCGATTCATTTGCCTCAACGGCTCTTCAGCCATCATTAGAGCGCTATCGTTTCGAGCGCTGTGCTTCGCTCGCATTGCCGGCATCCCGCCGGGCGACGAGTGAGGGGTGCCACATTACAAGAACAACATGGCATTGGGCTGAGCCCCTTTGCCCACATGCCCCCACCCCCCAGCTGTGTAGGAGCTGGCAGCTGGTAGTGAGATTTTGCTCACCATAACTCATACGGGGAAGAGGAAAGGGAATGAGCAAACACATTTCTTGCACGTGATGCCCCCACATTAAACCGGATATTTAAGCTTTTACAAGTTGCAGATATGCAGTTTGCAGAAGGTTTGTCCGACTGGATGACGTCACAGGATCAGAGTCAGCACAGAACCAGAGAGCATGGAATAAATAACCCGTCCGCAAATTCCTGGTCCTTTGGTTTTGTTAAAGTCCTGGCTGCTTCAGTTAAGTAGTAACACATGAGCATTTGCAGTACAAATCAGCAAGGAATTTAGAGGAGCGTTTCATCAAGGCATCCCCACTGCTTCACTGGTGCCTGGGACAGTGTGGGTGAGGAGGAAGGAATTGAGGAGGGTATGAGGGTGGTGGCGCTGCACAGGAGCGGCGTGCTGTCATGTGAAAGGAGCTGCTCAGGCAGTTAATGAGGCGCTGTCTCCGGTGCTCAGGATCAGGAGGCTCAGGACTGGCGCAGGCTCCGGGCTTGGCTCTCCCAGGGTGGAGGCAGCTCCGAGCCTCTGACCCTGATGCGGCAAAGGTGCTCCCACTAGGTGTTCTGACCTTGGCTGGCTGGGCGAAAGCCAGGTGGCAGGAGGGGGACAGGGGAGGGGTGCAGAGAAGCAGATCAGTAAAGTTCTCTTTGCCCCTCCGCCACCTTCAGGCGTATCACGCTGCTGCGCAGCCATGCAGCAGATTAATGACAGCTGTCTTTGTGTGTTAAAGCTGAAGGCCGCCTTCGCGTGCTAAAGCTAAAGGCCGGCCACCTTTGTATGCTAATGCTGAAGGCCGCCTTCGCGTGCTAAAGCTAAAGGCCGGCCACCTTTGTATGCTAATGCTGAAGGCCGCCTTCGCGTGCTAAAGCTAAAGGCCGGCTGCCTTTCTGTGCTAAAGCTGAAGGCCGGCCGCCTTTCTGTGCTAAAGCTGAAGGCCGCCTTCGCGTGCTAAAGCTAAAGGCCGGCCGCCTTTCTGTGCTAAAGCTGAAGGCCACCTTCATGTGCTAAAGCTAAAGGCCGCCTTCATGTGCTGAAGCTGAAGGCTGTCTTTGTGTGCTGAAGCTAAAAGCCGGCCACCTTTGTGTGCTATAGCTGAAGGCCGCCTTCATGTGCTAAAGCTAAAGGCCGGCCGCCTTTCTGTGCTAAAGCTGAAGGCCACCTTCGTGTGCTAATGCTGAAGGCCGGCCGGCTTTGAGTGTTAAAGCTGAAGGCCGCCTTCATGTGCTGAAGCTGAAGGCTGTCTTTGTGTGCTGAAGCTAAAAGCCGGCCACCTTCGTGTGCTGAAGCTGAAGGTCGGCTCCCTTCTTGTGCTAAAGCTGAAAGCCGGCCGCTGGATAAACACCCACCCGTAAGGCCGTTACGGGAGCTGAGAACACCTTTTAATGGCCGCCTCAGCCGAGGCCAACCATTCACCCTGGGCACGACCCCAAGCTGACCCCCGTTTGACCCCCTAGCCCTCCCCGTGGGATGGCTGTTCCTTGAATATGGTGCTGATAGAGGCAAGGCGTGAACGAGACATGGATGGGGGCGATGTGCACATGAGGGTGTCCAGGGAGGAGATGCACCAATAACCCGATTGGCTCAGGGATCAGAGACTCAAGCACTTGCTGGCAGCATCAAGGAGCGGTGGTGGAGGGGGGGGGGGGCGCTGCTGTATCTTTTTTCTTCACTGTAACAGATAAGAATGGGAAAGGGGAGTGCGCAGAAAGAACAAGCAAACCGCAGAAGCATCAGGAGGAGGCATCCCAGCCATGGAGGTGTAAGCCAAACCACCACCCACTTTACAGCACATGTAACAAACAAATATGTTTCCCCAGATTGACTTTACTGCAGCATAGAACAGAATTTCGACTCCATTCCATCAGACTTGCGCAGTGAATGTTCACAGGGCACTGGTGCTCTGTGGGTAAGCATACGGGCTGAATTTTTAGGGAGGGGGTGCCCTTGATCAGTCGGCATAGCCTCCGCTAAAATCTCCAGACAGGAAGTCAGTGTTGGGGAGGGGCTGCGCTCTCCATACGTCGACACCAGCTGCTGGTTTGTGGGGAGTTTCGGGAAGTTCAGGTGCTCAGTTTTGCCATCAGCTCAGACATTCAGTCCTGTCATGTTTATTTTCACTGAAGAAATGCTTAGTTGTTTTTTTCCTGTTTTAGTAAATATAGGCAAATGCCTTTGCTGTTTATTTAGCCAATATTACACTGTGAGATCATTTTTATATGAAGTACCTCTCTCAGCTTCTCTTCTTACATCCCTTGTTTCACTGCTGCTCCCATATCCCCTCTCTCCCCATTAGCATGCCAGTAACTGCCTGGCGGTGATAACCAGTCCTGCCCCTCCCCCTACCCCCCCCCCCCCCCCCCACACACACACACACACACAAACACCCCAAACGTCCTCCGGGCCTCACAGAAATCAGATGGCAAAAGGATGACTAGCTGCTAATGAAATTAGCCCCCTTCTCATAAGCCATAATAAGTCACTTGACTCGATTAAGGATGGTGAGAAGGCAGACAGGGAAAGGGGGTCAGGGGGAGAGCTGGGGGGCTGAGGGGTGGGGGGTACATGCATCTAAAATCACCCTGCGCTGCCAACAGGGGTGTTGATTGTCATTAATATTCGCCCCCCCCCCAGCCCCAGCATCTCCCCATCGCTGTACCATTTTCACCGCCTTTGGCTAAATCTACAAGCTTGCATCCCCCCCCCCCACACCCCAAATCCAGAAGCAAGCTGTTGGTCTCTTCTGGTTATTTATCTGCAACGAGCAGTGAGCCAGTGGGGGCACCCCAGCAATGCGGAGTCATTAAGTGTTGAAGCCCCCCCCCCCCCAACATCTGCCCCCCCCATTAATTTGCCACACGTGGGCCATCACCCCGGGAGATGCCTTCCCCAGGTGGAGAGGTTTGGTGGTGGGTTTTGCGCAGAGCGCTCGCGTGGCGCCCCGGTGACAGACAGCCCTGCGGGGGGTGGGGTGGGCATTGTTGTTCATGCCGAGGTGGCGGGTACCACCCGGCTGCCAGTGCTGCCTGCGCCCGTCCTCATTAATCACGCACTCCACACTCACACCCTGACAGCTTGCAACCTGGCTCCCGCCTGCTCCCCCCCCCACCCCCAGTGCATTCTGGGAAGGCATCGGACCGTTTTTTCACGCAGGGAAGGACGAGACTGGCCTGGCAGCTGCCGGCTGATAGCCGCCCCCCCCCAGCCGAAACCCCTCCCTGTCTGTCTCGTCGTTGGTCCGCTTGTTTTGATGAGCGCGGGCAAAGGTCAGTGTGTTTGGCAGGTCGCTGTGCCAGACGCTGACAGGAGCCGCCGACCCTGACACTGCTGCCACCGCCACCACTTACTGCCCTGGGACATGGGGAGAAGGGGGTCCTGCTGAGCCCCCCCACGTAGACCCCCCTGAATCTGGGTCCAGCTCGGTGCTGTGGGGAAATGCTGCGGTTTCACACATACAGTCCACTGTTTGTGTGTTGCTGCATTGTTTCACCCCCCCTCCCCCCCCACCTCATCGCCCCCCCCAGCTCCAAACTCACTGACCCATTTTTACCAGCCTGTCTCCCATTCAGACAGTCATGTTCTTCTGCTGCTTTCAAAAAATGGGGCAACCTCATGATTGCAACTGGATTGTTGCCCCCCATGAGCCGTCGATGCCCCTGTCAGTGTGTCTGTGATCAGCCCTTCTTCTGTGATCTGCCACTGGGCTTCGTAATGAATGGACTGCAGCACTGATGTCATGCTAATAGCAAAGGTCATAGGGTGATGGGAACAGGAAATGAGGTCATTAGTAGAATTGGTAGAAGGGGTGTGTCCTGTTATGTTGCTGCTCCATCCTGGGACCGGCTCATAAATAGGCTCCTCTTTCTATTTCCTTGTTCTTTACATATTTATCTCAGCATGAACCTCCCCCATCCCTCCTCACCCCCCTCAACCTCCCCCACTTCGTAACCATAGCTGCAGAAGTGGAATCCCCTAATGCTCGACTGATGACTTTCTAATTGGGAGGAGGTGACCTTTGGAGAGGGTCCTGCCCCAGTGACAGGTGGGGGACAGTAGCGTATGGACCTGCTGTGGCTAGGCTGCAGCGGCATCGCGAGGGGCCCCCTGCGGGTGCATGGCGGCCGGCCTGTTCTCAGTGCCCTCGCCCCTCTGTGGGTGAGGAGTGAGTACCCTGTGCATTATGTGTGTGTGTTTATGGGTGAATGTGTTCATATATATATATATATATATATATAGACAGTCGTGTCCTTCTGTTGCTGTCAAAACCTCATGATTGGGAATATTTTTGGATTATTGAGATTTTATACTACTACTACTAATAATAATAATAATTATTATTATTGTTACTATTATTATTAATAGTAGTAGTATTTTGCCCAGAGAAATGAAGGGAGTGTGTGTTGGTGTGTGTTTGCACGTGGGTCTGTATGGATGCCTCAGAGGTCACCTGCACTTTTCCCCTTCATTTTATATCTCTGTTCTCCTCCTGTTTCTCAGCATGTATATGTGCGGCTGTTGTGTGCCTGTTCTCTTCTGTTTATTTCACATTCCTAATGTGTTTGAGCTAAGACTGGCATTTTGCACTGGGTGCCCCCTGCCTTGGGCCCTCTGCTACCTGCAGCAGTATCCAGGGTCCTCGTGACCCCGTACCGGATAAGCAAATAGAGAATGGATGGATGGGACCTGTTTGTGTGTGATGAAGGAGAGTAGGCCCGGCGGCACTCTGATCCGCTTATTTTCACCGGGCATGCAACTGGAACTAATCTCTGCATGTTTACTTGGATGCCAGTAGGTGAGCTAAGCGCTAACACCTCTCGTTATCCCTCTCGCCAGAGAGTGTCTCCGCAGAATAATCCAGAACACCGCTTCAGAAGAATAATGTATTATGTCGTGAAGGAGTACCCAGGATCCTGCCCTTCCTGATGCCCCGTCATGCTATCTGTGAAGCCCCTCTGAAATATCAGGGGAAATTATGAAAGTCGAACACATTCTGCTGTTCCGTTGGCAAATTATCATGATGGCTGCAGAGTCCTGATCGTCTCCATTGCCGTCAAAAGTTTTTTTTATTATTATTCTTTATTTATTATTTGATTACTGATGCTTTTTGTAGTTTTTGTAGGAAGGTGTGGATTATAAACGGAAGGTCTCAGGTGTGTGCATGCATACATGTGCGTGCAGGGGCGGGTGTACATGGGAGCATGTGTGTAGGGGCCTGATTTCACAAGCGCCTGCATTCGCAAAGCAGATGGAAACAAGACGGAACATGGTCTGGTTCGGACTAATGTGAAACGCTCCATGGCAACCAGCGAGGTCCCCTTTGTTTATGTGGGACAAACGCAGTCTCAGGTCGTCTGAGGGGAGCAGTCAGGTGCCAGAGGTAATTAGCAGAGCTGATTGGTTAATTCCCCAGGGCTCGGCGAGAGGGTCTTGATAGGATCACTGTTAAAATCATGTGTAATTCCACATGTGAGACTGTAAACACTGTAAACACTGTAAGCTCCAGAAGGCTAATGAAGAAAACGCCAAACGGACAGGAGATGCCAGTTGATTATTATTGCTGTCGGCCTCCCCGCCCCACTTTTATCTTTTCTGGTGTCCCCCTGCTCTCTAGGTCCCCGCCCCCTGCCCCCCCCACCACCCCAGCCCTGCTCCTGCACCCCTCCACTCTACCCCCAGTACCTGTTAGGTTATGCAGTCACACATGCACCTCAGTTGCAGTGCTAGAAGAAGCAGAAACAGTATAAACAAAGCGAGGGAGCCCCCCCCAGCACACAAATCACGAGTGTCTCCATGGCACTTACATGAGGTAAGCGTTTGTGGGGCCCTTCGTGGGGTGGATGCAGATTGAGGGTCATGGGGTATGTTGTACCGCCGGCAGCCGTGAACAGCTGCATTTCATGGGGATGCCCCTGTGGCTTACGGCAGGATTGCGGGGTGGGGGGGGGGGGGGGGGGCTCTGGGGCTCGGCTCACAGCCGGGTCTCTCCCTTACCGTCAATGCTGGTAACCCCGTAAAGGAACATCCTCCACTGTACCGGGTCCCAGTCAGACATCAGGGGATCCTCACTGTCACTGTGGGAATGGCTGCCTCTCTGGTGTGTGTGACATCACACACTGACTGTCAGTGAGCGCTGGTCTGCAGTGAAAGCTGGTAGTAGAGATCATTTTGTTATAGGAGGTCAAAGCCCCGCCCTTTTTCTTTCTGACCAATGAGGGTTGGTGTTTTTGTTTGTGGGCTTGTTTCCTCTGCACTCTGGAAGCTCTGGTTTGTCTAAATGTGTCTATGTGCCCTGTTCATTGTGAGGATTTGTGCTGGGGGTTAAATGTTCCTCCCACACATGTATGGCAGATTGTAGGAGTCACAGAAGTTCAGTCCTTTTCTGATTTTTGTGTCAAAGACATGTCACTGCAAACACAAATGCATCCAGTACTTAAACGCCTTAGCACCAGGACCCCAGCCTATCCACCATCCGTGGTCATGTGACCGTGGCTGAGAGGCGGGCGAAGCGAGAACCCCCGCAGGGGGGCCCAGCCTGGCACAGGCGCTGGCACTAACAGGCATGGAGCGGGCTGCAGCTTCACCACGTCTGTTTCGTCTCTCTGCGTGAAGAGCGAGTGTGCCGGAGCGTGAGCTTACTGCATGCGAATGGGCAGACGGTTCAACGGAGATGCGACTGCACATGCGTGCTGGCTCGCGCGCGCCTTTCCGCCTGCCGCATCGCGGATATTTACCTGGCGCCACGCCGCGCTCCCATTAATCACCCAAATTGGATTTAAGCGCTGAAACAAAGGAGTACAGCGTCACAGGGAGGTTAAGCGGGAGTCCCGGGGGGCTACAAATCTCCTCCCCTCTACGTCCCATTGTTCGGGAGCCATGAAACCCGACTCTGGATCCAGGACTCTGATCGCTGGTAATCGAGGCCCAAAGGATCCAATTAGAGCAGAACAGCCCTTTTTCCCCCACTTTTATTTACAATTTTCCGCTGTTTTCCGGCTCGTAGCTGCGGCTGCTGATGCTTTATTCCCACAGTCCCTAAGCAGGCGGTCTAGCCCACTGCATCTGAACCCCCACCCCCGTTAACTTCCCAAAGTATGGTGCTGCTGCATTTGGGAGCCTTGGTCTAAGTTTCGGTGGGGGGGCAGGCTTGGCCTTGATCATGCACATGTGTCTCAGAGCACTCCAGGGCTGGTGTCCATAAGCAGCAGGGGGGCGGAGGCTCACTGTTGAGGAGGAATTTCCATGCGGTGCTCTGTCGATGGGGAGCCATAGAGGCCATGTTTGAAGATGCTCATCATTAAAGGGAATGGCTTGTATCTGGTAGGATGAAGCTCACCCAAGCCTCCTAGCTGCTGTGACTGGATGCTTCCTGAATGCACAAAAAGCCTCCTCATTCCACAGAGACACCCCAGTCCCCTATCGCACGGGCAGCAGCTCATCAGGCTCTTGTTGGGGTCGTCAATTAGCCAGTTAGCCAATCATGCACCCATTTAATTACATCCTGATTAATGCATATTGCCCTGCCTTCCATTGTTTTATGTTCTGCTGAAGAAATAATTAAACGGGGTCCTGCTCACTGAAAACAGCGGTACACTAGCTGTCAGATCATCCCCTGCTAATCGAGGGGGGCCGGATCAAGGAGCGGACGCATCTCTGCCGGTCGGGTCATGGGACATGGGGAACCCGGCAGGGTGGGCATGACACCTCAAAATTTACCAGAACAGACAGTAGAACAGATTGTTTTAAATAGCGTGCTGGGCTTTCTTGTTAAATAATGGTTGAATTATTAAATTATCGTGTTGTGAATCGTGCATGGCGACGTACTACAGCAATTAGATGCTGCTTAGCGTCACTGGCGAGCAGCAACAGAGTATCGAAGCAGCCCTGCTGCCAGATCCTGGGACCGGTGCCCAGCTAACTCAGACATGTGACCCGACACTGCCGAGCGGCACCGGTCCAGCCGCATGGCGCTGCGCCTGCATCGTCTGCGAGGAGCCCAGCAGGAGCGCCGGATGGAGGGATGAGCGGGAGTAAGGGGGAGAAGGGAGCCGCCTTTGTTTTAGGGAGAACCAGAGAGCGTGCTTAGGGATGGAGGGGTTTGTTTGGGGTGAAGGGGGCGCAGGGCGGGGGGCAGACAGACACAGGGAATCATCCAGATTCGTATCTGACTAAAAAGTCAATTAGAGATTCATTAAAATAGCAAAATGAGTTTTTATAGATTTAATAAGTGACCCGCGTGCGGAGGCAGAGGGCAGGCGTGGCGAGATGAGGCCGCCGTCCGTAGGGAGCCTCTGCTGACTCCGGCAGCCTAATGGCTTCTGTTTGGGCCTGATAATGTGTGCTAATGAGCTAATCCAGGACTGAAAGGGCTCCCCAACCAAACTACACACACACACATGTGCACGCTGCAGGTCGCACAAAAGAGCCAGCCCAACCCTAACCCCCCCTCCCCCCAGGAGCAACTTCCACAAGCACTGGGGAGCTGTAAAGCTAATACACATCGGGGTCACAGCCTTTAGCACAGGTGAGCCGTCAGCTTCAGGCTCTCCAAGGCCTTCGGGTCTCCATGACAAACGGCAGCCATCGACAAGCCGTCCTGCATGGGCCTTGGGCTCCATGACTTGCACTGTCACTACAGAACTGATGGCAGACTCTCATCACAGAAACCGTTTACCATTTTTGGGGGCACAGGTATGGTGGGTGGATGTAGCCTCCGGGGGGGAGGGGGGGGGGGCAGCTGCTCAGGCTCATCGTGATGCCCACGTGCTGTCACTTTTAGCCAACCCCGCTGAAAGCATGTATGTGGGAGGAGCATTCTTCAGGGGGAGGGGCCTTTGCATAGGCCCAGCCCCAGTTAAAGCATGTGTGTGTGTTTGTGTGTGTGTGTGTGTGTGTGTGTGTGTGTTGGGTGGACCCTGGCTTCAGGGGGTGCTTCTTTGGGGGTGGTAATAAGGGCCTGTGCACATGACATCCACAAGGTATTGAATAGCTGTATGATAGATGAGAGCTGTTTGGGGATCAATTAAACAATAAGGAATGAATTCTGTTAGCGACAAGCTCATTAGGGGTGCTGCGGAGGGCAGAGGAGGCGTGAATGAAATTCCCCTTCTCCTCTCGACACCCGGAGAAAAATGCAGAAAGATAATAAATAAGAGTAGCCCTGGAAGGAGGCCGGCCTCGTCTGCACTGCTGCAGGCGGAGTTTCCTTCCTGCCACTGAACGTTTATTACGTTCACATGGTCTTTTAATGAAATGCCGCTTTTTAATGATCCCCATTTATTTTGGTGTACGCGGAGGATAAGTAAATCACAGCAAGCAGCAGCCGGAGAAACGAACACGTTCAGCCAAAGACATCGAGCTCAGAATGTTTACTGGCTTTACTGGGGCGCTTATCTGTGCTTGGGCTGGGATGCTGAAAGATCCCCATCACATGCAGAGCGCCCAGTTAACCAAGAATCAGGCAGAAGCCCATGAGTGACATTCTCCTTCCGCCATGCACATGTACATATGTACATATCTGATCTTTGTGAAGCCCCCACTGCACATTCCACAGGCCTCCTTAAATGTGTTAAACTTGCAATTTACAAATATTTTGCTTGTATCTCATTCCTTCTGTCTAAGTCCCTGGTACATGCATATGTCAGCAGATTTACCCAACATATTTATTTTGTGATCAAATTTTTACTGAACAATCGAACAAGAACATGAACAATCATTAGCAGAGAATATAACAAACACCCCCCAACGTTTGCCTCCCCCCACTGTATCCTGAGACAGCACCCAAAAAAAGAGAAAAAGAAAATTTTGTCAGCAGATGAGGTCACCAGTACACCCAGTACACCCAGTACACCCAGCCCAGCATATATTGGCCCAAATGGTTTGGTTTATAATCTGCTCTGTCTCTAAGCAGTTCTTGGCGCCCACCACTGTGGCCCCTAGTCTCCTGCCCCCCCCCCCCCCCCCCCCCCCCCGCCGCCTTGTGCTACAGCCACCAATCAGACAGCGTCTCTGTGCTCCCTAGCAGAGCCTGACACCAGCTTAGGCGGCTCTGCACAGGTAAACAAACTAATTAGGGTAGCGGCTCAGACTGAAGGGTCGGCAGCGAGCAAGGGGGTTTGGGGGGGGCTGGCAGATGTGACGGCAGCTGTGGCGTGGCACGCCGGCCTTGGCAGGCCTGTCCCTCTCCTCCGTCTGCCATGCTGATAAATAGACGCGTCGCCTTCGTTCGATTGCTGGCGCCCACAGCAGCCGGCCGTTATTCCTCCTATTATCAAACACAGTTCCGTTCCAGCGTGCAATTAGTGCGTAGCTCCTCCTATTAGCAAGCACATGCTAATGCGGCCCCCCGGGCCCCCGCTGTGCCGAGTCGCGTGCACAAAGCGGGTGCCGTAAGCGTTGGTGGCAGCCTGGGTGAGGGGAAGCTGTCTGCCTGCTTCCTGGGCCCAGACTCTCAAGCTTTCTCACAGCCCCCCCCCCCATCAACACCCCCATAGGGAACCCTGAGGGCTGAGGGTACAGAAGGACAAACAGGCCCAGTGCCATCCCCCACCCTGTCTCTCGCCTCCTCCCCTCCCCGCCTGAGGCAGAGCTTGGTATTGGGCCCTCTGCTGCCATAGGAGGCATCTGCCCCGTCTGCGGACACGGGTTCGGGGAGCCCATGAAATGCACGACCAGAAGCAGTCCACCGAGTGGTTTGGCAGCGGCCCAGAGGAAGGTGACGCCCTACAGCAGGTTCTTACACAGGTATTCAGGCACAGTGACAGTCCCTGGTTAGCGACTTTGCACTGTTATCGTTTCTCTCATTAATGCCACATACCGTGTTTACCTGAAGTTTACTGCCTGGCCAGGAAAGGTCCCTCATGGCTCCCTCTCACGTTCCCACATCTGCTCGCCAAACGTGCGAGTCTCCGGCTTTCCCGTTTGCCGTACTTTATGATGCACTCCGTAAACAGATTGCTGTCTCCATTAAGCTGTGAAACTGTCACAGTGCTGACAGGTTTGGCACTGGGCACATGTTCTGCAAGACTGTAGAAGTATTAAGTTACAGGCCTGTAATTACAGCTCCCCATATCACCATCCAGCTTTTCTCCTTCCCTCCCTCTCTTTATATTTCGCTCCCCCACTCTTACTCCCGCTCTTCACAGCTTCAGGTATCGGCTCTCTGACTACGTGAGGTGTGCAGAAGAGTTGTATTTGGATAGGATGGGGCGCCCCCAAGTAGCACGGGCTCCTGAACCCCCACCGTTACAGGCAGGGCCCATCCGCACGTGAGCAGTGTTTCTATGGGCACAGATAGTACACTTTTTTGGATTAAGGGGAAATAAAATTATGACAGCAGGTGGGGGTAAAGCAAAGGAAATCCCATGATCCTCCTCTTCTGTAGGCTGCCACTGGTGAGAAAAGGGGCAAAATAACAAGAGAAAACTGCAGCATGGAGTCAGAGGCACTATGTTACATTATGTCACATTATGTTACATTAGCGGCCATTACGGCTCTAGTGGCTCTGCCTACCCCACCAAACCCCCGACCCCCCACTTCACGGGAATTATGGGAACGAAGAGAGCAACGGACATAACCCTTAAAGGCCAGGGTGCTTTGTCACTCGTATACTGCTCCTGCCCGGATGTGACTGAGCGACTCACAGATGTGTGCAGACACACACACACACAGACACACAGACACACACACACACACAGACACACACACAGACACCACACACACACAGACACACACACACACACACACACACACAGACACACACACACACACACACACACACACACAGACACACAGACACACACACAGACACGCACACTGCTTCATTCCCCCTTCCCGGGAGAAAACGGGCCCCATGTTTGGTAGAGAGTGTGTGTGTGTGTGTGTGTGTGTGTGTGTGTGTGTGGGGGGGGGGGGTTACAGTGTATAACAGCATTTTCCCATTTATCAAGTCATGGTGAAGGCCATTTAACATAATTGATCGTAATTAATCATTATTCATTTTTTTTTTCCTTAATTTGTATGCGCTCACACTCCACCCCCCCTCTTGTCCCATTGCGCTGAAGGGGGCGGGGGGGCGGGGGGGGGGGGTGGAGGGGCACGCATACTATCTTGCTGTCTTTATATTCTCTCGGAGCATCTTCCCTCAGTGCAAGCCACTTTTCAGCCAGATCAAAGCATAAAAAGCAAAAAATGGAATCCTCTCCCGATTCCTGGCACCCGGAGGGCCTCGGGTGGATCAGAGTCCAGAGCCACAGTGATTGAAACGATAACTCTGCTGTGGGCCCATAGTTACTCTCAGCAAGCCTTGGCGGCAGCACCCTGCGTTGAAGTGACCCTGTAGGCTGACACCGGTACTGCACCATGTCGCCGAATGAACAGGACACTCTGTCTACAGCAGGGAGCGGCCGGCTAGCCAGTGACAGCAGTGGCCAGCTGAGGGGAAAAGACTGTGCAATTTCGCTGTGAATAAAATTATAATTTAACTACTCTGGGCGAAGATGTATCTTTCCGCTAAACTGCCTTAAATTGATTTTTCTCAGATGCTCACAGCTAAATGCGATTCATAAAACAGACGATCAGAGGAAGAAAAAACAGCTATGAAAACAAGCGATAAATATAATGGCCCTTGTGTGAATTGGACGTTTCATCTGCATCACGCTCTTTCAGACTGACGGTTGCTGAGATGTTCTTGTCTGAGTATAAGTGAAGCTCCTGCTGCGGAGGCCTGTGCTGTCTTTCTGATTTCGGGACATATTAGTTATGCCTTTATCATGCTGCCCTCATCGCAGGTCAGTGGCTCTGAACCTTGCCCCCCCCCATAAGCCGTAAAAGTGTGCAGTTTGTGGGGGCCGCTGTCCTCTCCTTAGTGTGTGGCTGTGACAGGCCAACAACCCCCCCCCCCTCGCCTCACCCCCTGCCTCCTGCTTTATAGCACTTGCCACAGGCTCTATTCTCACCCTGAACTAGACAAGCAATTATGCAAAGCTGATGGATATAAGCAACATATCATTTAAAGAAGAGCTGGCTAAGAAAAATGAAGCATACACATCCCTGCTGGATTTCTTAAGTCACACGCATATATATGGATTAGGGGGACTGTGACCCCTGTGCCGAAGCTGCTCAATGACCCCACTGACAGTTGTAACCCCTCCTCCCCCCCAAAAAAAATCCTATTTACTGGCCTTCATTACAGTAAAAAGGCCCCCTGCCGCAGTAAATTGCAGCTGTCACCTGAATCATCGCTATCGCTGTGCTGTCAAAGCCCCCGGCCCATCCTTATTTTCCCGTTCCCTTCGGCTCCCTCGCAATTTGTTTTCCGTGAAGCGCCAGTGGCAAAGCGTCCCCACTGTTATTTCCAAGAAAGCAAGAGAGAAAGATGACAATGGAGCAAGAAAAAATGTTCATTTCCTCCTCACAGATAAGTAGCTTCCTATTAAATGGGAAGTCTGTATGTAAGTGTCATTACAGAACTTGTCACAAGTGAATGGTTAAGTGGCTCCACAAATAGGCTGTTGAAAGGGTTACTGTGAGGTGATAACCCCCCCCCCCCCCTCCCCAATGTACAGTGGAATTGGCCAGTCTGGGGGTAAGCTAGTGTTTCCAGGTGGTGGTGTGGTGCTACAAAGAATAGCCCTGATATAATGCTGATCAGTTGCAAGTGGGGGGGGGGGGGCAGCAATGATGCAGAACTGCTGGGCAGGCTGTATTTTGGGGCTCCCAATAGGCCCACGTGATGGCCCCCCTTCCCTAATGCTCTCCCCATCCCCCAACCCCCCAGGCCTCTGAACATGCTGCAATGAGACCTACAGGTTCTCATTAAAAAACCAACATCCATTAATGTTGGATGAGAGTGGGAGTGCGGGGGAGGGAGGAGAGTGTTTGGGGGGTGGGGGGGGGGGGGTGCTGCTTTCCGGCAGGCGTAGCAGCAGGGGTCTGAGGAGTGAGGTCTAAGGAGCGGGAGCCTGAGAAAAGGGGGTCTGAGGAGTGAGGTCTAAGGAGCGGGAGCCTGAGAAAAGGGGGTCTGAGGAGTGAGGTCTAAGGAGCGGGAGCCTGAGAAAAGGGGGTCTGAGGAGTGAGGTCTAAGGAGCGGGAGCCTGAGAAAAGGGGGTCTGAGCAGTGAGGTCTAAGGAGCGGGAGCCTGAGAAAAGGGGGTCTGAGGAGTGAGGTCTAAGGAGCGGGAGCCTGAGAAAAGGGGGTCTGAGGAGTAAAGTCCAGAGAAACAGGAACCTGAGGAGCTAGGGTCTGAGGAGCGGGAGCTCAAGGTGCGGGGGCCTGAGGAGTGGGGACCTGAGGAGTGAGGAGCTGAGGAGCGGGGGCCTGAGGAGCGGGGGCCTGAGGAGTGGGGGCCTGAGGAGCACAGCCTGAGGAGTGGGGGCCTGAGCAGCACAGCCTTAGGAGCGGGGGACTGAGGAACACAGCCTGAGGAGTGGGGGCCTGAGGAGCACAGCCTGAGGAGTGGGGGGCTGAGGAGCGGGGGCCTGAGGAGTGGGGGCCTGAGGAGCACAGCCTGAGGAGTGGGGGCCTGAGCAGCACAGCCTTAGGAGCGGGGGACTGAGGAACACAGCCTGAGGAGTGGGGGCCTGAGGAGCACAGCCTGAGGAGTGGGGGGCTGAGGAGCGGGGGCCTGAGGAGTGGGGGCCTGAGGAGTGGGGGCCTGAGGAGCACAGCCTGAGGAGCACAGCCTGAGGAGTGGGGGCCTGAGCAGCACAGCCTGAGGAGTGGGGGCCTGAGGAGCACAGCCTGAGGAGTGGGGGCCTGAGGAGCACAGTTGACTGCCAGATATTGTGTATTTCAGCAAACATGTGCTTAGGACCCTGGTCCTCACACTCTACCTCTGCCTCGCTCTGCCACCAGGTTTTTTACATTTGGGAGTAAACACTCAGTGATTGGTCGATTGGTTGTCGAGGTAATTCAGGATTTATTGTAGTGGCCCTCTCCCTCTGGACAATCGGATCTGGTCAACACGTCCTAGTGGGTCGCACCCTTTTCCTAACTGACTGACCCCTCAATTCCAATTCCAATTTCCCCAAATCAAGTTGACAGTTCAGTCATGAAAATCAATTCCGTCAGCTGGGTATTGACCCCGCGTCTGTCACGGAGTCCATTATACACAGATTCACAGAAGTTCAGGAGTGCGTGAGCAAGTGTGTGTGTGACTGGGACTTTATGAAGGCATATCTCAGTCGACAGTGTGATTATCTTGTTTTGTGTTTGTTTCCAGTTTGCATGTAAACAGAATATGTATGGCATCCCCATGCTGAGTCATATCTGAATACCTTCCATCATCAGCTGCAGCGGAGTCTGTGATTATAGAAAACACTAGAAATTAGTGTGTCTGTCTGCGTGAAAACCTGCCGTCGTGTGTAGTCAGTTTATTGACCGAAAGGCGCCTAAAATTCAGCAGGTGTGTGTAACTCCCAGCTTATTGGCTGAAAGGCGCCTAAGATTCAGCAGGTGTGTGTAACTCTCAGCTTATTGGCTGACAGGCGCCTAAGATTCAGCAGGCGTGTGTAACTCTCAGCTTATTGGCTGAAAGGCGCCTAAGATTCAGCAGGTGTGTGTAACTCTCAGCTTATTGGCTGACAGGCGCCTAAGATTCAGCAGGCGTGTGTAACTCTCAGCTTATTGGCTGAAAGGCGCCTAAGATTCAGCAGGTGTGTGTAACTCTCAGCTTATTGGCTGACAGGCGCCTAAGATTCAGCAGGTGTGTGTAACTCTCAGCTTATTGGCTGACAGGCGCCTAAGATTCAGCAGGTGTGTGTAACTCTCAGCTTATTGGCTGAAAGGCGCCTAAGATTCCTGTCTTCCAGCATCACACTGCAAAAGGACCCCATATTATGTGGGGCAGGAGGGTTGGGCTCATTCCCAGTTTGGGATGATCAGTCACTGGCCTCCAGCACCATCAGAAGACAGACCGGGACACTGGAGGACCAAGGAATGTGTACATTCCTTTTATTACTTTAAGAGCCGGGTTGCTGATCCACCACTAGGAGAACCCAAGAACATCCATCCATCCATTTTCCAAACCGCTTATCCTACTGGGTCGCGGGGGGTCCGGAGCCTATCCCAGAAGCAATGGGCACGAGGCAGGGAACAACCCAGGATGGGGGGCCAGCCCATCGCAGGGCACACTCACACACCATTCACTCTCACATGCATTCCTACGGGCAATTTAGTAACTACAATTAACCTCAGTATGTTTTTGGACTGTGGGAGGAAACCGGGTACCCGGAGGAAACCCCACGACGACATGGGGAGAACATGCAAACTCAAGAACATCAGCGGCAAAAGTAATTTTTCATGTTCTGCCACATTTCTGTCACGTCTGCACACACGTGCACATGCAATTACATGCATGTAACAGATTTATTACCTTGTAAGTAGTCTGTAGGGTTTGCAAACTACCCCAATGTTTTTGATGTAGCTAATTTGAGGATTATAATGGAATTACATAGATTTTCCAAAGGATTTCTTGTGTGAGTATGAGTCTGAAAGCATGAGTGTCAGGCCAGATGTATGACAGCTGGCAACCCTGCCCATGACTGTGTTCTGTGTTCTGCATATAAGTACAGCTGTGAAAATTCAGCAGCACTTCCCTTCTCTGGCACTACAGTCCTTACCCCCCCCTTTGATGAAAGGTCAAGGTTGCATTTGCTTGCATCCAGTGCAGACTGAAGCCTCTGGTGAGATCCCAGCGCATGGCATCAGCAGCCGTTTTGTGGCTGTGTGTGGCGAAGAAACTCCCGGTGTTTTTTAGGCTGGGTTGTGCTGTGCTGGGGGGGGAGCGGGGTCAGGACCTATTTCTCAGGGTCTAGTTGGGCTTAGCAAGGCTGTTTTGGCGGGGGGTGAGGGGCACAGGGCAGTCCTGGTGAGGTAGTCTGAGGCTGTGAAAGGGGAGGGGGGGGTCCTGATTTACAGATGCTCATTTTCCTGGAGAGTGGGAACGCTGTAGAGCGTTGCTATACGTGGGTCAGCAGGCAGCTTTCAGTCTGAGATTACACCAGCACCTAATTAGGACACCATGGCTTCTGAGAGCACTCCCCTTCCCAGAATCCCCTGGTGCAGCACTCAGTGTGTCAGAGAGGGGTCCTTCCCAGCCCCACACTGGCTTTGTGTGTGAGGCAGTCTGTCTCCCAGTGTCATTGTTCAGAGGAGCAAGAAAACGGAATGAATGCGTGTATCGCGCTGGACAGCAGGCGGGCCGTGTCCGTGGGCAGGGCATTCCCTGCCTCCCTCCACCCCATATGTATCGCATAAAGGGTCTAACCCCCCCCCCCCTCCCCCCGACATACGTGGCCTGTGTCCCATGTGTAGTACTGAGACGTTATTGTTCTTCATGACGCAGCAGTAGGCCGGATTAGTCCTAATTACGGCAAGGCTTTGTGGGTTCCCTGTTCCCATTGGCTCGCTAGGTCGTCGTCTGCGCTGCCCTTTTGGATATATGTAGATAAGAGCCCCCCTCCCCAAACAGATTCTACATATTTCTCGCTTATTTGTATATCTTGTGGATTCATTCATACCCTGCGCAGT
This sequence comes from Brienomyrus brachyistius, assembly GCF_023856365.1. NCBI lineage: Eukaryota > Metazoa > Chordata > Actinopteri > Osteoglossiformes > Mormyridae > Brienomyrus > Brienomyrus brachyistius. Next base: position 16,365,631 of record NC_064549.1, read on the forward strand.
ATTTATCTTCAAATTCAAATGTGAGGCTGTGAGTTATGCTGCCAGGTAGTGGTGGGGGTGGGGGGCAGGGGGTGGTGTAATGCACAGAGAGCTGCTTTGGGCCCCTGTTTTAGACAATTTGGCCCCTCCCGCACTGACTACCAAAAGAGATCCCTGTTATCTTATGTATTCAGATCAAACCCTCTGTGGCCAGAGAGCTAATCTCCATATATACTCCCTGCAAGCCAGCAGAGAGAGAAGCACCTAATAACCCCACGCAGGGGTATCAAAGCCAGCGCAAGAAAAGCGGTCCCTGTGCCCCCCCCCCAAAGCCCCCCCCCCCCCCGCTGGCATGGCCTGATGGTCCGCAGCTGTGTACACCATATACCTGTGAGCCTATCGTTTGCCAGACAGCAATCGACACACTTTGATTCTACCCCCCCCCCCCCAATTATGTACATTATACTATAGCGAATGTGCTGATGTACTGCAGAGCTAAGAGAGGCAGTGACATCATGACAGCTGTCTATTGCCGCTGTGATTTGGATTAGCAGAGTTATTAAGTTCCTGTGATAAGGGCCTGAGCAGCAGACTGTGCTTATGCCACAGTTTGGGAGCCGGCGGGGGGGGGGGCGTCCCACCCCTGCACCAGCGTGCTGAGCTCAGCATCCGATGGCCATATTAGCCGAGGGGGGAAAGCGGCAAAAATTGCTTATAGATTTATTTCAGCAGAAACTGGAATTGGTTGCACTCCCCCCACCCCGTGCTGAGCTCCTGTGGTCACATGTCCTCAACAGCGACCAACACAAAGGCATGCAAACCCATGGTCTGGGTAACAGGGCACCCGCCATCACACACAGAGGTACACACACTTCATTATAACCTTCTACATAGTGACTTAACAAAAGCACCTCAGCCAGTATCTTATGAATCCCAGAGTGTGATGTAACGGGAGCTTGGAAACTGATTTGTAGATCATGTTTTTGGCTGGATGCAGATTGGGTGGATATTCCAGATGGTGATTGGCCAGATGGGAAGAGAGTTTGGTGGACTGGTCTGCTCTTCTTGAGCTCTGTGTTCCCTGCAGGGAAATATGGAATGAAAGAGCAGGGGTTAATTTAACATGCTTAAATAAAATCGAGTTAAAAATTAGGATTGATATGTTACCGAAGTTAAAATAACATGGCTAACAGTTTATCCTTTCGACTTTTACTTTGTTTCTGGGCAAGAAAGACAATGTGCTTAAGAGGCAGAATGTGTGCATGAGAATGCATGACTGGTGTTTGTATGCCAAATTAAAGGTGAGAGAGAGGGCTGATAAGGCAAGAGGAAACAGAGGGGTGGGGCAGGAAGTGAGGCGAGGTGGAGGCGGGGTCACGGGGTACCTTGATCCTCCACTCACTGGTCAGGGCCCATTTAAGACACTGCAAGGATGTTTTAATTGCACTTACTTGACCGGCTAAAGCGGAACTGCTAGTGAAATATTCGTCTTTGTTTACCTAATTAAGCATTTATGGCAACTAATAGCCCGTGCAGGAGCCGGGAATGAGTTTTCCTGCAGATCATTTCTTTGCTTTCCTGCCTCTGTTTACAAGCGAAGGGGCCCAGACGTTCGGAGGACTGGCCTTCCATGTTTTTCCGTCTGACCGGAAAGAGATCCATTTGCTGCCAGGAATGTATAAATAGGTATATTACTTTCTGTTCATCTGGCATGGGCGACTCTAAGCGTAAGCCTATGCTCATGCCAAGGCAATTTATGTCTGGCTGCGATGTACAGTAAAACACGCAAAGTGTTTGACATATTTAAAAGTCTTACAGAAATGAAAACAAGGACAATTGAATTGTCTAATTTAAAATAATCCAAATGGTTTTGTTCTTCTAGGGAGTTTATCCTTGCCACTGTCACCTCTGGCTTACTCACTGGGGGCTTTGGGTGGGGATGCTGTAAAGCGCTTCGAGACAATGTAGTGTTGTAAAAATGTGCTATACAAATAAAATAGAATTGAATTGAATTCACATCAGCCAATGATTGGCAGCTACAGACAAAAGGCCAATAGGATCTGCATTCGATCCTGGCTCAGTTTCGGCTGTATAACTGAGGTTTTCTGTCTTACAGGATCAAGGTTCCGCTCAGAAACGCAGCCGTTCGGCTCTCTGGCTCACAGCTGCCCCCCCCAATTACCTGCACAAATTCCTGGTCATGCAACCTTGCTGCTGGGTGACGGCGCGCCCTCCATGCGTAGCCTGCCAGAAAGCCGGGCCGGGCGCGTTCCTTCAGCTCTCTGTCATTGTTTTCCATGCAAATAAATAAACAGGCTGTAAGCAGTGGCAGCACAAACCCCATTAATGCCACACTTTAGCGGTGATAAAAGCACTATCTGCAATATAAAGTGCTACCAGACACACTTAATTAATCTTAATTGTTCCAAAACAAGCCAGCTCGGTGGAAAGTGTGTTAATTTTTTCTAGCTGACCCCCCCCCTCCAAATAAAACCTGCACATACAGATTTTCCTCCCTCCCCCTTCGCCGTGATGAAATGTGTTCCTCGCCGCTCTCTTCCTTATCCCCTCCGTCCTGGAGGCTGAGCGGAGAGTCTGCCAGGAGCCCCCAGTCGCTGGGGGGAGGCTATTTACTGCCCGCTGAGTAATGGCTGCCACCCCGTCCTTATCGGCAGTCCACACACCTGCACTCTTCTGAGCGTCACACTCTTAATTGCTCCTCTGCCCCCCCCACCCGCTGGCCAATCCCACCGCTCTCTGATATCTGCTTACGTTCCACATTCCTGGATCGACGCCCGTGTCCATTAGAGGCGTTGAGGATTAATGGCTCCTGTGCAGGGTGCAGCATGAGCACCTTATATAAGGCTCACATCTGCCCAGCTGCTCTTCCTGGGGGGGGGCAGCTCTCTCTCCTTTCTGCCCCCTTTCCTTGCCCTGGGGAGGGGGGACAGCTCTCTCTCCTTTCTGCCCCCTTTCCTTGCCCTAGGGAGGGGGGACAGCTCTCTCTCCTTTCTGCCCCCTTTCCTTGCCCTAGGGAGGGGGGACAGCTCTCTCTCCTTTCTGCCCCCTTTCCTTGCCCTAGGGAGGGGGGACAGCTCTCTCTCCTTTCTGCCCCCTTTCCTTGCCCTGGGGAGGGGGGACAGCTCTCTCTCTTCTCTGCCCCCTTTCACCTTTAATTTTGATTTGCCTTGATCCTTTACTGATTCCTATTATTCCTGGTATATTTACCCAACTACCGCTTTAATATGGGGCATCTTACAGATTTGTGAAGCCTGGGTTTTTAATAGGGTGGCTTTTACCAAAATGTCAGTTGGGGAATTATAACTGCTTTAAATCTGCTCCCTTCAGCCACCACGCCATCTGCTGCCCATCACCAGTTTGTCAGGGGCTCTCCTCTGCTGCCTGTCCCTGAGGAACACTCTGGCGAGGCTACTGGGACCCCTGCCGGAAGACCCCCAAGATGTATAATTCCTCAAAGTCTTCTTCCCCTAACAGGCCTTAATGGCTCTGTTTCTCTGTCAGCGGGGTGTGAAGAGGCTGGGGCGGGAGGTGGGGGGGGGGGGGGGGCTCTGAGGGAGCTGCATATGGCCCCCTTTTAGACGACAGGCCCTCAGCTCCGTGGTACGGGGGAGCATTAGTCCTATGTTGTGGGGCTCTCTGTCCCCCACCCAGTGCCTAGCAATGCCCCCTCGCCGGTCCCCATCCAGGCAGCAGCCGCACTGTCCAGCGATGTGGGGCAGAGAGCTGCCAAGTGCCCCACACGTCTGTCTGTGATGAATGTCCAGGAACCTGTGGTGTGACGCCGAATTTTTCATCATTAATCCAGGCTATTATGAACCTGCTCCTCGTCATTGATCCCCCCCAACCCCCACTGCCACCACAGCTGACGCAGCCCCTCTGGGGGACTGAGGATGCTGGCGGGAAAAGGGGGGGGGGGGGCTGAGACTCTGAGATGGAAGGCAGCTGGGGAGCAGGGAGCCAGCACCTTGCCTGGGCTACAGGTGGTGCCCTTCACTCTTGCACTCATATTTGGCTGTCAGGGCTATCCTGAACCTCATCCTGAACCTCATCCTGAACCTCATCCTGAACCTCATCCTGAACCTCACCCTGAACCTCACCCTGAACCTCACCCTGAACCTCATCCTGAACCTCACCCTGAACCTCATCCTGAACCTCATCCTGAACCTCATCCTGAACCTCATCCTGAACCTCACCCTGAACCTCATCCTGAACCTCATCCTGAACCTCACCCTGAACCTCATCCTGAACCTCATCCTGAACCTCATCCTGAACCTCATCCTGAACCTCACCCTGAACCTCAGCCCAAATCCTCAGCCTGATCCAGCTTGCTGTGCCACAGGCCCACACAGCCTGCTTCTACTGCTTCCAAGTGCAGTAAAACAACCCCCCCCACCCCCCTTGTGGTTCTGCGCCTAAGCCCCACTCTCCCCTCCCCCAACGCACCACTTTTGTCTTAATTCTATTCCTCAGTTTCCCTCGATTTGTTCCCCCCCCATGTCCCCCACCTCGCCGGGGCTGCCGATTGGCCAGTCGCGCACTCCGGGTGTTCTGGGTATCCTGGCGAATGAGCATGGTCTAATACTTTATATCTCACTGGGGAGTCAGGGGGGGCCAGGAATCCCCCTCCCCTTACAAATGATATTATATAGAGGAAAGGCGAGTCCTCCAGCTGTGAAATTACTGATCACTGAGGCCTTTATTCTCTGCACTCGCAGGGGCCCCAGGAGTGATGAGGGTGGCTGGGCGGGGCAGTATGGGTGAGAGGCCGTGTCCCTGGGCCCCAAACCCCACCCCAGACCAATCGGCTGTGGCTGATTACACCCGCGATACACGTGCAGCCCCACGGAGGCCACAGATCCCCCCACAGCGTGGGGCCTGATTTGCCCTGAGTGGAGGGAGGCCATTGAGGCATTTGCTCCTGGCTGGGCCTCCCTACTGCGCCAAGCGATTGGAAACGAGGCCCCCCTCACTGGCGGGTCGTTCTTCTGCCTCTGATTGGCCAGGGCCTGCTCCGCTACCCCAGCGAGGCTCCGGACGGCAGCTCTCTGCGACCTACCAGGTCCTGTGTGGGAGCGGGTGGAGGAGGCGCCGGACGGCCTAATTACCTGCTTCAGTGAGCATGAAGGTGGGGCCTTGGATTCCTGTCGGGGGCGCTGGCCGCAGCTGGGGGCTGATGCCACCCCAACAGCTGTGTAATTATAGTGGGCCAAGCCTCACCTGCGACAGCACGGCTGCCAGGCCCAAGGTTGGGGGGGCTGGGCTAATGAGCGTCCCAGCTCCACACGCAGGAATGCTAGTGCACGGCTCCGGCAGCCTGTGTGAGTGTGTGCTGGCAGCAGTTCGGCTGTCTTTGCTCCTCTGCCTTTGGCCCCTGCGTGAAAATGTCCACTTTGCCTAGGAGACGGCTGTGCCACGGTGGGACCAGGCACCATACACACACAGCGTCACCATCCCAGCGGAAGCGAGGGAGGTGTCTGCCCTTCAGCGTCATCCACTAGCATAGATCGCTAAGCGTGTTGCCATGACGGGCCATTCGGTGTCGTGTAACGTGCGCTTCTGAGACCGAAGTCCAACAGGAAGTCGAAGAGCATTGTGAGTGGTGAGGGAGCCATGCAACCGGTGTGATACCGGTGCCCCAGTTCAGTGAGCGCTAAAGGCTGGGCTTTGTGGGTGCGTGGGCACACGATCTGTGTAGAAGGGCCACTTCATCCATGGCATGTTTAAGGGCCTGGGACCACGACTCTGTAATGAGTGTGGGGGCAGATGTGGACCTGGTGCAACTAGGAATTCCCGAACCCTCTGTGGGCTGTGCCCTCTCCTGTCCAGGGACTTCTCTGTGTGAGGGGTGGTTGACGTGGAAAGGTAAGTCTTGACAGCAATCTCATTGGTCTACCAGCTTATGAGAAGCTGATTGGTGGCACTGTCTCACGCAGCACTTGGTTGGCCATGTGGAGGCCCTTGTGCCATATTTTTTTTGACATGTCTTGGAAAATGAAGACATTAACGGAGCCCGATTGCCAGCTCCGACTTATTACTGCACCGTCTCCCTAATGGAAAAAAAATTAAATTACGGGCTAATTTGCCCTGATGTCTCTGGTGACAGGAAGTTACGCATGGCGTCAGGTTCTATTAGGTGGGATGCTACGGCTGTTTTTCATACTTGGAGGGAGTGTGTGCAGGTGACCAGTCGGTGGGGCCCCGTGTCCCTTCGTTAGGGCTCGTGGGGGTGGGGGGGGTGTGGGGGTGACAGCTCTGTTATCACTGGGTAAAAGATTATACCATAAATCTGTCACATCCTTACCTCGCCTTTGGTAGGCTAAGGGTTACATGCAAAGGCGGCCGGTGGAACTTAAAATGGACGGCAGCGTTTTTGTGTCAGATACGTCGTCCCTGTTGGCACCACCATGTCATTCCTCCCTGTCACTTCCTACTTGCCCGTAGTCGTGTCCTTGGCTTTAATTGGATTCACTCAGGCTGCGATGATGAAATTTGAAATTGTCGATTAAAATAAGAGAAGGCAGAGGGCGGAAAATAGGGATAAAAAAAAGTTTGGTTTTTGGGCAATTACGCTTGCAGACTGCAGATCTGCAGCCTTACACAGCCTCCTCCCCGATTCCCTCTATAAACACCGTGATTGCTTTTTAGTGTTTTAATTAGCCTTAATTAGTTCGGCGTGTCTGTAAGGAGCCCTCTGTCTGTGTGGCATGAGCCAGATCTCTGGTCTCCTGAATGCAGTCCCCAGATATGGCACACATGCCAGGCAAAGGCCCCATTAAGGCGCCGTGTTTTGATTGGCTGTCTGGAGCAGTGAAAGAGGATTGATTTCCATTTAGCTGCCCTCTAAATCACATACATCTGGTACAACACCCGTTCTTACTTCCCGTTTAAAAATTCAGGAGCTGAAGCCCACAGCACCTTCCCCCGCACGCCACCTATCAGAAGTGCCCTGTTCAGTCAGTCCTATGTCGGGGATGGGGGTCTCTGGATTTAGTGGTGCCTGCCGGACACAGAGGCTGGGGAGACCTGAAGGACACCATGCGTGAAAGCGGGTGATAATCATCTCTTTGTACTGCTGTGTGTGTGTGTGTTTGTATGGGGGGGCAGGGGTGTAAGGAGGAAAGTTTCCCTTATTTATATTTAAAGTGGATCTGGGTGAACAGCCATCCTGGACATTGTTGGTGCAGATGGAATGAATCTGATAGTATTTGGCCTGGTGTAGTAGTTGACATGGTGTATACTGTATACACAACAGCTCATAAACACAGAGGGATGTTTGCCCTGCATGCATGTGCATGTACGTGCATGCGTGTCTGTGTATTTGTGTGTGCGCGTCTGTTTCTGCATGTGTGTGTGTTAATGTGTGTGTGTGCATTTGTGTGTGCGTGTGTGTGTGTGGTGTGTGTGTGTGTGTGTGTTTCTATGTGTGTGTGCGCACGCATGTGGCACCCATGTTTGCCTTAGTTTGAGATGGAGCAATACTAGACCAAGCCTGCAGAACATTTTTCCGTCCACCTGGGCAATGTGCCGCCCCCCAGGAGTCCTGCTGTGCTGTTAATTGAGGTCCTCGCACTAACACTATAAAATGATGACAGACGATGTATAATTCTCGGCTTCTTATGACTAATTAAGTTGAAGTACAGCTGGACACACATGCCCCCAACCCCCCCCCCCCCCTGCCTGCTGTGCTCCATGCAACATGTTTGCCGGGGGCAGAGGGCACATAAACGGAAAGATCAACTCCCTTGAGGTGGGGGCTCGGGTGTGGGGGCGGGGGGTTGTGGCTGAGTTTGTCATGTGGGACAGGCGAATGTGTGTCCCAGATGTGAGTATCCTACCCCACCCCTGTGTGCCCATTCAGCAGGAAGGGTGGCATATTTCACGCCTTTAATTAGACCTTCTGAAGAATGTTAATGCCCACACTTGCCAGGGAGTGCCCTTACAGAAGAACTACAGACACACCTGGCTGACAGACAGCTGACATCTATACAGGCTCACACTGCACGCCTGGGGCTGCAGGCTGTGTTGTCCCATCCCGGGGATGGTTCCCCTCGGTACAGACAGCTGATGTCGCCGTCCAGCAGAACACAGAGAGCAGCTGTAGTTTGATCGCTTGTGCCTCTTCACCACACAGACACTGTAAAGTGTGGAGTATTGGCTCCAGACTCCAGAATGGTTGTGATCAGAAGGTCGCTGGTTCAAATTCCATGGCTGGGTGACTTTAACGTGGGGCCCCTGAGCGCGGCCCTTAACCCCAATTGCCCCAGGCACTGTCTGACCCTGCTCTCTGATCCTCACTTGTAAGTCGCTTTGAACAAATGTGTCTAATAAATAAATGTAATGTGAAATCTGCTGAGCCTGTATATCACTGAAGTCTCAAGACTTGCTTCCTAATTTGGATTTATGTAGGGCAGGGATGCAGTATCCCAGCGCCCGCTCAGGTATTAGAGTAGCACATGTCTGCAGTCACTCCCACGCGTGCACACCTGCAGAGATATGAGTGTGTGATACTGGGATGCAAGGCGGGCGGGGAGGGGCTTGCCAGGTGACCTATTTTTGTGGGTGTGGTCAAGCCCCTCATCACGTGTGATTGGGTGATGTCCTGTGGTGGTTTTCCCTGG